>NC_069500.1:823743752-824113752 GCF_027579735.1 Bombina bombina | reverse complement strand
GTAACCCGACCTTACACTACACTCAATCGCAAATACGGTGCCACATACAAGTGCGGCGCATATATTTTCACAGTCGCTGTTAAAATATCGCAATATCTATCTCTCAATCCCGACCCCCCACCGCAATAACTAATGTATTAACCCCTAATCTGCCAACCCCCATATTGAAAAGTATCTATCAAAGTTATTAACCCCTAAACCGCCATCCCCCCACAACGTAATCTAGCTATTTAAACTATTACCCCCTAATCTGCCATTAACCCACATCGCAATTAACCTAATAAATCTATTAAACCCTAAACCGCCAAACCCCCACATTGCAATTAACCTAATAAATCTATTAACCCCTAAACCGCCAAACCCCCACAATGCAATTAATGTAATTAAGCTATTAACTTCTAAACCGTCAACCCCCCACAATGCAAATAAAAAATTAAATTACTTAGCCCCCTAACCTAACATCCCCTAAATTAATCCCCATTACATTAATTTTAAAAATCCTAAATTACAATTAAAATAAAAATCATAACATTAATTTAAAAATTAAACCTAAGATTAAATTACAATAATTAAATCTAAAATTACAAAAAATAAAAAAGGCTAACATTACAGAAAAAAAAATAAACCATATTATCCAAAATAAAAAAAATTAAACCTAATCCTTATGAAAATAAAAAAGCCCCTCCAAAATAAAAACACCCCCTAATCTAAACTTAGCTACCAATAGCCCATAAATGGGCCTTTTGTAGGGCTCTTTTACCTTAAAAATATTAACGCCCCCACCTCTAACAGTAAAATCCCCCACCCACCAAACCCCCTAAAATGAAAAAAAAAACTAGCACTAAAAAATTCTAAACTACCCATTGCCCCTAAAGGGGCATTTGTATGGATATTGCCCTTAAAAGGGCATTCAGCTTTTTTACTGCCCTTAAAAGGGTATGCTGCTCTTTTCCAGTGCCCAAAATCCCTAATCTAAAACATAAAAAAAAAATTAGAACAGCCAATAGGATTTCAGTAGCACTCATCCTATTGGCTGATTTGAATTCGAAGATCCAAATCAGCCAATAGGAATGCAAGTGACGCCATTTTTAAATGTGTACCTTGCTTTCAATCCTCAGTGTGTGGCGGTGATCGCATGAAGAGGATCCTCCACGCTCCATGGCTCCACGGTCCAAGGTCTTCAGTTCCGCGGACATCTCCGCCCCGCGACGGCTTTTTCATGGATGAAGATAGAAGATGTAGCTGGCTCTAGTTTCAAGAAGATGTAGCCGCAGCTAGGAATAGGACCTTCTCCGCCGGACTTCAGGAACCGTGAGTACCTATTTGGGGTTTAGAGTTAGGTTTATTTGGAGGTTTTTTAGATTTGGGATTTGGGGCACTGAAAAAGAGCTGAATGCCCTTTTAAGGGCAATGTCCATACAAATGCCCCTTTAGGGGCAATGGGTAGTTTAGGATTTTTTAGTGTTATTTTTTTTTTTATTTTGGGGGGTTTTACTGTTAGAGGGGGGACTTAGTATTTTTTTAAGGTAAAAGGGCTGTTTAACTTAGGGCAATGCCCTACAAAAGGCCTATTGGTAGTTTAGTTTAGATTAGGGGGTGTTTTTATTTTTAGGGTTTTTTTTTATTTTCATAGGGATTAGGTTTAATTTTTTTATTTTTGGATTATTTGGTTTATTTCTTTCTGTAATTTTAGCCTTTATATTTTTTGTAATTTTAGATTTAATTATTGTAATTTAATTTTAGGTTTAACCTTTAAATTAATGTTAGGATTTTTATTTTTATTGAAATTTAGGATTTTTTAAAATAATGTAATGGGGGTTAATTTAGGGGATGTTAGGTTAGGGGGCAAAGTAATTTTATTTTTTATTTACGTTGTAGGGAGTTGGTGGTTTAGGAGTTAATAGCTTAATTAGGTTAATTGCGTTGTGGGGATTTGATAGTTTAGGAGTTAATAGATTTATTAGGTTAATTTTGATGTGGGGGTTTGGGGGGTTTAATAGATTTATTAGGTTAATTGCGATGTGGGTTAATGGCGGATTAGGGGTTAATAGTTTAAATAGCTAGATTGTGCTGTGGGGGATGGCGGTTTAGGGTTAATAACTTTGATAGATACTTTTCGATATGGAGGTTTGCGGATTAGGGGTTGATAACTTTGATAGATACTTTGCGATATGGGGGTTGGCGGATTTGGGGTTAATACATTATATATTGCGGTGGGGGGGTTGCAGTTGAGAGGAGGATATTGCGCATGTGTTAGGTGTTTGATTTTAATTTAACAGTGATCGACAGTGAAAATATACGCGCAATTGAGTGTAGTGTAAGGTTGGGTTACCATAGTAACCTATTAATGTTTTAGAAATCTGGCATCAGGTGGGAGCGTTAACACAACACTAAATTACACCTACATGAAAAGAGCGACCGCATGCAAAGTGGAGACTTTTTCAATGGAAACCTAGTATTAAAATGTAGCTTTAAATTACTTTTAGCTGTTGGCCTCTTCGGTAGCCTACAGTTCTTTTTTTTAACGGCTCAATGGAAACGAGCCTTGTGTTGGTTTGTGCCCAAGTATAGTTTTTTTATTTTGCATTCTCCATTGACTTCTATGGAGAGAATACGTTAACACGGTCACAATATTTTATTAGTGCATGTCAAGTTTCACTCACAACCCCATGTATGCAAAAAGCCTCCATCTAGCGATGTTAACGCATGAGCAGGAGTGCTCCAGTCGTAATCTAGGCCTAGATCAGGAGCAGCAATGCACTACTGGGAGCTGACTGCTGATTGGTGGCTGCACATAAATGTATCTTGTCATTGGTTTACTCAATGTGTTCAGCTAGCTCTCAGTAGTGCATTACTTCTCATTCAGCAAATGATACCAAGAGAATTAAGCAAATTTGATTATAGAACTAAATTATAATTTTTCAATTTAATGTAAAGAAAATCTCATAAGCCAACAAGTAGTTATTCCCAATATTCTATGTAAAAATCTGGATAGTTGTAGGATTAGATATAGGGATATATTAAAATTATATAAAATAATCTTTGGAGGAATGAAATGGGGACACTATGGGCCAGATTATGAGTGGAGCGGTATTTAACTCTCCCACTCGAGCTCTAACTCTGCTAGAAGTAAGCTTTTTTGCGCACATCGGGTAGTGCTGGTATTACAAGTTAAAAGTAAACTGTTTTTGCTCGCACTCTAACCCAATGCGCGTAAAAAGCCGAACTTAGAATATCACGCACATGATCATGTATTCCCCATAGTAGTCAATATAGCAAAAAAAGTGGAAAAACCCCTTCTCTCTCGCAAACACGATCACATATTCTCAAATGTGCTAACCCGACATGAAAATATTAACTCCTTAAGGACCGGGCATTTCTGACTAAGACTTCCCCTTGTTTTGTTTTTTTACCTATCAAAAATATACATTTCTTTTTAGTAGACAACACAAAGTATTGATCTAGGCCCATTTTGGTATATTTTATGCCACCATTTCACCGCCAAATGCTATTAAATAAAAAAAAAATTGTTAACTTTTTCACAAACTTTAGGTTTCTCACTGAAATTATTTACAAACAGCTTGTGTAATTATGGCACAAATAGTTGTTAATGCTTCTCAGGGATACCCTTTGAAATAGCAGACATATATGGCTTTGCCATTGCTTTTTGGTAATTAGGCTGCTAAATGCCGCTGCGCACCACACTTCTATTATTCCCGGCAGTGAAGGGGTCAATCAAGTATCTTAAAAGGTTAATTTTAGCTTTAGTGTAGAGATTAGCCTCCCACCTGACATTTCCCACCCCCTGATCCCTACCAGGTCACCCTCAAACAGCTGTCTGCCCTCCCCCACTGGTCACCCCCTTCTTAAGTACTGGCAGACAGTCTGCCAATAAAAAAAAATAAAACTATTTTTTTATTATTACATTTTTTTTTCTGCAGTGTAGGCTCCCCCAGGAGAACGATGTTCATCAAACAAAGAAATAAAAAAAAAAGCAGATTCTGCAAGATTCACTTTTTCTCTTGGCCTAGATCATTTTTTGACAACTCAAGTTCTCAGGACCCTTAAAGGGATATGTAACCCTATTATCAATTTTTTTGTTCTCTTGGTATCTTTATTTGAAAAGCAGGAATGTAAGTTTAGGAGGCAGCCCATTTTTGGTTTAGAACCTGGGTAGCACTTGCTGATTGGTGGCTAAATGTAGCTGCTAATCAGAAAATGCTACCCAGGTGCTGAACCAAAAAATGGGCCTGCTCCTAAGCTTACGTTCCTGCTTTTTCAAATAAGGATCCCAAGAGAATGAAGAAAAATGATAATATGAGTAAATTAGAAAATTTCGTAAAATTGCTGATCTATTTGAATACTGAAAGAAAAAATGTGTCAAGTGCCTCACCAGCGTCTGACCTCACTGCATGCGGTCCAACCCGCTCCCGCCCCCCTGCAGCGATGGGACGGTTCACCCACCTCCATCTATCCCTCACATGCCACTAAAGATCGGCACAACCGCTGCCAAATGCAGAGAGGGCCACAGAATGGCCCTCTCTGCATCGGTAACTCTGCCCATCTATTTCTGCACTTTCTTCCTTGTGGGACATACAGAAATAATCTTGCTACTTTTAGCGAGATTGCGGCATAGAAAAGCCCAGGACTGCAGCGTTGTACAGGGTACGGCGCTGGTTGTTAAGGGGTTAATATTCCACATTCCAATGTTCTTCACATAGCAGAATATGTTCTTTATATTAAAAAAAACATATTTCTATATATGTCTGATGGTAATTTGGAACAATATATATTTTTATATATATATCTGTGTGTGTATAGCTATATGCAGATATATATAGGAATATCTGTTTTAAAAATACATAGAACATATTCCCCTCTTTGAAGACCATTGGAATGTGAAATATTTACAGTAAATACACACTATAACACTTTATTAGATTTGAATATTGCATACATATATTTTACATGTTTTCATCTACTTAACTGCAAAGGGCTCCCATACACACACACACACACACACATATATATATATATATATATATATATATATATATATATATATATATATATATATATATATATATATATATATATATATATATATATATATATATATATATAAAAGCAAGGATGTGCACTCTAACCTTTATAACATCTGCCAGTGCTAGTGAATATTCACAACAACAAGAAAAACTTGCACTCACTGGTATTTTCAACACAATTTTAATGTGACCGTGTTAAATTGTGTTGAAAATACCAGTGAGTGCAAGTTTTTCTTCTTGTTTTATATATATATATATATATATATATATATATATATATATATATATATATATATGTGTGTGTGTGTGTACATATGTATTTATGTGCAATATTTATTAGATGGTGTTATTATGAGCATGTAATTTTTTTATGTGTTTTGTGACACTTTTTTGTTTTGTGAAACAGTTAAAGGGACATTATACACTCATTTTTTTCTTTGCATAAATGTTTTGTAGATGATCTATTTATATAGCCCATAAAGTTTTTTTTAGGTTTTTTAAATGAATAGTTTTGCTTATTTTTTAAATAACATTGCTCTGATTTTCAGAGTCCTAACCAAGCCCCAAAATTTTATGAGAGTTAAACTGAGAGCTTCTAAGTAAGTTTTTAAACAATTTTATACTGGATTTTTATATCAGTATCTGTGCATCTTATTCTTTATAGTAGTGTTTATTACATGCAGTTATATGAAAATGAGTGTATACTGTCCCTTTAACCAGAGCTCTGAGAACACATTAATCAATCTTGTGTAAATCATGATTACTTTCAACTTGTAATATGAGCGTTAAACCCGACAAGCGCAAACACCCGCAATAATCGCCTTTTTGCTTGTGTGTAACTGTTATGGCCCTATATGAGGCAAAGTATATTTTTCCTAAAATATGTGTACAGCATCCCAGGGGGTATAGAGAGGCAGGTTTGTTTTAGTCACACACAGTGTGAGCTAGGTCCCCCTCTGTGCACCATTCACTCAGCATCTGTACAGAAACATCTTCCAGTGTCAACTACCTACTTAGGGGTCAGAGGGTCAATGATTCTTCCTATACAAAACTTTACTCAGCATTTTGTCCCCTTTCAGCCCTAACTAGGAAGACGTATTGATCACTTATCACAAATCTGGTTTATTTCTGCTTTCCTGGATGGTGTAAACTCTATTACTGTCTGACAGCGGTGTGCAGGGAAACATTCCCCCATCGATCCAAAGCACATCTGCTCCGTCCCTGCCCCCTCCATCCTCACGTGCTGTACCAATGCTATACTTATTTACTTGTAAAGCTCGGCAGCACCAGGGGCAGCTTGCAAACTTATGTATTGTATAAAGGCCTGGACATTTCCATTAGACCACTAGTCCAAGACTAGTAATAAAAGCACCTAGGAAATAAACCCTTTCTTCTATTTCCCCTAGCTTTAAGTATTTAAAATTGAGTAGACTATTAACATTTTCTCCATAAAAAACTATAATGGTAATTAGATGATAGATAGATAGATAGATAGATAGATAGATAGATAGATAGATAGATGTTATTCATATGCTGCCTTTACAATATTCCTTCATTTAAAATGGAAGTATTGTTTATTGCCAAATTGGAAAAAAAAGCATAAGTTAAAAGGACATGAAACCCAAGAAATGTATTTAATGATTCAATTATAGCCTACTACTTTAACCAACTTTCCAATTTATTTATTTTATCAAATTTGCTTCACTCTTGTGGTATCCTTGAAGGAGCAGCAATGCACTACTGGGAGCTAACTGAGCACAAATGGCATGTATGTGCAGCCACCAATCAGCAGCTAGCTCCCAGCTCGTGGCCCTACCTGGGTATGCTTTTCAACAAAGGATACCAAGAAAATGAAGCAAATAAGATAATAGAAGTAAAATGGAAATTTGTTTAAAATTGTATGTTCTACCTAAATCATGAAAGAAAAATTTTGGATTTCATGTCCCTTTCACTATAAAGAACTTGCTTTCTATGTCTAAATGGATTGTTGCATATTAGCCGGGAAATTAGACAAGCAAAATGCATACGTATTGGAAAACTCGCCCATGGGGAGTAGTTAATATCTATTGTCAATATCGGTATTGAAATATTTAAAACAATCTACCCAGTGTGACGTGTCAACCTGTCGAAAAACTCTCCCCTTTATCTAAATAGCACCGTGACTCGGAGTAGTAAAGTATCAGAATGTACTGCATCCACCACTAAGTAGGGACGGCTCTCATACTGCTATGAGAGTCAATATGCCAAAACCTAAAGGGCTAGATTACAATTATAGCACAAAAAAACTATTATTGCTATATTTTGCCTTAACATGAACAGATCTTTCATTTTTGAGTTTCTTTTGTTGGAAGTATTGTTACCGCTCAAGTGAAAGTCTAGTGCATGCATCTGTATGTTAGATAGTGCAACTGCGCTAAATTCCTCATGTTATAGATTTCTGTAAGGGCACTCTGCGTGAGTGTAAAGCAGCGTAAAATGCCCTAAACCTCCTCTCAAATAGTGGAATTCTTCAATTAGAGATAAACTATAGTGTTGTATTGAAATGTAAGTTTAAAACATTGCCCACATACACCTAGATTACAAGTTGTGAGTTTGTGTTTTAACGGTCATTTCAGCGTTAAAACAGAACCACAAGTCTTGTCGGTATAGCTGTACCGCAAGCCTTTTAGCCTGTAACGCAACGTCAGTCCCGCACACGTAAAAGTTAAGTTTTTTCATGGGACTTCCATAGCGCTGCCATTACGAGTTTTACGGTGAGGCTAAAAAGCTTGCGTGGCAGCCTATACCGACAAGATCCATTTCGCAATCTGAGAGCAGTAGTTATGAGTTTTACGCTACAAAACTGTTACATAAAACTCATAACTAAACTGTCACAAAGTGCACTAAACACCCATAAACTACCTATTAACACCTAAACCGAGGCCCTCCCACATCACAAACACTATATTAAACTTATTAACCCCTAATCTGCCGCTCCCAACATCTCCACCACTATTAAAATTTATTAACCCCTATTCCGCCGCTCCCTGACATTGCCGCCACTATACTAAAGTTATTAACCCCTAATCTGCTTCTCCCGACATCTCCGCCACTATTAAAATTTATTAACCCCTATTCCGCCACTCCTCAACATTGCCGCCACTATACTAAAGTTATTAACCCCTAAACCGCTGCCCTCCCGCATCACAAACACTATTTAAATATTATTGACCCCTAATCTGCTGTCCGCCCACATCACCCCCACTTTACTAAAGTTATTAAGCCCGACACCGCCGCCACTATACTAAACCTATTAACCCCTAAACCGCAAGCCCCCACAACGAAATATACTAAATTAAACTATTAACCCCTAAACCGAAAGCCCCCACATCGCAATAAACTAATTTAAACTAGTAACCCCTAAACCTAATGCCCTCCTAACTTTATATTAAAATTACAATTTCCCTATCTTAAATTAAATTAAAACTTACTTGTCAAATTAAAAAACTAACACCTAGATTATGAGTTTTGCATTAGAGGCTGTGCGGTGCTAACGAGCAGTTTTGTCTCACCGCTCACTTACCTACAGCGCTGGAATTAAGGTAGAAGAAATCCTATTGGCTGATGCAATCAGCCAATAGGATTGAAGTTCAATCCTATTGGCTGATCCAATCAGCCAATAGGATTGAGTTAGCATTCTATTGGCTGATTGGAACAGCCAATAGAATGCAAGCTCAATCCTATTGGCTGATTGCATCAGCTAATAGAATTTTTTTCTACGTTAATTCTGATTGGATGATAGAATTCTATCAGCCAATCGGAATCTAAGAGACGCCATCTTGGATGACGTCACTTAAAGGAACCGTCATTTAGTAAGAAGACGTCGATTGAAGAGGATGCTCCCCGCCGGATGTCTTGAAGATGGACCCGCTCCATGTCGGATGGATGAAGATAGAAGATGCCGTCTGGATGAAGACTTCTGCCCGTCTGGAGGACCACTTCGCCCGGCTTGGATGAAGACTTCACCCGGCTTTGTTGAGTACTTCAGCCCGGCTTGGATGAAGACTTCTCCCGGCTTCGTTGAGAACTTAGGCCCGGCTTGGATGAAGACTTCTCCCGGTAAGTCGATCTTCCGGGGGTTAGTGTTAGGTTTTTTAAGGGTGTATTGGATGGGTTTTATTTTTAGGTTAGGGACTTTGGGCTTGCAAAAGAGCTAACAGTAACTGCCCTTTTAAGGGCAATGCCCATCGAAATGCCCTTTTCAGGGCAATGGGGAGATTAGGTTTTTTTTAGTTAGTATTTTATTTGGGGGGTTGGTTGTGTGGGTGGTGGGTTTTACTGTTGGGGGGTTGTTTGTATTTTTTTCCAGGTAAAAGAGCTGATTACTTTGGGGCAATGCCCAGCAAAAGGCCCTTTTAAGGGCTATTGGTAGTTTATGCTAGGGTTTTTTTTTATTTTGATAGGGCTATTAGATTAGGTGTAATTAGTTTAAATATCTTGTAATTTGTTTATTATTTTCTGTAATTTAGTGGAGGGGTTTTGTACTTTAGCTAATTGTATTTAATTGATTTAATTGTTGTTAATTTAGTTAATTTATTTAATTATAGTGTAGTGTTAGGTGCTATTGTAACTTAGGTTAGGTTTTATTTTACAGGTACTTTTGTATTTATTTTAGCTAGGTAGTTATTAAATAGTTAATAACTATTTAATAACTATTGTACCTAGTTAAAATAAATACAAACTTGCCTGTAAAATAATAATAAATCCTAAGCTAGCTACAATGTAACTATTAGTTATATTGTAGCTAGCTTAGGGTTTATTTTATAGGTAACTATTTAGTTTTAAATAGGAATAATTTAGTTAATGATAGTAATTTTTATTTAGACTTATTTAAATTATATTTAAGTTAGGGGGTGTTAGGGTTAGACTTAGATTTAGGGGTTAATACATTTAGTATAGTGGTGGCGACCTTGGGGCGGCAGATTAGGGGTTAATAAATGTAGGTAGGTGGTGTCGATGTTAGGGACGGCAGATTAGGGGTTAATAATATTTAACTAATGTTTGTGAGGCGGGAGTGCGGCGGTTTAGGGGTTAATATGTTTATTATAGTAGCGGCGACGTTGGGGGTGGCAGATTAGGGGTTAATAAGTGTAGGTAGGTGGCAACGACATTGGGGGCGGCAGATTAGGGGTTAATAAATATAATGTAGGTGGCGGCGATGTTGGTGGCAGTAGATTAGGGGTTCAGAAATATAATGTAGGTGGCGGCGGTGTCCGGAGCGGCAGATTAGGGGTTAAAATTTTATTATAGTGTTTGCAATGCGGGAGGGCCTCGGTTTAGGGGTTAATAGGTAGTTTATGGGTGTTAGTGTACTTTTTAGCACTTTAGTTATGAGTTTTATGCTACAGCGTTGTACCATAAAACTCTTAACTACTGACTTTTAAATGCGTTAGGACTCTTGACGGGGTAGGGTGTACCGCTCAGTTTTTGGCCTCCCAGGACAGACTCATAATACCGGCGCTATGGAAGTCCCATAGAAAAAAAGACTTTACAAAGTTTATGTAAGTCGTTTTGCGGTAAGACCAAAGAAGTGTGCGGTGACCCTAAACCTTCAAGACTCGTAATACCAGCGGGCGTAAAAAAGCAGTGTTAGGACCTCTTAACGCTGCTTTTTCAGCCTAACGCACAACTCGTAATCTAGCCGTATATTTAAACTAACAATTAAAATAATATAACTATTAAACTAAAATTAAACTAACTACCAATTAAATCAAACTAAAATACACGTTAAAAAAAATCCTAACACTACTCTAAAAATTACAAACTAATTACAAAAAAAAATACTAAATTACAAAAAATAACAAACACTAAATTACGAAAAAATAACAAATGAAATTATCCAAAATAAAAAACAATTACACCTAATCTAAGAGCCCTATAAAAATAAAAAAGCCCACCCAAAATAAAAAAAAAACCTAGCCAACAATAAACTACCAATAGCCCTTAAAAGGGACTTTTGTAGGGCATTGACCTAAGTTTAACAGCTCTTTAACCTGTAAAAAAAAATACAAAGACCCCCCCAACAGTAAAACCCACCACCCAACCAACCCCCCAAAATAAAAACCCTAACTGTAACAAAAATTCAAGCTAACCATTGCCCTGAAAGGGGCATTTGTATGGGCACTGCCCTTAAAAGGGCATTTAGCTCTTTTGCATTGCCCTGAAAAAGGCATTTAGCTTGTTTACGAAAAGCCCAAACCCTAATTTAAAAAAATAACCCACCCCAAAAAAACTTAAAAAAACACTAACCCCCGAAGACCCACTTACAGTTTTTGAAGTCCTGCTTGAGCGATCTTCATCCAGGCGGTGAAGTATTCATCCAGGTGGCGAGAAGTCTTCATCCAAGCAGCCTCTTCTATCTTCATCCAGGCGGCAAAGTCCTCATCCAGGCAGCGAGAAGTCTTCATCCAGGTGCCCTCTTCTATCTTCATCCAGGCGGCATCTTCTATCTTTTTCCCGGTGGCGCGGAGCAGGTCCATCCTGAAGACATCCGGCGCGGAACAACCTCTTCATACGGTCGTCGCCGTACACTGAATCTTTAATGCAGGTACGCGATTCAAGATGGTGTCCCTGGCATTCCTAATGGCTGATTTGATTTTGGAAAATTCAAATCAGCCAATAGGATGAGAGCTACTGAAATCCTATTGGCTGTTCCAATCAGCCAATAGGATGAGAGCTAATGAAATTCTATTGGCTGTTTTGAACAGCCAATAGAATTTCAGAAGCTCTCATCCTATTGGCCCTTCAGGCTCGCTGGAAACTGCAGTTATGAAGCAGCAGTCTAAAGACTGCTGCTCCATAACTTGTCTGCCGGCTCTGAGGCTGCGGACATCAATCTGCCCGATCCTATATGATCGGGCTGATTGACACCCCCTGCTAGCGGCCAATTTGCCACAAACCTGCAGGGGGCAGCATTGTACAGGCAGTTCACAAGAACTGCTTGTGCAATGATAAATGCAGACAGAGGTGTGTCGATGTGCGGCGGACATGAAACACTACATCCTATCATGTCAGTCCGCACTTTAATAAATCGGCCCCCATGTATCAACTGCTCAAAAGCATATACAATTAGTATCCCAAAGATTACTGCTTCAAATAAAATGTGTCCTCAGACGGAATCTGTATGGCTCATTTCCTTATAGAGATTGTAATGTGCATTCACTTAAAGCCAGAGCCTGGCACATCCTTCTTCTGACCACGGTAGTGTATGAGTCATTCACAAGAGAAACAGCTAGAAAATATGGAACAACCACGACTCATGGTATTACAATTATTGTACTAATCCACAAACACATTTGCATTGTACTTACTAGAAGTTAAAATATAAGAGCTTGTAGTATGCTGAATAGTATGGGAAGGTGTTTTTCCTCACCAGGACTTGTAATGGATCAATCATACCCCAACTCAACAACTAGTCCTGCTCCAAACTACTGTTTATTCAGCATATTACAAGCTCTTATATATTAACTTCTAGTAAGTGCAATGTGTATGTTTTGTGGATTGGTGCAGACCAGGTAGTTTTAGGATACTTTCTAGTTTACTTCCATTTTACAACTTTTGCACAGCTTTTTATATGCACACTTTCTGAGGTACTAGTTCCTACTGAACATGTGCACAAGTTCATAGTGTATATGTAAACTAGTCTGTGATTGGCTGATGGCTGTCATGTGATACAGAAGTTAATGGTCTTTTAATAGATTCACAATTTTTTTAAAAGCTGCCTCATTTCTGAAATAAATAGCATAACGGAGGATTGTGTTAGTTATCTCATGTGCACCAATGTTATTGATAAGGGAAAATATAGTAAAAATTTAAATATATCATACATGTAAAAGCAACAAAAAAAGAACTAGTAAATATTAAAAAAAAAAACTTTTTTAGATGTAAGAAAGAAAAACTGAAATTATGTTCCCTTCAGTAATATGAATATTTTAGTTTTGCCTTTGTACATTAAAAAAATACAATAATAGCACTTTATTTTCACTCTCACACAGTGGGCATCCTCTGCCTGTGGTTTGCAGTGGAGGTCACCTCTGATCTGATTAGCGTTATCTCACCCAGGCAGACCAGATCTATTGTACTGACCTTGTTCTGTTCTTTTCACTAGCAGAGGGATACGTGGTTGCCAGTTAAAGAAGCAAGTATTCCAAGCAACACACGTAACAGGTCAGAGGTGGTGACAAAGGGCCAGACTTAAAAAGAACAGACCACTAGACTAGTCAAGTATTGGTACTGTGCATTGTATAGCTGTTTCAGATAATGAAGTGGCTAAAAGAGGCCACCTCTAGCTCTTCACACACAATACTCTTGATCTCCCTCCCTAATGAATAATTTAATGGGGCAGTATACAATAGAATTTGTATTGTTTAAAAAACATAGATAATGCCTTTACTACACATTCCCCAGCTTTGCACAACCAACATTGTTATATTAATATACTTTATAACATTTAAACCTCTAAATTTCTGCCTGTTTCTAAGCCACTATAGACAGCCTCTAAATCACATGCTTTTTTATTAGCTTTTCACAACAGGAGACTGCTATTTCATGTGGGCCATATAGATAACATTCGGCTAGATTACGAGTTTTGCGTTATGAGCGGCTGGGTACTAACTTGCAGTGTTGAGAAAAATTGAGCTAAAATACCAGCGCTGCTTTGAACTGGTTTTACGTGCTCATGCACGATTTCCCCATAGACATCAATGGGGAGAGCCAGCTAAAAAAAAGCCTAACACCTGCAATAAAGGAGCGTAAACCTCCGTAACGCAGCCCCATTGATTCCTATGGAGAAACAAAATTTATGTTTACACCTAACACCCTAATATAAACCCAGAGTCTAAACACCCCCGACACCTACATTACATTTATTAAACCCTAATCCCCCGACATCGCCGCCACCTACCTACACGTATTAACCCCTAATCTGCCGCACCCAACCGCGCCGCCAATATACTAAAGTTATTAACCCCTAAACCTAACCCTAATTCTAACCCTAACACCCACTAACTTTAATATAATTAAAATAAATCTAAATAAAACTTATTATCATTAACTAAATAATTCCTATTTAAAACTAAATACTTACCTATAAAATAAACCCTAAACTAGCTACAATATAACTAATAGTTATATTGTAGCTAGCTTAGGTTTTATTTTTATTTCACAGGCAAGTTTGTATTTATTTGAACTAGGTAGACTAGTTAGTAAATAGTTATTTATTTACTAGCTACATAAAAAAAAATATTTACATGTGAAATAAAACCTAACCTTACACTAACACATAACCTTACACTACAATTAAATAAAGTACATTAATTAAATACAATTAACTAAATTACAAAAAGAACAAACACTAAATTACACAAAATAAAAAAGAAATTATCAAATATTTAAACTAATTACATCTAATCTAATAGCCCCATCAAAATAAAAAAGCCCCCCAAAATAAAAAAAAACCCTAGCCTAAACTAAACTGCCAATAGCCCTTAAAAGAGCCTTTTGCGGGGCATTGCCCCAAAGAAATCAGCTCTTTTGCCTGTAAAAAAAATACAAACATCCCCCCAACAGAAAAACCCACCACCCACACAACCAACCCCCCCCCAAATAAAATCCTATCTAAAAAAACCTAAGCTCCCCATTGTCCTGAAAAGGGCATTTGGATGGGCATCTTCAGAAGATGACTCAATCTTCAATACATCTGGCGCGGAGCATCCTCTTCTTTCCACGGCTACTGAAGAATAAAGGTTCCTTTAAGGGACGTCATCCAAGATGGCATGCCTTGAATTCCGATTGGCTGATAGAATTCTATCAGCCATTTGTAATTAAAGTTGAAAAAATTCAATTCGCTGATGCAATCAGCCAATAGGATTGAGCTCACATTCTATTGAGCTCACAAAACTCGTAACACCAGCGATAGTGAAAAAGAGCCATAACGCTGCTTTTTATTATTACTATAATTATTTATTTAAAAAGTGCCAACAGATTCCGCACTACGAAACAATACGATAAAAGACAAAATTTTACAGACAAATACAGGGGGGATTGAGGGCCCTATTCCCGTGGGAATTTATAATCTAGATGGGTAGGAGGATGGGAAACAGGAGGTGGGGACTGCAAAGGTGAGAATGATATTAGTGAGGAGATAGAGGGCAACTGTTAGTTAAGTGAAGTTAGTTTGTTAATAAGTCGGGTGATAAGCTTCCCTGAACAGAAAGGTCTTTAGGGATCGTTTAAAGGATAAGAGGTTAGGGGCAAGTCTGACAGCACAAGGAAGTGCGTTCCAGAGGGTTGGTGCCGCACGAGAGAAATCCTGTAGTCTAGCATGAGAGGAGGTGATGGTAGAGGACGCAAGAAGCAGGTCATTGTTGTTTCTTAGGGGGCGGGCAGGAGTATATTTGTTGATGAGTGAGAACAGGTAGGGTGGGGGCAGCGTTGGTGAGGGCTTTGTAGGTCAGGGTAAGAATTTTGAATTTAACTCTGCTGTAAATGGGGAGCCAGTGAAGGGACTCACAGAGAGGTGCAGCAGAAACAGAGCATCGAGAGAGGTGGATTAGCCTGGCAGATGCATTTAGGATGGATTGGAGGGGAGAGAGGTGGGAGAGAGGGAGGCCAGTTAGTAAGTTGTTACCGTAGTCAAGTCGGGAAATTACCAGGGAGTGGATTAGCTGTTTAGTAGTTTAATCACTCAGAAATGGATGAATTTTGGAGATATTGCATAGGTGGTTGCGGCAGGATGAAGAGAGCAGTTGGATGTGGGGAATGAAGGACAGATTTGAGTCAAGCGTGACTCCGAGGCAGCGGACTTGGGGTGATGGGGAGATACTGGTGCCGCCAACAGTGATAGAAATATTAGAAACTGGAGTAGAGCTAGAGGGGGGAATAAGAAGTAGTTTGGTCTTGAACATGTTTATTTTTAGGTGGTGAGAGGCCATTCAGGAGGAAATGCCAGATAAGCAGTCGCTGATGTGAGAATTGACTGAAGGAGAGAGTGCAGGGGTGGAAAGGTAGATCTGGGTATCATCAGCATAGAGGTGATAGCTGAATCCATAGCTGTTGATAAGTTTACCCAGTGAAGAAGTGTAAATAGAGAAGAGTAGAGGACCCAGGACAGAGCCTTGAGGTACTCCAACAGACAGAGGCAATAGAGAGGAGGAGTCACCAGCAAAAGAGACGGAGAAGGATCTGTTAGAGAGATAAGAGTGAACCCAGGAGAGGGCAGTGTCACAGAGACCAAGAGAGCTGAGAGTCCGTAGGAGAAAGGTATGGTCAACAGTGTCAAAGGCAGCAGAGAGGTCAAGTAAGATGAGTATAGAGTAGTAGCCTTTGTTTTTAGCATAACGCAAAACTCATAATTTTTTTCATAACGCAAAACTCGTAATCTAGCCGATTTGTGCTCATGCCCTTGGAGTTATTTAAGAGTCAGCACAACACAGCACTAATTGGCTAAAATGCAAGTCAATATATAATAAATAAAAAGTCATGTGATCAGGGGGCTGTAAGAAGATGCTTAGATACAAGGGGGTATATTTATTAAAGTGCGGACGGACGATGTAGCGTATCATGTCCGCCGCACATCGATAAATGCAGACAGCATACGTTGTCTGCATTTATCATTTCATAAAAACTGATTCATATAAAACTAGTTTAATCCAACATAAAAACTTAAAAGCAAAAATAAAAATAAGAGTATAACATGAAGCAATATAAAAAAGAACAATAAATATTAATCTGAGCTCAGATGCACATAATGGACTTCACAGGGCCCTAAGAACCAAATAAGGATATATGGAGGGGACGTCCCAAGAAAAAGAAAACAAATGTCCCAGAGTGAAATGAGAACACATAGTCCCAACTGAAAGTCCGATGTAAAACAATCCAGAAGTTAGAGATGCTTGGAGAAGGCTTCAGGTCCAGAACTAACCAGGTGTAATGCTTGTGGGATACTCCTCTATCAGACTGAACTCGGCCAGTAGTCTTGATATCCCGGTGTCGAGCCGGAATGATAGGGAATATCCCAGAGCAGAGAAAGTTAGTAAGATGAGGAGGGCGGCACTCACCACAGGCAGGACAGTCCCCAGCGGCAATGGCACAGCAGTCCAAGGCAAATCACTAGAATGGTCAGACAGGAAGGATTTGGCAGCAGTAAAGCAGTCCAAGGGCAAACCACTAGAATGGTCAGGCAGGCAGGGTTCGGCAACAAACAGGCAATCCAGAACAACAGGAGTTAAACAGGCAGAGTAGTCAGACAGGCAGGGTTCAGCAGCAGTATATCAATCCAGCAATTTAGGGGTTAAACAGGCAGAGTAGTCAGACAGGCAGGGTTCAGCTGCAGTATATCAATCCAGCAATTTAGGGGTTAAACAGGCAGAGTAGTCAGACAGGCAGCGTTCAGCAGCAGTATATCAATCCAGCAATTTAGGGGTTAAACAGGTAGAGTAGTTAGACAGGCAGGGTTCAGCAGCAGTATATCAATCCAGAAATGTAGGGGTTAAACAGGCAGAGTAGTCAGACAGGCAGCGTTCAGCAGCAGTATATCAATCCAGCAATTTAGGGGTTAAACAGGTAAAGTAGTTAGACAGGCAGGGTTCAGCAGCAGTATATCAATCCAGAAATGTAGGGGTTAAACAGGCAGAGTAGTCAGACAGGCAGCGTTCAGCAGCAGTATATCAATCCAGCAATTTAGGGGTTAAACAGGTAGAGTAGTTAGACAGGCAGGGTTCAGCAGCAGTATATCAATCCAGAAATGTAGGGGTTAAACAGGCAGAGTAGTCAGACAGGCAGGGTTCAGCAGCAGTATATCAATCCAGAAATGTAGGGGTTAAACAGGCAGAGTAGTCAGACAGGCAGGGTTTAGCAGCAGTATATCAATCCAGAAATGTAGGGGTTAAACAGGCAGAGTAGTCAGACAGGCAAGGTTCAAACACATAAAGGCAATACAGTAGTAACGATCTATCACACCCAGGAGCACACAAAGTAACACCTATACTTGGGCAGTGATAGATCGTTATTGAGTGACTTACATAGGAGCAGGATTCGCAGCAGAGGAATCCTGACCTGACACAAGCAGGGAAGGAGACGCCGTGCCCCTAGCAATGGCTAGAGCGGCGCAACGTGGCACCTGGTTAGTTCTGGACCTGAAGCCTTTTCCAAGCATCTCCAACTTCTGGATTGTTTTACATCGGACTTTCATTTGGGACTATTTGTTCTCATTTCACTCTGGGACATTTGTTGTTTTCTTTTTCTTGGGACGTCCCCTCCATATATCCTTATTTGGTTCTTAGTGCCCTGTGAGGTCCATTTTGTACATCTGAGATCAGATTAATATTTAGTGTTCTTTTTTATATTGCTTCTTGTTATACTCTTATTTTTATTTTTTAAGTTTTTGTGTTGGATTAAACAAGTTTTATATGAATCAGTTTTTATGCTGGATTTTATTAGTTCTTTATAACCATTTCATATTGTTTCTTATATATTATAGCGTGTTGACACTTAGCATTCATATCCATATGTACACAGTAACATTTCATGCATTCATCTCCACTTTGTCTTACTGAAGATTTGTACTTATTTCCAATCAGCCATATTTAACATACCCTAGTACTGGTTATATTCTCCTGAGTATCCTCTCAATAGCACACTTAAAGGGACAGTCTAGGCCAAAATAAACTTTCATGATTCAGATAGAGCATGTCATTTTAAACAATTTTCCAATTTACTTTTATCACCAATTTTGCTTTGTACTCTTGGTATTCTTAGTTGAAAGCTTAACCTAGGAGGTTCATATGCTAATTTCTTAGACCTTGAAGGCCACCTCTTTTCAGAAGCTGAAAATAGCTACAATATAACTAATAGTTACATTGTAGCTATTTTAGGATTTATATTTATTTTACAGGCAACTTTGTATTTATTTTAACTATTTACAATAGCTATTAAATAGTTAATAACTATTTAATAGCTACCTAGTTAAAATAAATACACATTTACCTGTAAAATAAATTCTAACCTAAGTTACAAATATACCTAACAATACACTATTAATAAATTAATTAAATAAATTAACTACAATGATCTAAACTAAAATACAATTCAATAAACTAAAATGTAATTAAAAAAAACAAACACTAAATTTCAAAAAATAAAAAAATATTACAAGAATTTTAAACTAATTACACCTAATCTAAGCCCCCTAATAAAATAAAAAAGCCCCCCAAAATAATAAAATTCCCTACCCTAAACTAATGCACAAAAAAGGACTTAACAGCGCTAGATTAATAGTTCCACATTTCCTGAGTTATAGTAAATTCTCAATATTTTATATCTGGAAAGTGCTATTTAGACAGATATTTGGCAAATATTCTCTACCAAAAGAAAGTTTTATGAGTGATATTACCGATAAAATTAACCACTATTATAATATGAATACAATTGATATGAACAATAGATATAACTAGTGTCTACTTTGCAGATAATCAAATTTTTCAGTCCAGAGTACCTTTTCACTTCCACAAGGCACAAAAATGTTCGTTCAGTTTATAAGTCAAAAAATAATTCCCACTTCCTTCTCCCTCTTTGCTGCTTGTTTTAAAAACTCTTCCTTCTCCAGAGTTTTATGTGATGCAGGATCCAAGACAGTATAACATGAAAGACAAAAGAGCAAAAAGAGGGGATTCAAGCGTAATTGGTAAAAAAGTGCTGTCTTGCACAAACATAGACTTCTACTCACCAGAGTTAGTATGAAAATAAGCCTTTATTTATACATTCTTTAAAACGATACTCTGTGTCCCAAGTACAAACAGTCCGTTTCCCAAGGTAATTAGCAGCTGGAAGTTCTTATATGCAGGACACAACCTGCGGCGGGCGTAGCCGGCTTGCCCACCCTCAGCTGGTTACTCTGAGGTTGCGGAGACTTGGGACCGGTGGTAGATTACCTACCCTAAACTAAATTACAAAGTAATCAGCTCTTTTACCAGCCCTTAAAAGGGCTTTTTGCGGGGCATTGCCCCAAAGTAATCAGCTCTTTTACCTGTAAAAAAAAATACAATCCCCCCCCCAACATTACAACCCACCACCCACACACCCCTACTCTAAAACCACCCGATCCCCCCTTAAATAAACCTAATACTACCCCCCTGAAGATCACCCTACCTTGAGCCGTCTTCAGCCAGCCGGCCTCCGATGGACCAGAAGTGGACATCCGGAGCGGCAGAAGTCTTCATCCGATCGGGGCAGAAGAGGTCCTCCAAGCGGCAGATGTCTTCATCCAAGCGGCATCTTCTATCTTCAATCAACCGGAGCAGAGCGGAGCCATCTTGAATCCAGCTGGCGTGGAGCCATCCTCTTCTTCCGATGTCCTAAGGCCGAATGAAGGTTCTTTTAAATGACATCATCTAAGATGGCATCCCTCGAATTCCGATTGGCTGATAGGATTCTATCAGCCAATCGGAATTAAGGTAGGAAAAATCCGATTGGTTGATGTAATCAGCCAATCGGATTGAACTTCAATCCGATTGGCTGATTGGATGAGCCAATAGAATTGACCTCGCATTCTATTGGCTCAACTGTAGTTAAGAGATTTATGTTCCGGCGTTAGCCCATAAAACTCTTAACTACTGACTTTTTTTTGCGGTTGGAGTCTTGGAGGTAGAGGCTCTACCGCTCACTTTCTCCAAGACTCGTAATACCAGCGTTAGGCAAATCCCATAAAAAAGATAGGATACGCAATTGACGTAAGCGGATTTGCAGTAGCCTCAAGTCGCGGAAAAAAGTGAGCGGTAGACTCATTATACCAGCGACTCGTAATACCAGCGTTAGATAAAAACGCTGCTTTTTAAAGCTAATTCAGAACTCGTAATTTAGGCGTTTGTATTTAAAATATAAACCTGTTGTTTCTGTTTTCCTGTCTTCCCTGGTATATTTAAAGAGAGAAAACTTGAAATGTGCATAGGTACATTTCAGGTTTAAATAGAAGCATTTTTGCTATGTACTTCAATTAGCAAATTGCTTCTAGTAAAAGATATTGCTGTTTTTTTGTGAGAGCCCGTGCACTAGTATTCAAACATTACACCTTCTCAGAGGCTCAGTGGCTTATATGATACAAATTAAGTTTTCACAGGCACAATACACAGACACAGCTGTCTGAACTTGAATACTGGTGCACAGACCTGTAAGGTTGCCACCTCTGCCATGTTTTCCTGGTCACTTATGAGTTACACATGCTACAGGGTGTGCAGGGAGGAACATGTATTGTGATTTTGAACAGCACTATTCATATTCCTCCCTGCACACCTTGCAGCATGTGTAACTCATAAGTGTTCTGTATTTTAAGGGCCGGATGCAACCCTAACCCACACAGCATATGTGTGTATGCCACTGAAAAACTGTAATAACTTTTATTAGAAGCATTTTTTCTAATGAAATTATATTGCAAACATGTTTCTATTTAAAATTGAAATGCACCCCTGCACATTTCAATGTTTATCTTTCTATCCCTTTATCAGAGATTCATTACTGAGAGAAAAAAAAAAACATATTTACCAAGTACGAGTTAGAGATCAAACACACATTTGTTTCCTAAAACATCTGAAGTCACAGGTCCATATTCTCACTCCTAGCTTATCAGCAAGACACCTGAATGGAGAAATAAACAAAGTTATAGATCCTACTAAAGAGCTTAACTATTTTACTACAAAAAAGAACTGGCTTGCATTGTTTTGCCATGTGTTACATCCTACTATGTCAGGCAAAAGGTTAAACAACAAATGAACTACGGTCAAACGTTAATAAGAGGAGGCCAATGATCAATATAATACCAAGGGACTTGCTCACAGAAAGACATTACCAAAGAGATGAAGGGCCAAAAAAGATATATCGGGGATAAAGAAATCAGGCATGTCACCTTTGACCTCTAGTATATAAGAGAGAGGTCATATGACCTCCAATGCCAGGGCTCTTTAACCTGCCAAAATCTTACCTCAAAAAACCTTAGCTTCCTTCACTTATAGGTAAGTCACAGGATTTTTTTTTGTGTTGTTACAAAGCAAATGCTTCAGTGACAACATTTTGTGTTTGGTGAAAACATTGGATTTAAACTCCTCCCTGTCTCTTAAGTGAGTCATGTTTATTTCACTGAAAGTGTTTCAACTGTTTATTATTATTCCCAATTTATAGTATGCCAGTATATTCCATGACATGTTAGGGGACACTAGACACATTATTCACAATTGTTATATTTAGAAAGTATATGCCACAGCACAATGGATTCTGTTGAATAATATTTTGATAATATAAGGGAACCCTTGTGGATCAGAGGTTAGGTCAACCACCTTGCAGACACAAGGCAAGGCTTCAAAAGTATGATTCACTCCACCCAATCCTAGAGTCAAAAAACAAGATTGATAATATATTTTTCATGATTCAGATAGAACTTTTCAATTTACTCCTATTATTAATTTTACTTTGTTCTCTTGGTATCCACTCACAGCACTATTGATGTGCAGTTACTCCTGAAATATACAATAAAATAGATCAGTCAAGGACTTAAATTAAAAATAAAATATATCATACATTTTAAAAAAAGATCCCTGTTAGATACAATAAAAGAAAAACAAAAATTAATTTATCTTAAAGAGGTAATTAAATTGACAATATATTATAGACACACAATAGCTTACTTAGGGAGGGACAGAAATGCTGGTTAGTTTCCAGACATCAAGAACTGGAACTGATATAGTCTATAAAAACGTAATCCCAGCAACAATAAAAACTTGTGAGTTTATAGACTAAAGGATACATAATTAAATTAAGGGGATTAGCTAAAACTAAAGTCTAGTAAGAGAATTAAAGTACAGCAAAAAATCTTAAGGGTTGACGTATATCTAACAAATTGCAAACCTGTCCATCTTTGAAATGTAGCAAACAAGATAGCAAGCATTAATTTTCACATAAATCAGTCTGTCTGTTATATACAAATTTCTCATACCCTCTTAATTTACAGAGAACCTGTTGTAGAAGTGTGTATATACTGTAGGTATCAATTTCTATTCTTGCCTGTTTGTCAGCTTTTTAATATTAAATGTTTATTCCTTAAAATAACAACACATACGGGGTGGAGCCAGCAACCAATGAAGCAAGATGTGCATGTAAAGAGTCCCTGGTAATAAGTGTAATAAACAGAATATAAGACAACATTGACCCTACAAAAAAAACCTCCTATACATCAACAATGATTCTTTATAGCACACAGGGGTACTGAATACCCCGGGAGATTGAGTGGCTGTTTATAGATAGCTTGCAACAGAAAACCAATAATAATGGAGGCCTCAGACAATTGGGAATCGGCAATGGCGCATCTCCTTGCTGACTACTTTTCCAGCCTAGAACTCGTATTAAGCAGATCATGTGAAGGTGCAGCAGCCATGCCTATACACAAGGGGTTGAATGGCTTATAGACCCTGTCTATGAAAATATCAGGATGGACATACTGCACAGAGGGTACGCAGTTACTTTTGTTCCCTAGAATGTGGGCTACCATAATGGATACTTTCACCAAACGGATGTTACTACGTACAGCAGCAAGGAGAAGCCACGCCAGGTTGTGCATATCTACTCAGATAAAAATGACAAAAAGGCACCTGATGAAATCTCTGTACTACAACAGCCCAAAGTAACGACATATTCGTTCCATGGTCGGACCAAGGGGGGAAACCAACACGGCGGCAGCATGTTAGTTATATGAGATGGGGTGGACAAGCTTTTCAGACCTACGATCCCCATTCCTACACCTCTGCGATCTCCATCAGATACATGAGTATTACCAAGACAGCCCTTCTCATCTGTGGACTGCAACGGTTAAATATAGCAGAAGTACTCCATAGATCTGGTATTGGCTAAGATAACAAAGAGAGTAATACCAAAGTCCTTGACTGATCTATTTGATTATTTCTAACGGTTAATCTGAATAACCAGATGTTGAACTTTTGCTTACTCTATTTTATGGATCTATCATAATACTAGTTAATGTTGACATGCATACCTGTTCTAAGTTCTAAGTTGTCAAATATTTGGTTGTGGATTGTAATTTTAATCTTAAGGGGCTGAATTATCAAGCTCCGAATGGAGCCTGATGCCCCTTTCACCGGAAACAGAAGTTATGAAGCAGCGGTCTAAAGACCGCTGCTCCATAATTTGTCCGCCTGCTCTGAGGCAGCGGACAGAAATCAACCCAATCGAATACGATCGGGTTGATTGACACCCCCTGCTAGTGGCCGATTGGCGGCAAATCTTCAGGGGGCGGTATTGCACAAGCAGTTCTGATGAACTGCTGGTGCAATGATAAATGCAGACAGCGTAAGCTACATTGTATCATGTCCGCTCGCACTTTGATAAATATGCCCCTAAATGTTTACTTCCGAAACCATGTGGGAACTTGATTTTTTTAAGCAGCAGTACCTGTAATGGATAAGTCTATGTAATGACTCTAACACAAAATAAATTATACCCATTGTCTTAATGAGGGCCTCTTGCAGGATTTTTGTCTTATGGCTTTTATGGATAACCAATATGCTATATATAATTTTTTTTGCTCATGTGAACCTTTATTGGTAAAAAAAATATTTGGTTGCTATAGTCCCTCTCCCTATTCTACATAGCTCTGTTAATTCTGCACTTTATTGTACTATCAAAGTGATGGAAATATCACGTCTATAAGCTAAGGGGGGGGGGGAGAGTCCACCAATAGGACCTACGTAATTCTTAAAATAATTGATCCTCCTGTCGCTGGGTGTAGGGCCCATACCTACAGTATGTGACAGGGTTTAAGTAGCCAAGAAAGTGAAATATTAACTTTATGATATTGATATAATTGTATTTTGGTTCTTAACCAGTATAGGTTCTAATAGCTTTTATTTATATTAAAACTACTGATCCTTTATTTTAGTCACCATAGCTCCTTGGTTTTATAGCTCGCAACATAAATATCTTTTTTAAGTAACTTGGGATAACTTTAACTATTTGATGCAACTCACATTATGTAACTAGCCTTAAGCAGTTTGTCTATGTATTTTGAATTTCCTAGTTCAAGAGTGAATCCCTCAGTCTATTATATATACACCGATATACTAACACTGAAATATTATAGGACTCAAAGTATTCCTCCACCACTCACTTTACCTACAACCCATATCTAGTGCAACAATGCCTTTAGCATGAATATATGTATTAGTTGGCCCTACAACCTGACTATATCTGCTATATAGATCTACTGACTTTGAAATGGGACCCTGGAGGCTTTGTTCTCAAATTGGTCTGGTGTAAGGGTGCTTTGTATATGATTTTCCATTTAATCTCCTCATACTTTTACTAAACAGTTATTTAGCTTAGTTTCTTGCAAACTTCTTTAGACCATACAGGAGCAGAGTTATGTTCAATAGAGTATTTTCTTATATTCAATTGATAAACCTGCTCTTTAATATAGAATATGTTAACCAGAAGTGTAGGGAATTCAGTTATCTACTTTGTTTTGAGCTGCTGTTTAGCCCTTTATATATTAGTTGACTGTTTTTAGCTGCAATTAAGAGCTCCATTGTTTAATTTTGTTTGACAATTATAATTAAAGATAATGTTAAATTGCCAGTATTGCTTAAGCAATTCTCTTCTATTTTATATACATTTTTCTCGTGGCCCTATCTAAATTACATTAAAGTGAAGGCAACGTTTGGACGTTCTTTAAGCATAAATAAATTATTAATATCCTAAGTAATATAATCGCTAACTTTTTTTTCTACATAGCATATTGCATTATTGGAATAAAATTGATTGATATTTTCTTACTCTGTGGCAAGTGACTCCTCCCATTAGCCATTTCCTGATTTCTGACATTCTTACGTATAGAGCGGTCCCACCCACTCTATACGACTCTCAAAGGTAGAAAAAATAATGGGAACGCATGCGCAGATGCTCAAATAGTGCGATGACGTCTAATGACGGCCGCCTAACGGCCAGATTTCTTTCATTTAATTGACAAGAGTCCATGAGCTAGTGACGTTTGGTATATACAATCCTGTCAGGAGGGGCAAAGTTTCCCAAACCTCAAAATGCCTATAAATACACCCCTCACCACACCCACAATTCAGTTTTACAAACTTTGCCTCCTATGGAGGTGGTGAAGTAAGTTTGTGCTAAGATTTCTACATTGATATGCGCTTCTCAGCATTTTGAAGCACGATTCCTCTCAGAGTACAGTGAATGTCAGAGGAATGTGAAGGGAATATCACCTATTGAATTATATGCTTTTCCTCGCTGGAAAGGGGGGATTCATCTCCTACCTCCCTTTTTCAGATCAACGATATACTCTCATATTCCATTACCTCTACTGATAACTGTTTCAGTACTGGTTTGGCTATCTGCTATATGTGGATTTGTGTCTTTTGGTAAGTATGATACAGGATAAAAAGGTGAAAAATGTTGTCACCTTTTTATCCTGTATCATTGTTCACTAAAGGATTATATCTTATCCTGAGGAGTTCCCACTGGGAACGTGATACATTATTATCCGTTACAGCTTATGGAGACACTATCTGCTATCGATAGTCACTGTTTGTGACCACAAAGTCGTCTATACAATCAGTCATTGCAAAAGTCTCTATCCAGTCACTGAAAGTGACCACCAAGAACCACTCAGTAACTGATAGTGATCACCAAGTAATTTAGTCACCGGGAGTGACCGCCAAGTGTGGCAAGTACATCGAACCACTGGAAGCGTTCGCTCAGTGTACCTAGTCACTGGAAGTGACCGCCAAGTTCTTTTACACTGACCCCAGGATTCCTTTCAGGGAAGAGAGCCTTAGTTATCAAACCCTACAAACTGGAAAAAGTAGAATTTGGTGACGTAACATACGATCCGCGGACTCAGTCCGACACAGATCGATGCTTATGTCACTACAGATGTTCCGAACGCAAGTTCGGCACAATCTGACTAATTTTGGAAGTTATCAAAAGTCTACCAGGTACGCTTGGCACTATTCCTGCCCAGCCTACCTGGTTTTCAATCCGACGCCCTGGAGGTGGCAGATGCCATAGGAATCAATGGGAGTCTGAACGCAGCGAAAGTTCATGTTCGCTGCTGACAGATATCCCATTGATTCCTAGGGGAATGATTACACCTAACACCCTAACATGTACCCCGAGTCTAAACACCCCTAATCTGCCCCCCCCTACACCACCGCCACCTACGTTATACTTATTAACCCCTAAACCGCCACTCCCGGAGCCCACCGCCACTCTAATAAACTTATTAACTCCTCAACCGCCAATCACGGACCCCGCCGCAACTAAATAAATTGTTTAATCCCTATACCGCCGCTCCCAGAGCCCACCGCAACTAAATTATACTTATTAACCCCTAATATGCCCCCCTACACCGCCACCTACATTATATTTATTAACCCCTAATCTGCCCCCCCTACACCGCCGCCACCTACATTATATTTATTAAACCTTAATCTGCCCCTCCTACACCGCCGCCACCTATAATACATTTAATAACCCCTAAACCTAAGTCTAACCCTAACACCCCTTAACTTAACTATAAAATTTAAATAAATATAAATAAATATTCCTAGCATTAAATAAATTATTCCTATTTAAAACTAAATACTTACCTGTAAAATAAACCATAAAATAGCTACAATATAACTAATAGTTACATTGTAGCTATCTTAGGGTTTATTTTTATTTTACAGGCAACTTTGTATTTATTTTAACTAGGTACAATAGTTATTAAATAGTTATTAACTATTTAATAACTTCCTAGCTAAAATAAATAAAAATTTACCTGTAAAATAAAACCTAACCTAAGTAAGCAATTACACCTAACACTACACTATAATTAAATAAATTCCCTAAGCTAAATACAATTAAATACAATTTAAAAAAATAATCTAAAGTACAAAAAACAAACAAACAAACACTAAATTACAGAAAATAATAAAATAATTACAAGATTTTTAAACTACACCTAATCTAATCCCTCTAACAAAATAAAAAAGGCCCCCAAAATAAAAAAAATCCCTACCCTACACTAAATTACAAATAGCCCTTAAAAGGGCCTTTTGCGGGGCATTGCCCCAAAGTAATCAGCTCTTTTACCTGTAAAAAAAAATTACAACCCCCCAAAATTAAAACCCACCACCCACACAACCAACCCTACTCTAAAACCCAATCCCCCCTTAAAAAAACCTAACACTAACCCCTGGAAGATCACCCTACCTTGAGAAGTCTTCACCCAACCGGGCCGAAGTCCTCAACGAAGCCGGGCGAAGTAGTCCTCCAGATGGGCAGAAGTCTTCATCCAAGCCGGGCAGAAGAGGTCCTCCAAATGGGCAGAAGTCTTCATCCAGGCGGCATCTTCTATCTTCATCCATCCGGCGCGGAGCGGTTCCATCTTCAAGACATCCGATGCGGAGCATCCTCTTGATCCAGAGTCTTCTTGAACAATGATGGGTCCTTTAAGTGACTTCATACAAGATGGCGTCCCTTCAATTCCGATTGGCTGATAGAATTCTATCAGCCAATCGGAATTAAGGTAGGAAAAATCCTACTGGTCAAGCCATTAGGATTGAGCTTGCATTCTATTGGCTGTTCCAATCAGCCAATAGAATGCAAGCTCAATCCTATTGGCTGATTGCATCAGCCAATAGGATTTTTCCTACCTTAATTCCGATTGGCTGATAGAATTCTATCAGCCAATCGTTATTGAAGGGACGCCATCTTGGATGACATCACTTAAAGGACCTGTCATTGTTCAAGAAGACTCCGGATGAAGAGGATGCTCCGCGTCGGATGTCTTGAAGATGGAGCCGCTCCGCGCGGGATGGATGAAGATAGAAATGCCACCTGGATGAAGACGTCTGCCCGTATGGAGGACCTCTTCTGCCTGGCTTGGATGAAGACTTCTGCCTGTCTGGAGGACCACTTCGCCCGGCTTTGTTGAGGACTTCGGCCCGGTTGGGTGAAGACTTCTCAAGGTAGGGTGATCTTCAAGGGGTTAGCGTTAGTTTTATTAAGGGGGGATTGGGTGGGATTTAGAATAGGGTTGGTTAATAACTATTTAATAACTATTGTACCTAGTTAAAATAAATACAAACTTGCCTGTAAAGTAAAAATAAACCCTAAGCTAGCTATAATGTAACTATTAGTTATATTGTAGATATCTTAGGGTTTATTTTATAGGTAAGTATTTAGTTTTAAATAGGAATAATTTAGTTAATGAAAGGAATTTTATTTAGATTTATTTAAATTATATTTAGGTTAGGGGGGTTAGGGTTAGACTTAGGTTTAGTGGTTAATAAATTTAATATAGTGGCGGCGACGTTGGGGGCGGAAGATTAGGGGTTAATAAATGTAGGTAGGTGGCGGCGGTATAGGGGGGCAGATTAAGGGTTAATAAATATAATGTAGGTGGCGGTGGTGTAGGGGGGGCAGATTAGGGGTTAATAAGTATAATGTAGGTGGCGGCGGTGTAGGGGGGGCAGATTAGGAGTTAATAAGTATAATGTAGGTGGCGGTGGGCTCTGGGAGCGGCGGTTTAGGGGTTAATAATTGCATTTAGTTGCGGCGGGGTCCGTGTGCGGCGGTTTAGGGGTTAATACATTTAATAGAGTTGCGGTGGGCTCCGGGAGCGGCGGTTTAGTGGTTAAACAATTTATTTAGTTGCTGTGGGCTCCAGGAGCGGCGGTTTAGGGGTTAAACAATTTATTTAGTTGTCGTGGGCTCCGGGAGCGGCAGTATAGGGGGTAAACAGTATAGTATAGTGTGGGTGTTTAGTGACAGGGTACCAAGAAAGCTGGCAAAAAGCCGAAGAGCAGCGAGATCGATGACTGTTTGTTAACAACCCTCACCTGAATCTGCTGGAGAGGAAGATAATAGGGAAGTGCCTGCTAAATTTTGCTCAATAGATTTGGTCTGATCTGTGTACACAGATCAATTTAAGGCAGTTAAGTTGCATAACTTTGCTGCAAAACAAGCAGACAGCTCCACCTACTGGCTATTTTAATTAGTGCATTGCTTTCCAAAAGTTTTTCAATAGCAGTCACATGACTGAAAAAAAGGTTATTATTCTGAAACGGCGCAAATTGAACCGGCGTAGACCGAGGGCCACTTGTAGAAGTAAATTGGCAACTTTTTTTAAACATTTTATACTCTTCTTCTTTTGATTAAGAGAGAGGTGGGATAGGTAACCACAATCATATTCTTGCTTATATACAATAGAAATACTAAGACAATAAAGCAAATTTGATAATAGAAATAAATTGGAACGTTGTTTAAAATTGTATGCTCTATATGATTTTTTGGGGTTTCATATCCCTTTAAGATATTTAACAGATATATATAACATAGTGATACAAAATTCAAAATTTATATTTTGAAAGAGGGTCTGCAACACTTATTTTATTAGAACAAAGGACTGATCGTGATAATTTTGTTTTTACAATCTGCCCACAAATCATGAGCAATGAATGAGTCATTAACAATAATTTAGTACTAAATAACATTCGGCTAGATTCAGAGTTTTGCGTTATGAGGGGCACAGTGCTAACTTGCAAGTTATTGTCACCGCTCACTTACCTACAGCGCTGGTATTACAGGTTTACAAAAACCCGGCATTAGCAGGCAAAAAGTGAGCATAGAGCAAAATTGAGCTCCATACTGCACTCCAATACCAGCGCTGCGGTGAGCGGCGGTAAGCTGGTTTTACGTGCTTGTGCACGATTTCCCCATAGACATCAATGGGGAGAGCCGGCTGAAAAAAAGCCTAACACCTGCAATAAAGCAGCGTAAAGCTCCGTAATGCAGCCCCATTGATTCCTATGGGGAAACTAAATTTATGTTTATACCTAACACCCTAACATAAACCCTGAGTCTAAACACCCCTAATTTTACACTTATTAACCCCTAATCAGCCACCCCGACATCGCCGACACCTACATTATACTTATTAACCCCTAATCTGCCGCTCCCGACATCGCTGCCACTATAATAAACATATTAACCCCTAAACTGCCATACTAGTTAAATATTATTAACCCCTAATCTGCCGCCCCTAAAATCGCCACCACCTACCTACATTTATTAACCCCTAATCTGCCCCCCCCAATGTCGCCGCCACTATACTAAATTTATTAACCCCTAAACCTAAGTCTAACCCTAACACCCCCTAACTTAAATATAATTAAAATAAATCTAAATAAAATCTAAAAAAAAACTTTTTCAAGTGCCCAAACCCCTAATCTAAAAATTACACCCACCCAATAAACACTTAAAAAAGCCTAACACTAACCCCTGAAGATCCACTTACAGTTTTTGAAGACCCAACATCCATCCTCAAGAAGCCGTCAGACATCCTCAACGAAGCAGTCTTCATCCAACCAGGCAGAAGTCTTCATCCAACCGGGCAGAAGTCTTCATCCAGACGGCATCTTCTATCTTCATCCATCCGGCGTGAAGCGGGTCCATCTTCAAGACATCCGGCGCAGAGCATTCTCTTCCATCGACGTCTTCTTCCCAATGAGGTTTCCCTTAAAATGACGTCATCCAAGATGGCGTCCCTTAGATTCCAATTGGCTGATAGATTTCTATCAGCCAATCGGAATTAAGGTTGAAAAAATCCTATTGGCTGTTGCAATAAGCCAATAGGATTGAGCTTCAATCCTATTGGCTGATCCAATCAGCCAATAGGATTGAGCTCACATTCTATTGGCTGATTTTTTTTTTCAGCCAGGCTTTTTTAGTTAGGTTTTTTAGTTAGGATTTTATTTGGGGGGTTGGTTGTGTGGGTGGTGGGTTTTACTGTTGGGGGTTGTTTGTATTTTTACAGGTAAAAGAGCTGATTTCTTTGGGGCAATGCCCTGCAAAAGGTCCTTTTAAGGGTAATTGGTAGTTTAGTTTAGGCTAGGGGGGTTATTTTGGGGGCTTTTTTATTTTAATAAGGCTATTAGATTAGATGTAACTTACCACTGCCTGATGAAAAGGTGCCAGCAGCATCTTGAAACGCGTAGCAGAATTTCTTGTATTGTTATTATACTACTTTTTAATAAAATGTATCTCTTGCCTTGGGATACTTTAATTTATTTTATTTGTTTGTGAGCTTCATTTTGGGGTCTCATATCCTTTGCTGGACTGTGAATCCTGTTCTTTGGAGTGAGTCAGCTGGTAGACTCTGATATACCAGCTTGCACTACTTGCACTGCATTATAGTGCGTGGCATATGTGAGTATTCCCTCACAGAAGGGGCACATATTGGGGGCTTTGAAAGCATTAGTGACCATCTGCACCACTGGATCCTCCCTGTTTCCCTCCCCATTTTTGTTCTTTCATCCCAGACTCAAGATCACATTGAATCTGGTGGGAGCTAGCTGGTGGGCTCTGAATACTCCAGCTTGCAAGAATAGCACTGCATTACAGTGCGCCCGTTTGTGAGTACCCATTAATTTGTAAGGGGATAATTTCTGTGGAAGATCTAGCTGTGTTTTAACATTCTGCACCATTGGAGCGCCTTCTTCTCTTTCATTTTTTTCTCAGTAAATAGTTAATAACCATTTAGTAACTATTCTACCTAGTTAAAATAAATACAAACTTGCCTGTAAAATAAAAATAAACCCTAAGCTAGCTACAATGTAACTATTAGTTATATTGTAGCTAGCTTAGGGTTTATTTTACAGGTAAGTATTTAGTTTTAGATAGGAATTATTTAGGTATTGATAGTAGGTTTAATTTAGATTTATTTTAATTATATTTAAGTTAGGGGGTGTTAGGGTTAGGGTTAGACTTAGGTTTAGGGGTTAATAAATTTAGTATAGTGTCAGCGACGTTGGAGGCGGCAGATTAGGGGTTAATAAATGTAGGTACGTGGCGGCGATGTTAGGGGCAGCAGATTAGGGGTTAATATTATTTAACTAGTGTTTGCGATGCTGAAGTACGGCGGTTTAGGGGTGAAAGTAAATTTTGCACAGTCTAAACATAGTAAGTCATTTTCGCCATCTATATAAACATAATCGCTATATTTTTTTTTTATAAAAATATTTAATTCTGCACTTTTTTACTAACTTTTTAATGCAAAAGTTTTCGTCCTGACTCCTCCCATCTTCAACTTCCTTTCTTTGTCAGTGTTTACATATAGAGCGGTCCCACCCACTCTATACGTATCATATATGCGCTTTCACATCGAGCCTAGGAATTGCGCATGCACAATGTAAGGATTCTATCCGCAATGCACATGCGATTGTCAATACCTCTGTTCTCCAAAGCTCATGCGTCTACCCCACTTTGTAACATAGTAATGAATGAGTTACGATATTGTATTCATTCATTACTACGCTATTTGCCAACGAAAGAAGAAGCAAAGAAGCAGCAGCGTATGTTTCAATGTTGCAAATGCTGCTTGAAATCCTAAGACGTTTATGCGCATTAAGGTGTGAATGATGTGCCCATGCGCGAAATGGCCACGAGCATTCTGATTTCGGATATGCATATTAGATGCTACGCATGCGCAGATGGGCCAATAGGAAGATGACGTAGTGTCACGGCCGCCTAACGGCCAGGATTTCAATTGGCACTGATAAATACGTAATAAGGAAGTAGGAAAATTATAGAAAAACGGGTTGATATTACAGAATACGATATTGAGATTTTAAAACAGGTAAAACTTCGTTTGCAATAAATTGTAAGAAATTTGATGAATGAAAGTCATAATGAATTTAAATCTAACATTTAATTATGTTGAGCAAAGGTTTAAACTTTACCTTCACTTTAATATGTTTATTATAGTGGTGGCGATGTCCAGAGCGGCAGATTAGGGGTTAATAATTTTGTTTTATTATTATGCAATGCAGGAGGGCCTCAGTTTAGGGGTTAATGGGTAGTTTATAAGTGTTAGTGTACTTTTTAGCACTTTAGTTATGAGTTTTATGTTACAGCTTTGTAGCGTAAAACTCATAACTACTGACTTTCAGTTTACGGTATGGATCTTGGCGGTATAGGGTGTATTGCTCACTTTTTGGCCTCCCAGGCAGACTCGTAATAACGGCGCTATGGAAGTCCCATTGAAAAAGGACTTTTTGAAAGCTGCGGTAATTACGTTGCGTTACAACCAAAAAAGTGTGCGGTGCACCTAAACCTGCAAGATTTGTAATACAAGTGGTAGTGAAAAAGAGCCTTAACGCTGCTTTTTTACTCAAACCGCAAAACTCGTAATCTAGCCAATTGTGTTTGTTGATAAATGAGAGACATTCATTTCTTTCCTAAGATATGGAGAGTCCACAATGTCATCAATTACTAGTGGGAAATATCACTCCTGGTCAACAGGTGGAGGCAAAGAGCACCACAGAAGAGCTGTTAAGTGTCACTCCCCTACCCACAATCCCCAGTCATTCTCTTTGCCTCTATCAATGAAGGAGGTGAAGTTTTGGTGTCTGAAGAAAATTGGTTTTCTTTCGCTACAAGCAAGATTTTTTGGGTATAGCTGTAGTCCACGTCAATCTCAGCAGTAGAGTAGTGGTGGCTTTAAAGCAGTTAGGAACTTGTGAGGTGGGCCTTACTTTGTTTCCTAACATATTGCTGCCCTAGTATAGAAAGCCATAATAGGTTTACTCTGTTCTTCCTTTTTTTTTTACAGGTCTCAGTAAGGAGTATGTGTCCTTTCACGCCTTGTAAGCTGTCTTCCTGCCAAATGGCTAGACTGCAGGTAAGTGCCTTTTGTCTTCTAGGTATGAAGACTGCACTTCATGGGTTAACTATATAGATGGGGACATGATATCCTTAGATAAGTTAACTAATTCTGGTTATCTTTATTGGGACTTAAAAATTCTTTATGAGATAGGATTTTTTAAGGACAGGTGCAGGCTTTTGTATGTGATACATTTGAGAAACGATCTTGGGCTTTCAAACATGTGAACGGCTGTGTGTTTTCTCAGGTTGTGGGTACTTCAACTGGCAGACACAATATTTTTTAGTCAGAATGGCTGTTAGCATTTTATTCTTGTGTGACTTTAAGAGGAGAACGCAAGAGGAATTTCTGGTTTTATTTTGTTCCAATACGGCTGTGTGTTGTGCTGTTATGAGGGCTTCTCTATGGGAACTTTTAATTATGGTTGTTTTCCCGGCAGTGGAACGCGCACTTTCTGCTTAATGTGCAGTTCCTGGCTGCCGGTCATGTGACCCGCACCTTCAATATGAAGAGAGAGTGGCGTCATTTTCTTTTCTGTAGTGCCAGGTCAGCTTGGAGTGTGCATCGTGTGAGCTAGTCTCGGGGTGCAAGGTTCCACTCGAGTCACCAATACTGGAGTTCCCTTATGTATGGTAGGGCACCTCAGAAACCTGGGTTGTAGAGGTTGTCATTATTTAACATTTTCATAAAGTTTTTGAGACTTTTTGTTCTAAAAGTGCTATCTATCTGCAATCCACATTCCAGGAGTGGACAACTGGGAAGCAGATTTCCTGAACAGACAGACTTTTCATCCCGAGGAGTGGGCTCTCCATCCGGAGATGTTTTCCAGGTTAACCCTTAAATGGGGGGTGCCAGAGTTGAATCTGATGGGGTCTCGGCAGAACGCCATGCTTACAAGGTACAGTTCAAGGTTAATAGATCCACAGGCCGCCCTGGTAGATGTTCTGCCATTTCTTTGGGATTTCAGCCTGACATATCTGTCTCCTCCATTTGCTCTCCTTCCATGAGTCATTGCTCATATCAAACAGGAGAGAGCATCAGCAATTCTAATAGCTCCTGCATGGCCTTGCAGGATCTGGTATGCAGACCTAGTGAAGATGTCATCTCTTCCACCTTGGATGTTTCCTCTGAGGAAGGACCTTCTAACTCAGCGTCCTTTCCTTTATCCAAATCTCGTTTCTCTGAAGCTGACTGCTTGGCGATTGAACCATTAGTTCTGTCTAAGTGTGGTTTTTCTGAGTCGGTCATTGAGACCATGTTCCAGGCTCGCAAGCCTGTTACTAGAAAGATTTACCATAGGGTATGGTGTGAATACCTTTATTGGTGTGAATCCAAGGGCTACTCTTGGAGTAGGGTTAGGATTCCTAGGATTTTGTCTTTTCTCCAGGAAGGTCTGGAGAAGGGATTGTCAGTCAGTTCTCTGAAAGGTCAGATTTCTGCATTGTCTATTTTGTTACACAAGCGTCTGGCGAATGTGCCAGATGTTCAATATTTTTGTCAGGCTCTGGTCAGAATCAGGCCTGTATTTAACCTTGTTATTAAAGTTTTGCAGCAGGCTCCGTTTGAGCCATTGCATTCCATAGATATTAAGTTGTTATCTTGGAAGGTTTTGTTTCTTATTGCTATCTCTTCTGCTCTGAGAGTCTTGGAACTCTCAGCTTTGCAGTGCGATTTGTCTTACCTTATCTTTCATGCGGATAAGGCGGTTCTTCGTACGAAATTGGGGTTTCTTCCTAAAGTGGTTTCGGATAGAAATATTAATCAGGAAATTGTTGTTCCTTCTCTCTGTCCTAATCCTTCCTCTCATAAGGAACCTTTGTTGCACAGCTTGGATGTTGTGTGTGCTTTAAAATTCTGCCTACAGGTGACTAAGGTTTTTCACCAGTCCTCTGCCCTGTTTGTTTGTTTCTCTGGAAAACGTAAAGGTCAGAAAGCTACTGCTACTTCTCTTTCTCTCTGGTTGAGAAGTATAATTTGTTTTGCTTATGAGACTGCTGGTCAGCAGCCTCCTGAGGGAATTATGGCTCATTCCACGAAGGCTGTCTCCTCTTCTTGGGCTTTCAAAAATGAAGCTTCTGTGGAACAGATTTGCAAGGCTGCAACTTGGTCCTCTCTGCATACTTTTTCCAAATTTTCCAAATTTGATACTTTTGCCTCAGCTGAGGCTTCTTTTGGGAGAAAGGTTCTTCAAGCGGTGGTGCCTTCTGTTTAGGTCTGCCTGTCTTGATCTCCCTCCCTAGTCATCTGTGTCCTCTAGCTTGGGTATTGGTTCCCACTAGTAATTGATGACATTGTGGACTCTCCATATCTTAGGAAAGAAAACAAAATGTATGCTTACCTGATAAATGTATTTATTTCTGGATATGGAGTGTCCACGACCCCACTCTTTATTTTAGACAGTTATTGTTTTACTAAACCTCAGGCACCTCTACTCCTTTGTGTTACTCTTTTTTCCTTTTCCCTTCGGTCGAATGACTGGGGATTGTGGGTAGGGGAGTGACACTTAACAGCTTTGCTGTGGTGCTTTTTGCCTCCTTCTGCTGGCCAGGAGTGATATTCCCCACTAGTAATTGATGACATTGTGGACTCTCCATATCCAGAAATAAATAAATTTAGCAGGAAAGCATACATTTTGTTTTTAAAGTATTTCTTTTTCATATTACAGATGGGAAGCTAAAGCCAACATCATATATTTCCATAAGACAGACAAGAAAAATGGTTCTTTTATTTTCAGAAGAATATGTATGTAGTTAAGTTGCTTGGTTATGGTCTGTCTGGTGCCTTTTTATACAGAGTTTATTTGCTCACATGTCTGCATATGTTAATGTTTCCTTGCTTGGGCTAAAAATATTAGTTCTAATATTCTATCTAGTCTTGAAATGTTTTATGAGGTGATGACATACAGAGCAGAGATTGCCACATTCAACTGACAAGACTAGTTTTTGAAACCCCTGGGGAAAAATGCATAATTAAAAACAATGTGTGTACTAATTTTGCGGAACCAGATAAAAACCTAAATCTGGTGCTCTTTTCCTGGATATTTCTAGAAGCTTATTTGTATGTTTAAATGACCAGTAAATATAGTAGATATGTACATAAGGACTGAATGACCTACTTCAGGATACCAGTAAAGTAACACACCTAACCAAACTTTATTACTCAATGTTTGGTAGGTTTAGACTGTCTAGCTGGTGGGGAATCTAGCACACCTGAAGTAAACTTTATCCCAAAGTTTAAAGAGTTTATAGTTAGTTGTAGTAGGTGGCGCAAAACAAGTTGCTATTCCCAATGTGTCTTACTGTAAATATGTGTGATAATATGTGGGCTCAATATATGTTAATGTTTTGATGAGTCCTAATTTTATATTCTCTTTTGGAAAAAAATGGATGTCGAAACTATTTAAGAAATAAATATGATCCTTTATTTGATTATGGTAAATTTACCCAATAGTAGTGATGCTAAAAGTACAGTTAAACAAAAATTATTACAATTCCTTCAAAGTTTAAAAAATGACACCGGTGTCTCTATGTATAAAAATGTACATAATATATAAAAAATAAATTAAATTAAAATAATAACGTTGAAATCTTATAATTTATACAGTTTTGGGTTTATCACAAGTTGTAATTTCTAACAGAATGTTTGTAGATACAATTATATAGTGGATAAAACAATAGTTGCTGTATAGTTCATATAGGATACTTTGTTTCAAGTTCAGCTATGCAATTGAGTTTGAGATCTTATCTTAGGCAACTATATATCAAATGTAGAGGTATGTTGGTGCGATTTTTATCACACTATAATATAAGTATACAAATTAGTACCTTGAAGTGTAACTGTTTGATATCACTTTTGTGAGATAATTGCGGTTAAATAAACGCCGCTATGCCAGTGTTTTGATTAAGTTTCAAGATCAAGCTGGTGGCAGTTCTATATGAGCTGCTGGCGGTTAAATAAATGCCGCTTTGGTTTCCTCTTATTAGGTGGGCTTATAAAACCTAAATCTGGTGCTCTTTTCCTGGATATTTCTAGAAGCTTATTTGTATGTTTAAATGACCAGTAAATATAGTAGATATGTACATAAGGACTGAATGACCTACTTCAGGATACCAGTAAAGTAACACACCTAACCAAACTTTATTACTCCCCTCTTATTCCACGAAATAAAACACAACACCAAGTAGGGAGGAAGACTCGCAGGTCGCATTTATTCAAACAGCTAGTGCGCATGCTCTCACTAGCAGGTTACTTAGTAACCAACAGCATATGCAAATATGCCGGCGGGCATGAGTCCCTATCCATAACTCCTACTTTGGGAGGTAGCGGCCCAATTTCAATTCGGGATATGACGGAGTCCCCCGGATGACTCCGCCCCATCAGATGTTAGTCAAGGGGGTTAGGATGATTTTTTCGGTCTGCCTACCTGCGAGGAAAAGGCACCCTAGGCCCGGACCTAGTGACGTCGCCTTTCCTCCAGCCTGATCAATCACTCCACCCCAAGGCTTCAAATTTAGGCCACTACCTCTCGCCACCCTATCTACAAGAGACTCTTGCCGCCACCCTCCACACAACTTAAAGTTGTGTGTCCAACGCCTCTCTCAAATTACCTAAAAATAGGTCCAGACCCACATCCGAGAGATGCACACCATCAGGGCGATACAACGCCTTTTGGTCGGCTGACAAATTAGGGTGCCGCACCACAAAACCTTGCGACTCGCAAACTGTCTTCCCCACTTCTCTATTAATCTTCTTCCTAATCCTGTAGCCAGCACCCGACGAACCTAGATGCCTCCAATGCAGCCTGGCCAACATATTGGACCACCCTACACGGACCCCCGGGGACCAAGTACGCAGCCATGCAATGTCTGTTTGAATGATTCTGATGAGATCCAACACCGTCTCACCCACATTATTCCCCCCCCCAGGTGCAACACGATTGTCTGGGGTCTACCGCAGCATTGATGTGCACCCTGCAAGAGCGCCAGAAGCTCGCGCTAGTGCATACCTCTCCTGCCCAGCCATCTAACCGACACCCTGGCCGTAGAGAAACCTAATTGCTGCCCCCCAACTGAAGCAGCAGCCCGAATGGCCACCCAGTGGACATAAGAATGCCCGACAATCCATACTCGAACAGCAGCAGCAGAACCTGAAACAACTGCCGACTCATACACCCTGACGTGCTGAAGCAGAACACCTTTCCCTGACATCCTAGCCGCCGGTGCTACCAGTTCTCTCACCCGCAACGCGCCTGCAAATGCTAGCACGAATGCTGCCCTAAACAGTGCAACCTCACAGGGGGATGAACACACCCCTTCCAGCCCAAGCTAAAGCCGCTCCAGCTTCTCGCTGGTTATCGGTTCCCTCACATCTGGAACCTTGATTTCCGTGCGACCCCAACCTCGTGCTATCTGTTTGACAAGAAACGACCCCACCGGGTCAGGGCCACCTGCAAGCTTATAGAAGTATGTAAAGACTGCCAAATGCGCCTGCACAGCCCCTTTGCGCATCCCTTGCCTCCTGAGCACGGATAACCATTCAAGCAACATAACCTGAGACCCATCACGTACAGAAACCTGGCGGTTCCCGCAGAATTCATCCCAAGCTCTCCAGTATGACACGTAGGCCGCCCAAGTCGCCGGAGCTAGAGCTGTGCCCACTAACGACAAAATGGCTCCCCAAGATCCGCCAGCTGCCAGAGAGAAGAAGGACAAGTCAACCCCACTGCCGCAGCTTCTGGCACTAACCTCCTAAACTGATCCCACTGGAAGTGCGATAAGGCATCCGCCACTACATTATCCACCCCCGGCACGTGATGTGCCGAGAATTGAATATTGCTGCGGAGGCAAAACAATACCATGAAACGCAAATACCGCACTACCACTGGAGAGGCAGCCGACAAGTTATTAATGGCATGAACCACGCTCAGGTTATCAGACCAGAACGTAACTACCCTGTCCTTGAAGCGTTCGGCCCATAATTCTACCACCACCACGATAGGGAATAGCTCAAGCAAAGTCAGATTTCTCATAAGCCCCTGCTCATGCCACTCCAAGGGCCAAGGCCCCGCGCACCACTCTCCTTCAAAGAAGGCACCAAAGCCGAATGCCCCAGCCGCGTCAGTAAAGAGTTGCAACTCCTGACTGGTGACCCACTGCCGAGGCCACATCCTGACCCCATTGAAGTCTGTCAGGAACTTATCCTATACCTGTAGATCCACAATATCCCTGGAAATCCGCACCCTGCTTGCCCTTACCGGACCCAGACACCCTTCCATCCACCTGTTGAATACCCTACCCTACCCAGCAACCTGAACATCCTGCACTTGTCTTTGCCCTCCAGCTCCAGAGACTGATCACTATCTGACCCTGAATCTGAAGATGAGTCTGAACCACCTCCCCCCAGTGTAAGTGTGGTTATCTAACCGGTTCCAGAAGTCCCAGCTGCTCCGCCCGACGGGGCTGATCCGCCAGTCGATGTAGAGGGTACCGCCTCAGACATCCGGCTGCTTCTCTATTCGCCTGGGCCAGCGATAGGGACCTGGCTGTTCTGGTGTCCTCCACATGGCAACCTGCTGCTGGAACCTGTAAAACAGCAGAAACGTTGGGAGTACCAGGGCCTTGGAGCATTGCCCCGCGTACATTCACACCCCCAGCTACTTGCTGTTCGGGTACCGAGTGAGGACCCGCTCCTGCCCGCTCCTTGCTGCCTCCCCCAGCGACCGCGCACACTGCCGCAGCCACGCAGGGGCATTTCCGGTTCCGGATGCCGCACCAGAAGTGCATCACTGGAAGGGGCGGGGCCACGGCGCGTGCCACTTGCACGCGACACTACCGGAAGGCCTGCACCCAAAGCCACCTCGTATGGGCTGCTGCTGGCTACAGGCATACCCGGCTCCGGCCGCCCAGCCAGGCCCAAAAGCCCGACTGAACTGCCGCCACGCTCCCACGATGGGGCCGACCCTGCCCTGCACCTGGTCCCACACCAGCCCCCGCCTGCCATCCTGACATAGCTCCATGCCAAGAACCAGGCCACAAAGGCCCAGAACCAAGCCCAAGCTGAGGGTGCACCCTCCAGACTCCCGGCCACCTCCAGACCCTAAAGAGGGCCCAAACCCAGGCCCGAGGCCTGCTCCGGTACTAGGCCCAGAAACAGGCCCAAAGCCTGACGGACCCCCGGGTGTAACTGCCGCTACCAAGGCCTGCAGGAGGGACATCACTCCTTCCTTGCACCGAGCCACTGCTCTGAATAGTAGATACCTCCACTGGGTAGGCCTCCGGCCCTGAGCCACTAGGCCCAGGGCCTGAGGCCTCTTCAAAACCTTCCTCCTCCTGCCTAACAACAACCTCCCCTACCTCAGTCTCTTCCCCACTTGACTCTGCAACATCATATAATGAGGGAGAGCCTGGGGGAACTGGAGAGGGGGCCCTAGAACCCTGGCCACATGGAATCATGCCCTCCTGCGTAGTAAGGGGTTTCTCCTCACCAAGCACTCTTTTCTCCTTTGCAGGAGCCCTACTTCCACCTGAGGACCCATACCTGAACCTCTTAGGGGGGACAGATACTCGCCTGGCATTATTCATGCTGACAGCAACTCAGACAACTCCAACTTCTTGCAGGAAAACCTGAAGAAAGAGGCAGAACTCTCCAGAACATCAATTCTTAAACCCCTAAGTGAGTCACTCCCCTCAAACTGCAAGTTGCAGCTCCATCTTTTCTTTACATTCCTATCCTTGCCAGGCCACAGCCCTTAATACGCTTCATTCCCAATAGGGGTCACTACACTATCAAAAAAATGCATGATAAAAAAAAAACCAATGCAACAGCACTTAGTCTGATCTTCAAATGAGTATAGATTTTTTTCAACGTTCAATTTCAAAGTTATATCTATTTCCACTCCCCCTGCATCATGACAGCCATCAGCCAATCACAAATGCATATACGTATATTCTGTAAATTCTTGCACATGCTCAGTAGGGGCTGGTGACACAAAGTGTAAATATAAAAAGACTGTGCACATTTTGTAAATGGAAGTTAATTGGAAAGTTGTTTAAAATTGCATGCTCTATCTGAATCATGAAAGTTTAATTTTAGCTTGTGTCCCTTTAATTGACCAAAAATATTGTACTGCAGCTCCCATGTACAGTAATAAAGCAAGTAATAAGAAAAGGTAACATGGCACTGGAAGAAGATCTTTAGAAGAACAGGAATATAGTTATGAGCATTAGTTATATGGGAAGTCATTATATTGAGAGGAATTATATGGGGGCTTTATTGGGAAAGGTTACATAAAACAATATAAGGACCTTTAAAGGAACATTAAACACTTTGAAATAGTAATATAAAATGATACATCATTTATATAAAAAAACATTAATTTTTCAGTTCCTGTTAGAAATTGAAGTGCAGACCACTTTTATATTCCACATAACCATTGGCTGCACACTCTAGCGACCTATTTATAACTGTCCCTAATTGGACACAGCAGAAAATGTAACTGCAACATGGCAGCTCCCATTGTTTTATACACACTAAGGGGCCTATTTATCATTGCGTCAATCTCGACGCATTCGCTGGAGTCAATACGCCCGCCAGACATTTCCAGACATCGCTACTGCAAATCTACATACAACGCCCTTATTTATTAAAAAGACTGTCAAAAACACACACGTCAAGTACGGAACATCAGACTGTTGATAAATAAGAGTCATCAATGTTGCAGATATTCTGTTTTTTTCCAACTTTATACCAATTCATTACTGTCCATGAACAAGCACATTTTTCTAAAGCTAATCTTTTTATTTTTCATCTGTTAATGTCCAAGAAATAGCTAGATTTATACCTGAACAAACAATATCTCATAGAAAGTTATTTTTCTATTTATTTGTTATACCAAAAACTGATATATGATATTTTCACATAAATGAATGTGTATTTGTATTTCTATAAATCATGATTTGCCTATCTCATGTTTTTTTTGTTTTTTACAATGATTATTAATGCTAGAATTTGTACATATATAATTTTACATACTTGTATATTTATATGTGTTATGTCATAAATCTTTTGCAAACATATTTACATGTCCCTAAATTCTTTTTTTTTTGTTCTAAACAATGTTGTCTTTCATATCTCTGTGTTTATTTATTCCACTATATGTATATAGTGTAAATTTATTATTATTCTGAGCATGAATAATTGTGAATATAACATGTAATTAAAAACTTTATTAAAATTGTATACTCTTTCTAAATCAAACAATATTTTTGCTCCAAATTTGGTGCACTAGTAGATATAGTGATACACATAAAATACATAACATAATATAGCTAACTTTTTTTTTTTTTTTATAAATCTACTTGTACCATGTTTAAGACATGTAACACTTTACAAACCAAATTTGACGCAATACTTTTAAACAACCCACACAAACTATTGTTTACACCACTATTTTTATCTCTATATCTGCTAGTGCACCAAGTTTGGAGCAATATTTTGCAGCACATTTGGAGCAATAATATTGTCCACTTTGCTTTGTAATGAGAGACAAAGATGTAACATAATCCATAAGTAGTAATGTATTTAATTTCATTTTTATCCTAATATCTACTAGTGCACCAAATTTGGAGCAATAATATGGTTTCATTTAGAAAGAGTATACAATTTTCATAAAGTTTCTAATTTACTTTTATTATCTAATATGCTTCATTGTCTTGCAGCATCGAACATAACCTTTCTGTGTTGTCAGACTCCCATTGATTTCTATGGCATTCACAGCCTCAAGGGTGGCGGTTTGAACGATAGGTACGCTGCTTTGAAATTGATGCGAGCGTACCTGTTGAATGTTTGATAAATTAGGAAGAGGGTCAAATAGAGTCAAATGTGAATTTGAAACATCTGGAATGACGCAAGCATCGATCTGGGTTGGATTGAGATTGCGGGAGCATATATTACGTCACACGTTTCAACATTTGACGATCTTCACGCTTTAACTACAGCGGATCAAGCTTGTGTCGAATTTGACGCAGGATTTGAGCGTATTATCAGTTGAAGCTTTGATAAATCTGCCCCTAATACTTTAAACTTATTTTGAAAATATGTAAACAATTAATGAAACTTTAAAAACAAATTTTCATGTAATTTTTAGACTAATCTTTTCTTTCACTGCATTATTCTATCTAGCATTTATTTAGGACCAGATTAAGTGGAGCTCTATATATTGCTTTCATGAAAGCGATATTAGTGCTCCACTGTGTAATATCAGCACAGGCTGTACACTGGTATTACAAGTTTTGAGAAATGTGAATGCGACCTCGCATTTGCATTGCTGGGAAGCATTGCGCTCACGAGAGGGTGCTTCCATAGGCTCCTATGGGAGCCTCGTTCTGATGCCGTCAGAGGCATTTGGGGCACATTTATAAAATTAACCAGAGATCTGATCTCTGGTTAATTTTATAAGCACTGATTGCTACCGTGAGCTTGTGATAGCAATAACCAGCCACTTGTAATGGCTGGTAAATTATCACGTGCCCAAAAACAGCCAAATTTGCCCTTTTGCCAGCGTGCGATAATTTAGCACGCCACTTGTAATCTAGTGTTTAATGTCCCTGTAATAAAATGTTGCAAAGAACAGCCTGGTTGTTCAGTTTAAGACCTGAGGACCACAATATGTCCCGCCAATACTTTTTATTTGGCCCTTCACTTTTTAAATTATATAATCTTTTTTTAGCCATGAAGATATTTTGTAGCACTTTCTTAAGAAATGTTTACCATCCTAATGTGACGCCCGAAGCAGGGCTTGTAGCAGCCACTGCAGCTGCCACCATAGAAGACATTTGTCTCTGGCAACATGGAGGACCACTGCAGCTGCCGCCATGGAGGACCACCATTACAGAGGACCTTATGGATTACATCTGATTTAGAAGAGGAACCTTGCTTTTTTTATTTTTGTTGTTTGTTTATTTTGGCCTTCTTTGATTTTTTTTCTTTGCCAGGATCATTTGAATTGCATCTGCTAAAAACTTCTGGTGAGTTGTGTAGTTAATTTGCTGTGTGATTATAGTTGTGTGCTTTTGGTTAATGGTTTACTTACTTTGTTGTTTTACTGGGGGGGGGGGTTATTATTATTTGTTTACTGTAGTGTTGTTAGGTTGCACTGGGGATTATGTTGATTTATGGGTTAACAGTGTACTGTTGTTAGGTTGTTTTGGGGGTTATTGTGTGCCATGAATACCTTATGATTGCGATGCTAAGGGGTTCATTTTTTTTAGCCTGTGTACTAAAAACATTTGTTTTTTTCAAGAAGAACTGTGTTTCTGTGTTTTTGTGTTAAAGGGACAGTATACTGTAAAATAGTTTTTCCCTTAATGTGTTAACAATTGCTTTTTTTACCAACTGCAGAGTAAAAAAATGTATGAAAATTAGCTTTTTAAGGTTTATTTCTGTATATTAAAGCTCTGATTTTGTGTTTTGAAGCCACAACCTAATAAAATGGGTTGAGCTTGTAGGTATAATCAGATCTCATTACTGTACCACATTGTGCAAATATACCTGCTTCTTTATCTTATATCTGTCCTTAAAACAATCACCAATACTTTGAGAGAACAATGGAAAATCAACATTTTATTACCTTATCTCTGCTATATCCGACTGGGAGTGTAATTTCTTCTGCTGGCTGTGTTTACAAAGCCTATCTATAGCTGGTACGCGCGGCCACAAACTTTCAGAATAGGTGGGGATTCCACATGCTAAATTAACAATTTCAAATGCCAATATAAGGGTAAAGGAGCTACTTGTAAACAATTTAATACACTCCAGCAGGTAAAGTGGATCATTGGGAACAAATTAAAGGGTAGAAATTTTTTGAGTAAACTGTCCCTTTAATGAGTTTTCCCTTTGATCAGCCAGTACCCCTAATAAATAAGCTTGTAAGATGCACAAGAGAACTTTATTGACCCAACCAGTCAGCAAAGGGATTGATGAAACACAGGGTCTTTTTTAAAGAATTAACTTGGGGTCATTGACAAGATAGCCAGCCTTGCAAATTAGTGCTTTTATAAGTAATTAGTCCTAAAGCCCGTTCACACGGGCCATTTTTTGCAGTACAGCAGTCCCACCTCTTTTGCTCTCTCTCTCTCCCCCCTCTCTTTTGCGCTCTCTCCTCCTCTCTATTGAGCTCTATCTCTCCCCTCTCTCTTTTGCTCTCTCTCTCTCCCCCCTCTCTTTTGCGCTCTCTCTCTCCCCCTCTCTTTTGCGCTCTCTCTCTCCCCCTCTCTTTTGAGCTCTCTCCTCCTCTCTATTGAGCTCTCTCTCTCCCCTCTCTCTTTTGCGCTCTCTCTCTCAACCCTCTCTTTTGCGCTCTCTCTCTACCCCTCTCTTTTGAGCTCTCTCCCCCTCTCTTTTGTGCTCTCTCTCTCCCCCCTCTCTTTTGCGCTCTTTCTCTCTCTCCCCCTCTCTTTTGCACTCTCCCCCCTCTCTTTTGCACTCTCACCCTCTCTTTTGCGCTCTCTCCCCCCCTCTCTTTTGCGCTCTCTCCCCCCTCTCTCTCTCCCCCTCTCTCCCCCTTCTCTCTCTCTCCCCCTCTCTCTCTCCCCCTATCTCTCTCTCTCCCCTCTCTCTCTCTCTCGTCCCCTCTCTATCCCCCCTCTCTCTCTCCCCCCCTCTCTCTCTCCACCCTCTCTCTCTCCCCCTCTCTCTCCCCCTTCTCTCTCTCTCCCCCCTATCTCTCTCTCTCCCCCTCTCTCTCTCTCTCTCCCCCCTCTCTCTCCCCCCCCCTCTCTCTCCCCCCTCTCTATCTCCCGACTCTCTCTCCCCCTCTCTCTCTCCCCCTCTCTCTCCCCCCTCTGTCTCTCCCCCTCTCTATCTCCCCCTCTCTATCCCCCTCTCTCCCCTCTCTCTATCTCCCCCCTCTCTCTCCCCCCTTTCTCTCTCTCTCCCCCTCTCTATCTCCCCCTTCTCTCTCCTCCCTCTCTCCTTCCTCTCTCTCCCCCCTCTCTCTCTCCCCCCTCTCTCTCTCCCCCTCCATATCTCCCCCCTCTCTATCCCCCCTCTCTCTCCCCCCTCTCTCTATCTCCCCCTCTCTCTATCTCCCCCTCTCTCTCCCCCACTCTCTCCCCCACCTCTCTCCCCCCTTTCTCACTCTCTCCCCCTCTCTCTCCTCCCTCTCACCCCCCTACTCTCTCCCCCTTCCCCCCTTTTCTTTCTCCCCCCTCTCTCTCTTACCCATCTCTCTCCCCCCTCTCTCTATCTCCCCCCTCTCTTCCCCCTCTCTCTCTCCCCTTCTCTCCCCCTCTCTCCTCCCTCTCTCCCCCCTCTCCTCTTCTCTCTATCTCCCCCCTCTCCCTATCTCGCCTCCTCTCTCTATCTCCCCCCTCTCTCTATCTCCCCCCTCTCTCCCCCTCTCTATCCCCCTTTCTCTCTCCCCCTCTCTCCCTCCCCTCTCTCTTTCCCCCCTCTTTCTCTCCCCTCTCTCTCTCTCTCTCCCCTCTCTATCTCCCCCTCTCTCTCTCCCCCTCTCTCTCCACTCTCTCTCTCCCAATCTATCTCCCTCCTCTCTCTCCCCCCCCCTCTCTCTCCCCCTCGCTCTCTCCCCTCTCTCTCTCCTCCTCTCTCTCCCCACTCTCTCTCTCCCCTCTCTATCTCCCTCCTCTCTCTCCCCCCTCTCTCTCTCCTCACTCTCTCTCCCCCCTCTCTCCCCTCTCTCTCTCTCCCCCTCTCTCTTTCTCCCCCTCTCTCTTTCTCCCCCTCTCTCTCCCCCATCTCTCTCTCCCCCCTCTCTTTCTCTCCCCCCTCTCTCTCTCCCCCCTCTCTCTCTCCCCCTCTCTCTCCCCCATCTCTCTCTCCCCCGTCTCTTTCTCTCCCCCCTCTCTCTCTCCCCCCTCTCTCTCTCTCCCCCCTCTCTCTCTCCCCCTCTCTCTCCCCCTCTCTCCCCCTCTCTCTCTCTCTCTCTCTCTCTCTCCCCCTCTCTCTCTCCTCCCCTCTTTCCCCCCTCTCTCCCCCCTCTCTCTCTCCCCCTCTCTCCCCCTCTCTCTCCCCCACTCTCTATCTCCCCCCTCTCTTTCCCCCTCTCTCTCTCTCCCCTCTCTCTCTCCCCCTCTCTCCCCCCTCTCTCTCCCCCACTCTCTATCTCCCCCCTCTCTTTATCTCCTCGCTCTCTCCCCCTCTCTTCTTTCGCTCTCTCTCCCCTTTTTCTTTTGCTCTCTCTGTTCCCCTCTCTTTTGCTCTCTCTCTTTCCCCCTCTTATTTTCTCTCTCCCCCTGTAGTTTGCTCTCTCTCCCCCTCTCTTGCTCTTTCCCCTCTCTTATCCTATCTTTAGCTATTTCCCATCTCTTTTGTTCTCTCCCCCTCTTTCTATCTCTCCCCCCTCTCTATCTCTCTCCCCTGTATCTTGCGCGCACGACTATGTCTGGCCCCGCCTCTTCATGCCCGGCCACGCCCCTTTCATGCACGGACACACCCCCACTCATGCCCGGCCACGCTACTTCTGCCCGCACCCCAGATCAGGTAGGGACTCTAAGGCCAGGTGTTTTTGTCCTTGTGCTGTCTCTACTGTTCATGACAGCTTCGGACAAACACACTTGGCCTTTTATATTATAGGATAATGCCTCAGAAATATAAATAATGCGATATACATGGTGTTTGGTATCAAAATACTCCTTACAACATCACTAAAAGGTTGCTTTTCTGTGTATATGAAATAGATGTACATAGCAGAAGTTATAATGTGCTCTACAATTTCAGGCAAAGACTCATGACTTTCCTAAAAAAAAGGGGTTTCCTATCCCTCTGGAAAGAGGGTGGGTCAAGCAATTTGATATCATGGAAAGTATAACATTTTGTGTTTAACAATTCAAGTTGTTCATTCTTCATGGGAGGCTGTATACTACAGAGTGAGTGACCAACTTTTCCTGCCATCTCCCTGGCACAGACAACTAAAAGTTAGTAAAGTATAAGGTTTCTGTTATTTCTCCTTTTAATTTTAAAACTGTTTGCTTGTGTATAATTCTACATGTTAACATCTTTTTATTAATAATGCACTGTGCATATTTTTTTGCATACTAAATCATTTACTTATTAAGCTTTTGCCTTTGTCTAATATTTGAACCATGTTACTAAAAGAGACTAGTAGTATCATTATTGTGATTTTAGGTTATTTATTACTAAATTGTATTCTGGTAATTAACTTGTAAGTATAGGTTTTTTCCTAAGATTTCCCATAAATAAATCCTAAGTGGTGGCAGCAGCTTAGAGATAGTTTTAGTTCAGTGTGGGTGGCATTAAAGGGGAGTTTGCCTGTAGTGGCTAGACTGTGACAGATTAGTGAAAGTAGAAAGGGTCTGTAAACCCTTTATGTGCCAAACAAGTGACTGGCGCAGGGTTGGTTAACCCTGGTTGTCACATGGCACTTAAGGGGTTAATTGTGTAGTGTTGTTAGGTTGTGTTGGGGGTTATGGCGCTTAAGGATTTAATTGTGTAGAGGGGTTAGGTTGCGTAACCCCTTCTCTATCGGGAATTTCAAAGAAAAACTTGCCCAACGCACTAGATCATTTTTAGCATTTTTGCTATCACTTTGTTTAAACATACGGCTAGATTTAGAGTTTTGTCGGTAAAGACCCGCGTAGCTAACGCTGCTTTTTTTCCCAACACACTCTTAAGAAAACGCTGGTATTTAGAGATGTCTGAGGGGATGCGTTAGGCTCAAAAAAGGGTGCGTTGAGCCTAACTTAGCTCCACTTCAATCCTCAATACCAGCGTTGTTTACGGTAGCGGTAAGCAGCTAAAACGTGCTCGTGCACGATATCCCCATAGGGAACAATGGGGCAGTTTGGGCTGACAAAAAACCTAACACCTGCAAAAAAGCAGCGTTCAGCTCCTAACGCAGCCCCATTGTTTCCTATGGGGAAATACTCTCTAAGTCTACACCTAACACCCTAACATGAACCCCGAGTCTAAACACCCCTAACCTTACACTTATTAACCCCTAATCTGCCGCCCCCGCTATCGCTAACACCTGCATTATACTATTAACCCCTAATCTGCCGCTCCGGACACCGCCGCAACCTACATTATCCCTATGAACCCCTAATCTGCTGCCCCTAACACCACCGACCCCTATATTATAATTATTAACCTCTAATCTGCCCCCCCAACGTCGCCGCCACCTTACCGACACTTATTAACCCCTAATCTGCTGACCGGACATCGCCGCCACTATAATAAATGTATTAACCCCTAAACCGCCGCACTCCTGCCTCGAAAACACTATAATAAATAGTATTAACCCCTAATCTGCCATCCCTAACATCGCCGCCACCTACCTACAATTATTAACCCCTAATCTCCCGCCCGCACCGTCGCCGCTACTATAATAAAATTATTAACCCCTAAACCTAACTCTAACCCTAACCCTAACACCCCCCTAACATAAATATAATTTAAATTAAATGAAATAATATTCCTAAAATTAAATAAAATAATCCTATTTAAAACTAAATACTTACCTCGAAAATAAACCCTAATATAGCTACAATATAATTAATAAATACATTGTAGCTATTTTAAGATTTCTATTTATTTTACAGGCAACTTTGTATTTATTTTAACTAGGTACACTAGCTATTAAATAGTTAATAACTATTTAATAGCTACCTAGTTAAAATAAATACAAAATTGCCTGTAAAATACATCCTAACCTAAGTTACAAATACACCTAACACTACACTATCATTAAATTAATTAAATAAATTACATACAATTAGCTAAAATAAAATACAATAAAATAAACTATACTATAATACAAAAAAGCAAACACTAAATTGCAAAAAATAAAAAAGAATTACAAGCAGTTTAAACTAATTACACCTAATCTAGGCCCCCTAATAAAATAAAAAAGCCCCCCAAAATAAAAAATTCCCTACCCTATTCTAAAATACAAAAGTAATCAGCTCTTTTACCAGCCCTTAAAAGGGCTTTTTGTGGGGCATTGCCCCAAAGTAATCAGCTCTTTTACCTGAAAAGAAAAATACAATACCCCCTAACATTACAACCCACCACCCACAGACCCCTACTCTAACCCACCCAAAACCCCCTTAAATAAACCTATCGCTAACCCCTTGAAGATCATCCTACCTTGAGTCGTCTTCATCCAGCCGAGCCAAATTCTTCATCCAAGGTGCGCAGAGGAGGTCCTTGATCCGGTAGAAGTCTTCATCCAAGCGGCAAAGAAGAGGTCCCCCATCCGGTAGAAGTGTTCATCCAGGCGGCGTCTTCAATCTTCATCCATCCGGAGCGGAGCCATCTTCAACGGAGCCAACGCGGAGCTATCCTCTTCAACCGACGGACTAACGAAGAATGAAGGTTCCTTTAAGGGACGTCTTCAAAGATGGCGTCCCTTCAATTCCAATTGGCTAATAGAATTCTATCAGCCAATCGGAATTAAGGTAGAAAAAATCTGATTGGCTGATGCAATCAGCCAATCAGATTGAAGTTCAATCCGATTGGCTGATCCAATCAGCCAATCGTATTGAACTCGCATTCTATTGGCTGTTCTGATCAGCCAATAGAATGTGAGTTCAATAAGATTGGCTGATAGGTAATTGATTTAATTTATTTAATGATAGTGTAGTGTTAGGTGTATTTGTAACTTAGGTTAAGATTTATTTTACAGGTAATTTTGTATTTATTTTAACTAGGTAGCTATTAAATAGTTATTAACTATTTAATAGCTATTGTACCTAGTTAAAATAAATGCAAAGTTGCCTGTAAAATAAATATAAATCCTAAAATAGCTACGATGTAATTATTTATTATATTGTAGCTATATTAGGGTTTATTTTCTAGGTAAGTATTTAGTTTTAAATAGGATTATTTTATTTAATTTTAGGAATATTATTTCGTTTAATTTAAATTATATTTATGTTAGGGGGGTGTTAGGGTTAGGGTTAGAGTTAGGTTTAGGGGTTAATAATTTTAGGTAGGTGGCGGCGATGTTAGGGAGGGCAGATTAGGGGTTAATACTATTTATTATAGTGTTTGCGAGGTGGGAGTGCGGCGGTTTAGGGGTTAATACATTTATTATAGTGACGGCGATGTCCGGTCGGCAGATTAGGGGTTAATAAGTGTAGGTAAGGTGGCGGCGACGTTGGGGGGGGACAGATTAGGGGTTAATAAATATAATATAGGGGTCGGCGATGTTAGGGGCAGCAGATTAGGGGTTCATAGCTATAATGTAGGTGGCGGTAGTGTCCTGTCGGTAGATTAGGGGTTAAAAACATTATTATAGTGGCAGCGATGTGGGGGGGCCTCGGTTTAGGGGTACATAGGTAGTTTATGGGTGTTAGTGTACTTTAGAGCACAGTAGTTAAGAGCATTATATTCCGGCGTTAGCCCATAAAGCTCTTAACTACTGACTTTTTTTGGCGGTAGTAGTCTTGTCGGTAGAGGGTCTACCGGCGTTAGGCAGATCCCATTGAAAAGATAGGATACGCAATTGGCGTAAGGGGATCTGCGGTAGCCTGGAATCGCGGTAGGTGAGCGTTAGATCCTTTCCTGGCTGACTCTAAATACCAGTGGGCGGCCAAAAGCAGCGTTAGGACCCCTTAACGCTGCTTTTGACGGCTAACGCAAAACTCTAAATCTAGCCGAAAGTTTTTTATTTTTTTTATTTACCTATGAAAACTATATATATTTTAAAAGTAGACAACCCAGTGCATTGATCTAGGACCATTTTGGTATATTTTATGCCACTATTTGGCAAGCAGATACAATCATATAAAAAAAAAGATTGTTAACATTTTTGCAAACTTTGGGTTTCTTACTAAAATTATTTACATACAACTACTTCAGTCATATAACAAATGGTTGTAAAAGCTTCTCTGGGATTCCCATTGTCAATAAATAGCAGACATGAATGGCTTTGCCATTGCTTTTTGGCAATTAGAATGCAGCTAATTGCTGCTGCACACTTTATTTGAAATTCCTGGCTGTGAAGGGGTAATCAATTAGCATATAAGGTTACTTTTTGATGTAGAGATTACCCTCCCAGTTAACACTCCCTGCTCCCTACCTGTTCCCTCCCAAACAGCTCTCTTCCCTCTCTCAGCCCCCACTGGTTACCACCATCATAGAAAGTTTGCCAGTATGCAGTTAAGGACTTTTATATTATTATTTTATTCTGAAGTGCAGTGATCCCTCCTCAACCCTTTATCCTCCCTGATACCCCCAAATAGCTCTTTTGCCCTTCCACTAGTGGTGGTTATCTTAAGTACTGGGTTGTGTTTTCAATTAACAAAACTAGAAATTTATTATACAAAGATAAAGATAAAGAGACAATTTATCATACATTTTTATGTTCTGCAACTGGTATAATAAGTCATTTGGAAACACATTAAGGCAAAACACTGTCCCTTTAGCATCATGGGGTTTTTTTCTATTCAGTTTACTTTTATATTGTTTTTTTAAACAAAAGATAGACAAAAAATCAATAAAATCAGGTGCACTTGTTCACCAAAATGCATTGCAGCTAAGTGTTTAAAGTTACTAGGTACAATCATTTGCTGTATATAAATCACACAACTAACAAACAATTAGGCTAGATGAGCTGGAAACCCTTTGCATAAATTCTAGATGAGTTGTAACACATATATAATTTCAAAGAAAACGAGGTACTCAAATATCAACTTGCCATAAACATATTGCACTATTATTTGTAGTATCAATACATAATATCACACTGTTTTAGCCCACCTGGGGTCTTCCTTAAAGGGATATGAAACCCCAAATCTTCTTTCATGATTTCTTAAAGAGCATTTCATTTAAAAAAATGTTCCAATTTGCTTCTGTTATCAAAGTTGTTTTGTTCACAGGGTATCCTTTGTTAAAGGATTAGCAATGCACTACTGGAATCTAGCTGGGCATATCAGGTGAGCCAATAACAAGAGGCATCTATGTACAGCCACCAATCAACAGCTACCTCCCATAAGTGGATTGCTGCTTTTGAGCCTATCTAGGTAGGTATGCTTTTCAGCAAAGGATAACAACAAGAAAAGGAAGCAAATTACAAAAAAGAAGTAAACTGCAAATATGTTTAGAATTGTATGCTCTATCTCAATCATACAAGGAAAATGTTTGGTTTCATGTCCATTTAACATATTCAAACAATCCCCATACATCATTGAAATAACGCAATGAATTAACAACAGCTGTCACTTGCCCGGTCAGAAAGTCTGTTACCCTGCTGCCATCTAATGGACATTTTTTCTAACTGATCTCTTTACGTCATTTTTTTATAATAGACTGGTCAAAAACTAACATAGAACTGTTTGTTTTACAGTAACAATCGGAAAACAAAAGATCAGCACAACAATAAAAAGGGCATAACAAAATGTAGAGCAATAATCTTTCATCAGTACACTTTTTTTTACAAGAAAGTAGAAAAAAAATATATATATTCAAGCCCATAGGGAAACCTATGTCCAACTCGAATATCCACTGTATCTCCTTCTGTAATAATAACCATTTATGGTCTCCACCTCTTTTCATTGGTGGCACTTGGTCTATAGTACAACACTGTAAACTGCAAATAGTATGCCCATTGTCTAAAACATGTTTAGCAACTGGTTGGTTTATTTTGCCTGTTTCTAGAGCTAGTCTTACGCTTGACCTATTTGCTGCCATTCTTTCTTTCAATATACAATCTGTTTTCCTAATGTAGGAACTCCCAAAAGGGCATTTAATTTGGTACATCATATACTTTCATGATTCCCAATGTAAATATAATATATTTTACCAGAACTGCTGTGAGTGAATTTACTGTCTAAAATAAGGTTACTACAAGTGATACATTCGTGCACCAAGTTTATTAGAAAATAAATGTTTTGGTTTTTTTTTAATTTATTTATCGCAAGCATCTGTTTGTACCAAATAGTCTTTAAAACTGTTCGGAAGAAGAGGATGCTCCATGCCGTATGTCTTAAAGATGGACCCGCTCTGCGCAGGATGGATGAAGATAGAAGATGCCGTCTGGATGAAGACTTCTGCCCACTTGGATGAAGACTTTGCCGGCTGTATGAGGATAGATGTCCAGTCTTGGAAAACTATAAGTGGATCGTAGGGGGTTAGTGTTTTTTTAAGGATTTACTGGGTGAGTTTTATTTTTAGCTTAAGGTTTGGGCACCGTGAAATAACTAAATGCCTTTTCAAGGGCAATGCCCATCCAAATGCCATTTTCAGGGCAATGGTTAGCTTAGGTTTATTTAGAATGAGTTTTATTTGGGGAGTTTGGTTGGGTGGGTGGTGGGTTTTACTGTTGGGGGGGTGTTTGTAATTTTTATTGCCAGGTAAAAGAGTTATCTTTGGGGCAATGCCCCGCAAAAGGCCTTTTAAAGGGCTATTGGCAGTTTAGTGTAGGCTAGGGGTTTTATCATTTTGGGGGACTTCATTATTTTGATAGGTCTATTAGATTAGGAGTAATTAGTTGTTGTTTTTTTTATAATTTCATTTTTTATTTTGTGTAATTTAGTGGGGGGGTTTTGTAATTTAGATAATTGTATTTGATTAATTAAATTTTTTTTATTTGATTGTAATGTTAGTTTTTCGTGTAAGGCAGGTTAGGTTTTATTTTACAGGTAACTGTATTTATTTTAGCTAGGTAGTTAGTAAATAGTTAATAACTATTTACTAACTAGTCTACCTAGTTAAAATAAATACAAACTTACCTGTGAAATAAAAAAAAAATTTTTTATTAGTTATATTGTAGCTATCTTAAGTTTTATTTTACAGGTAAGTATGTATTTAGTTTTAAATAGGAATTATTTAGGTAATAATTGTAAGGTTTATTTAGATTTATTTTAATTATATTTGTTAGGGGGTGTTAGGGTTAGGGTTAGACTTATGCTTAGGGTTATGTTAGGGTTAGGGTTTGGTTTAGGGGTTAATATATTTATGTAGTGATGTGGGAGGCCAGAGGTTTAGGGGTTAATAGTTTAATTTAGTATATATTTTGTTGTGGGGGCTTGCAGTTTAGTGGTTAATAGGTTTATTATAGTGGCGGTGTGGGTGGACGGCAGATTAGGGGTTAATAATATTTAAGTAGTGCTTGCGATGCGGGAGGGCAGCGGTTTAGGGGTTAATCAGTTTATTAGTGGCGGAAATGTTGGGGAGCGGCGGAAGAGGGGTTAAAACTTTTTAATAGTGGCGGCGATGTCCGGAGCGGCAGATTAGGGGTTATTAATTTTATTTTAGGATTTGCGATGTGGGAGGGCCTCAGTTTAGATGGCGGTACAAATCTTGTGGTTATAGAGTGTACCGCTCACTTTTTGGCCTCCCAGGCAAACTCATAATACCGGCGCTATGGAAGTCCCATTGAAAAAGGACTTTTTTAAAAGTGCGGTACTGACATTGAATGACGGTCAAAAAGGTGTGCGGTACACCTATACCTACAAGACTTGTAATAGTGGCGTTAGGGAAAAAGCATCATTATGAAGCAAAACAAAGCTTTTTCACTCATAACGCAAAACTCGTAATCTAGTTCACTCCGATGAACTCCTGCACATGGTATTGTGCAACAAATGGTATTTATTATTATTTTTTATTTTTCTATCTGATTAATAGGCTGATTATTATCTGATTTAATCGAATAGAAAAAACTGAAAGGGAAAAAAAAATGTTACTGCACAATACTCTGTGAAGGAATTAATCAGAGTGATGCAACTGGTGCTGTGCAACTAAGCAACTAATTGGAGACCACCTAATTGATAATGAGGTTAGTTGACAACTATTTTTGAGCCTGACACTATAGTAGGACCTTTGTAATTAATATTAAATTGGCCCTCAGTACAACAGTCACTTCTGAAGTTCTAGACTTCAGAAGTGTTTCAATTGCCTTACAATGGGAGTTTTAGGTGCTAATGCTAAGAATCTCTTGAGATTGTGGTAGAAATGCCCGTACTATTACAAGATACTTTTAAAAAGTTCTCCTAGGAGACACTGGTGGAGTGTGCGGCGGGAGACCCCTCTCCTCCGATCAGACATAACAGCCCAGCAGCAGCACATAGGAAAGGTGAGAGAACATTGGGGACATTATGGATATTGATCACCTGCTATAGTAGTGACCCTTGCAAGACAGATCTGGGCTAGGGAGACGCCATAAATACAAGGGAGCGGGAAGAAAGTGAAAGGCGCGAAAAGTCGCCATCTTAGTAGCAGCCCTATATAGTGCCAAAATAAAACGGTCTGGCTGAAAAAGCTCCGCTTGCCTTTTACATATGTATTGGGGAGGAGAGGGGAAAAGAAGGAGGTCAGCTCACACAAGAAAGCTCCCTACATTACCTCCAAATGACTTTCTAATTAAACACAAAGCAAAAAGTTTTCGTACCAGTGATCTCTATAGCCTGTCAGTTCTATATGGGAGACCTATGAAGCAGAGGGCTCTAGCCTTGCAAAAAGGAACTACCACGTTAGACAACCCACTTGGGGAGCGCTTAGGTTGCGCTGTGTGAGAGAAACCTTAACGAATTGAACTGGGTATACAGACTGCAGCTTCAATAGTAACTAGACATAACCATTGTTGCATAGATATAAAATCTGTTTGCACAAGATACCGAACACCACTGAATACAACTGTGCATTGCTGGTCTCTATCCCCTTCATTTCCTGCTGAACGCTGTGTCAGTAGGTCATACCCCATTATCCCTACCCGTCTTCGTCCAGTGGGGACAACTGCCCTGGGGTATAGAGGCTGGTGAGATTACTTAGCTCCCAAACTGCGGGATGGTGGAATGCATTGTGACCCATCTACATAGAAAAAAGCCACTGGGAGATGTAATGAGTTAAAGATGTAAAGGTGTGTTTTTGAGTGGTCCAACAGTCTCACACAGCTCAAGATAAATTACCACGGATATACATGGAACAGTGCCCCTCTCACCTTACACTATTCTTCTCTCATAGCATTACATAAGTATTCTGCCTGAGCACATCTGATGAAGAAAGTGATGCAGCATTATTAATATACGGAATAGCGCCCCTACTCATGTAGAGGGGGAGGGTTTTAGAGAGCGGTCCCAGAATCACAACCTTTAGTAAATCAAATTGAGTCAAAGGACCCTGGTTCTTGATATCTTCTGATTCTGCAAGATTATCTAGACTGTCTGCCTGATCCAGGTAGGGGCGAGACCGAGAGAGATATTCATAATGTCGACCAGGAAAGGGAACAAGACGGATAAAGGGATGAAGACCACATCTATGGAGACATTTTTCAAAACGCCCAGAGTCCATAAAGTTAAAGATCTTCTTTTAAATGAAGTGGAGGAGGATCCTGAATCTGAAAATGAGGGAGAACTTGAAGACATGACTCCTGTGACTAAGGCAGATCTCAACGCCTTGGTATCCAAACAGGATATTGCGACCAATTTCGATAAACTCTGGGAAAAGATGGATAACTTTCAAGAGACAATCACCAACAGTCTTACTGATATCAAAACTGAAATCTCTGAACTGGGCACTCGGGTGGACTCATTGGAAACAGCAACTGATGAAATGAGTGAAGAAGTAGCTGAAGTATCCCAAACATTAACAAGCCAACAACAAATGATAATGGAGCTGGAAGAGAAAATTGAGGACATCGAAAATAGGAGCAGAAGATCCAATATCCGCCTCAAAGGGGTCCCTGAGACAATTGGAACCGAAGACCTGCACGACTATCTCCAGCAACTATTTAGAGCAATATTGGGAGCATCAGTTGACTCTGAAGTTCAAATAGAAAGAGCCCATAGGGCCCTTAGGGCTAAGCCCAAACCAGATCAACCCCCGAGAGATGTTATACTTAAGCTCCTGAGATACCCCGATAGAGAAAAAATATTGTCAGCTGCTAGACATAATCCCACGTTTAAATTCCAAGGCAACGTTATTCAGTTTTTTCAAGATCTATGCATCAAGACCCTACAAAGAAGATACACCCTCCGACCACTCACCCTCCTCCTCAGGAAACACCACATTCCATACAGATGGGGTTTCCCCTTTGCTTTATATGTAGTGAGAAATGGCAGAACTGCCACGATCAAGACCACAGCGGAAATACCTGATATTTGCAAATTTTTGGAGCTGGACCCACCAGAAATTGCAGAAGGGGAAGCAGCAACAAGCTCTCTGGAACTCTCTCACTCTCAGGCAAAGCCTCAGAGACCAAGATGGAAAAAAGTTACTAAAAAGAAAGCTAAGACTTGAAACTTAGATATAAAGAGAACAGCACCCACTTGAAAGATTTTTACTTTCCTGCTGTAAATGTATAAGGCATAGGCAAGGATTATTAACCCCATGATAAAGAAAGGGGCTGAGAGGACACTAGGCCTAAGAGACTGTTGTATGTTCATTAATGCTTATAAGATGTTTCATATTGTGGTTTTTGTTGTGACCATGTACAAAACACACACTGTGGTGGTGTTGGCAAATGATGACCAGCACACTGTTATATTATAATATGTTTTTAGTTATATTAACGTTTATGTTTTTGTTCTTTGGAGTCACGGGATGCCCCACACGTACGCAGAGCTCATCAATCATAGGTGAATCGCTAAGAGGTTGGGAGAGGTCTCATTAGATGGAGAATAAGGTACCCTTAGAATACCTAACTACTGGCAAGAAAAGAGTAGTATACAATTATATGCTTAAGAATGTCATTAGCTAGAATAACACTGCTCTTGCATAATGCGAGAGGTCTTAACACCGACATAAAAAGAAGGACTGCACTGACTAATTATAGGCGACTGAAAGCTACTGTAATTTTCCTCCAGGAAACGCATTTCCTACACTCCACCATTCCCAAATACTGGGCAAGGGACTTTCCACAACAATTTCATTCTACGATAGATTCTAAAAAAAGAGGAGTCTCTATTCTTATTCATTCCTCTATCCCTTTCACACACAAAGAAACTATAGCAGACAGAGATGGCAGATACCTCCTGGTGTCAGGTCAAGTGGGGGGAATAGACATAGTCTTCTGCAATGTGTACGCCCCAAATGAACAACAAGACAAATATTTTCAAAATATATCTCATCTGCTGACTGACTGGTCTAGGACACGTATAGTCTTAGCAGGAGACTTTAACATAGATATACAATCGCTGATGAAACACACAGCCAATCTGCAATCTAAAAATAAGAATAGACAGAAAGGGGTAGCTAAGAACATAGGGGGGATGCTCGAGCAGCATATGCTGCAGGACACTTGGCAAGTACTTAATGGGGATGCTAGAGACACCACATTCTACTCATCGGCACACAACAGTTACACGAAGATAGATTATGTGTATACGAGTCAGATACTGCAACCGATATTACAACATATAGATATTCTTCCTTGTGTATGGTCAGACCATTCAATCACTAAACTGTGTCTAGGGGACCTACTGGATCCAAAGAGAACAAAATCATGGACTTATGATCCGTCTTGTATTAAAAATCCGCTTATAAAAGATAAAATTCTCAAGGATCTAGAGGAATATTGGCAGATTAATGTAGATACCACAAGTAACCCTATCATACCATGGGCGGCACATAAAGCAGTGATCAGAGGTATATTGATTAAAGAAAAGACAGCAGCCAGGAGACAGCACACCCTACTCCTGAAGCAATTATACTCGGAGATTACTTCACTAGAGAGGGCACATAGAATAACTAAATCCCAAGCCACATTGACACAATTGCTGAACACTAAAAATAAGTTACAAACCATATTAAATGAACAATCCGTCAAAGCGGCACACAGACTGAAAACAAACTACTTTATCTTCTCAAACAAACCAGATAAATATCTAGCGAAAAAAATTAGAGACAATCATCAGGCTTTATCAATACCGAGCATACAGAACCCAAAAGGACACATGACATCCCATCCACAGGAAATTGTTGACACATTTGCTCACTTTTATAGCGACTTGTATGATGGGACTAAAGTGCAACACTGCCCTTCGACGGAAAAAGTATTTGTCTCTTTTTTACACAAAGCAGACCTGAAACCAATTTCTGAGGAAGATAGGGAGGCCCTGAACGCTAAAATTACATCTGAGGAGGTACGAGCTGCCATTAAAGACCTTAAACCTAGCAAAGCCCCAGGTCCAGATGGATTCCCAGGGGAATATTATAAAGCTTTTAGAGACATAATGCTGCCTCACTTGGTAGTATTTGCCAACCACATTATGGAAGGGGGAGAAATACCTATAGAACTGCTTCAGGCTAGGATAGTGGTGATTCCAAAACAGGGAAAGGACCCCCATTTTTGCGCTAATTATAGACCGATTTCCCTTATCAATCAGGACCTTAAGATAGTTACAAAAATACTAGCTAATAGATTGAAACACATCCTGCCCTCAATCATACACCCTGATCAAGTTGGATTTATCAAGGACAGGGAGGCCCCCGACAATATACGTAGAATGGTATCGGTTATTGACTTTCTTCAGGACAGGGGGATGCCTTCTCTGATCCTATCTTTGGATGCGGAGAAGGCATTCGACCGGGTCGATTGGAAATATATGATGAGAGTGCTGTCACTAATGGGTTTTGAGGGACGGTTTATGAAAGCTATTGAGGGATTATACTCGACACCCACGGCCCAGGTCAGAGCAATCGGACACCAGTCTGAGACCATACATATACTTAATGGCACACGACAGGGATGCCCTTTATCACCCTTAATCTTTGCGCTATGCATAGAACCCTTAGCTGCATATATACATAATTGTCCTGATATTTGGGGACTGGAAGTAGGGAAGATACATCACAAAATTACCTTATTCGCAGACGATGTGTTGCTAACCATTACGAAACCACTCATCTCGTTGCCACATGTATATCACGCCATACAATTATTCTCCCAGATATCGGGGTATAAAATTAACGCAGACAAGTGCGAAGCACTCCCCCTATCGCTACCCAAGCATACCATGAAGGCAATTGAAACAAATTTTGACTTCAAATGGGTATTAGACGGGCTCAAATACCTGGGGATAAAACTGACTACTCACTCCTCTAAATTATACGCTGCAAATTATTTTCCCCTATACAAAGCAATTAGGTCAGACATAGGAAGGTGGAGGAAAATGGGATTCTCCTGGTATGGGAGGCTGTCTGCTGTCAAGATGACCATCCTACCCAGAATTCTTTATCTGTTCAGGGTCCTCCCAATTAAAGTTAACAGTTCAGATTTAGATAATCTCCAAAAAGACATACACAGATTTCTGAGGGACAATAAACACCCGAGGATCCCACACCAAATCCTGACAAGACATAGACAATTGGGGGGGGGTGGGAGCTCCTAATTTGCATGACTATTATACAGCAGCTAGACTAGCGCAAAATTCAATACTTGGGAGAAGACAAAAAGATGTTCTCTGGCCTGCCTTGGAGGCTGCTATGGGGGGAATGGAGGGACCCGAGGATATTTTCTGGGGTAACATAAAGAATAAGGACCCAGAGATCTATCACAACAAATCCACACAATTGACCAAACAACAATGGACCAAGATACAGCGGATAGGGAAGCTGATGCCTAGACAAACCCTGATAATACCACTAAAATACTTGATAAATGAGGAGTTTATATACCATATCAAAAAATGGGAAAACAAAGGCTTATACAGGGTGGCAGATATATATTCACAAGGTAAATTACTGACCTTCACACAACTTAGACAGAAGCTAGAGCCTATTCAGATACACTGGTTCCTCTACTTACAGGTCACATCAGCTATACAAACATATATCAGTAGGGCCACAATACACAGTCAAAGAACGACTCTCGAAAATTTATGTTTAGCAATCAACAGACCCAAGAAAGCAATATCTAGATTATACATATCACTACAGGAAACTAAATACACGACTAAATCTACATTGCTACTAAATTGGGAGGAAGATATTGCAAGAGAGCATACGATTGACGACTGGAATGATATATTTCATTACGCTAGTAAGGGCCTTATTAGTGCAGACCTTAGAGAGAATGTACTGAAGACAACCTTTAGATGGTACTTGACACCAATGAAAACGTCTCATATGACACTAGGAAACTCTAGATACTGTTATAGAGGGTGTAAAGTTAGAGGATCATATCTTCACATGTGGTGGGATTGCCCTAGAGTCCAAAACATTTGGAGGAAACTATCTTTAATGCTAAGCACCCTGTTAAGCGAAAGGATCTCTCTTACACCAGCTCAGGCGCTGTTGCATGAGACAATTCCGAGACTAAACCCACATATAAACACTTTCATTCGAATCCTATGTACCACCACAAGAATAGCTATAGCTAAATATTGGAAAAATGAGACGCCGACGTGGGCAGAGGTCCTCAATAGGATACAGATGGTTTATTCGATGTACGAGACAGCAGCATTTATTCAAGACACAGGGCCTACGTTTCAGAAGATCTGGTTTTACTGGATAATCAGGGAAGGTGAGGGGACAGGATAGAGGAGAAAGGCAAGAATTCCTTAGAGGAAGATAGTCACTGATTTGATATAGGAGACTACTCAACAAAGGGAAAATTGATGAGGGAGCTACTAATAGCCATATAGATAGGTACTAGGGTGTGGGGCACCCGTGACTTCATTAGTTTGATTTGTTGTGATACAGGAGTTGTTGAATTATGTTTATCTGTTCTATTTAGATAAATGATATTACTGAAATTATAAGAATATTACCCCCCATGATTATATACTTCCAATATGGACTGCGATAGCCAAGGACATATAAAAGAAGTAATTGAGGGAAAAATATGAAAATGAGAGAAACCTCCATAGGCTTTGAGATAGACTGCAGCAAAGGTAGCAGATTAGATTAATTGTTGATATTTTATGGACAAATGGTTAAAGCCAAAGTTAGAAAGTTTCAATGGCAACCCTGCTCAAGGAATTGTCCCTAGGCGAGTACCACGAGTTCCTTAGAATACAATTATGAGTAAGGTACTATCTACCCTGCTGCTGAAAGCTCTTTATTTTCTTTTTTTTATGATTCTTATGTTTTTTCGTCTTTCTCATTGTATGTCACATGTAATGTATCCAATGTATATGGAGGAGGTTTGTGGTTTAATAAAGAATATTTTATCTAAAAAGTTCTCCTAAATACAAACAAAACCAAAAAAAGTTAAAAGTGTTTGTGCTAATATATACAGTGAGAAAGGTTAAGAATCTCAGCCAAAACACATTCAGCTAGATTACAAGTTTTGAGCGCTATAGGGATTTTAAGGACTGCCACAAAAGCAGCGTTATTTCACCTCACTATAGCGCTGGTATTACAGGTTTTGAAAAAGCAGGCTTGTGCGGGTGAAATGGTTGCATTACCGCACCAAAAACAAGCCCTTCTTTGACGTGCTCATGCACGATTTCCCCATAGACATCAATGGGGAGAGCCGGCAAAAAAAAGCCTAACACCTGCGATCGCGGAAACAAAAGCTCCGTAACGCAGCCCATTGATGTCTATGGGGAAAAAGAAAATAATGTTTAAACCTAACACCCTTACATAAACTCCGAGTCTAAACACCACCAATCTGCTGCCCCCAACATCACCGCCACCTACATACAGTTATTAACCACTAATCTGACCCCCCCAACATCGATGCCACCTACATATTGTTATTAACTCCTAATCTGCTGCCCCCAACATCGCCTCCCCCTACATAATGTTATTAACCCCTAATCTGCCGCCCCCAACATCGCCGCCACCTACATAAAACTATTAATCAGGTAATACACAGGAACAGGAACTCACAAACAGGTCTGAGACAACGCAAGGGCAAAGCATACTGAACAGAGGCCCTTTAAATAATAAGTGATGACATCACAATTCTGAGACTGCAACCTATCTCACACGGATGATGTACAACAGTCTGGCCATAAGAGGGCGTGCAGGAAATGGGCAGCATCACACACACTGCACCAGATTCAGCCAGAAAAGGTAAGCAAAATGGCTGCTAGCAGCACATGGCAAACAAAGCAGGAAAAAAACCCTGACAGTACCCTTCCCTCAACGACCCCTCCACGCGGGAGGACAAAAGGCTTATTGGGGAAACAGGCATGGAAGGCACGGAGGAGGGCAGGAGCATGAACATAAGAGGAGGGAACCCATGAACGCTCCTCAGGACCGTAGCCCCTCCAGTGAACCAAATACTGTACGCGGCCCCTGGACATATGAGAGTCAATAATGCTGCTGACTTCATATTCTTTATGGTTGTCAGCAGAGATAGGACGGGGACGAGGCAACACAGTGGTAAACCGCTTACAAACCAATGGTTTCAAGAAGGAGACATGAAAAACATTAGAGATGTGCATTGCAGGAGGAAGGTCAAGAGCGTAAGCCACAGGATTGACCCGTCGGAGTATTTGAAAAGGACCAACATAACAAGGAGCCAGTTTATTGGAAGGCACACGAAGGTTCAGGTTTCGAGAGGACAGCCAAACCTTCTCACCAACCTGGTAGGAAGGTGCGGGCAGATGCCTATGATAAGTCTAGAACTTTTGCAGCTGCATAGAACGATGAAGGCAATCCTGAATCTGCAACCACGTGGAACAGAGTTGGCGGAGATTCTCCTCCAAAGCCGGAATACCCTGAGACATGAATGAATCGGGCAACAAGGATGGTTGAAACCCATAATTCACCATGAACAGTGGTAACTGGGAGGAAGCATTAATAGCACTATTACGAGCGAACTCTGCCCAAGGTAACAGTTCAGACCAATTATTGTGGTGATCTGAGACATAGCAAGCGAGGAACTGTTCCACAGCTTCATTATACCGTTCCGCAGCCCTATTGGATTGAGGGTGATATGCCGAGGAGAAGGAAACCTGGATCCCAATTTGAGCACAAAAGTAACGCCAAAATCTGGAGACAAACTGGCTACCCCAGTCCGAGACTATCTCCTTTGGTAACCTATGTAAACGGAAGACCTCCCGTGCAAAAATTGAAGCAAGCTTGTGAGCGGTAGGCAGCTTCTTCAAGGGAATGCAATGTGACATTTTAGAAAAACGGTCAATTACCATTAGGATAACAGTATTGCCATTGGAAAGAGGGAGCTCGACAAAGGATGCTCACCATTAGCAATAGGTTGAAGAAGACCCACAGGAAGACGTCAAGGAGTCTTATTCTGTGCACAAACTGAGCAGGAAGCAACATACGCAGCAACATCAGAATGAAGACCTGGCCACCAGAATTGTCGATTGACAGACCAAATCATTTGGTTCTTGCCCGGGTGACCTGCGGCTTTAGGATAGTGGTAAGTGTGCAAAAGTTTAGATTCTCATGAACAAAGCACTTACCACTAGGTTTCTCAGGAGGTGCATTGGTTTGTGCAGCCAGGATCTCCTCCCCCAAGGGAGAAGTCAAATAAGTACATATGGTAGCCAAAATATGATCAGGAGGTATAACTGGAGTAGTTACAGACTCCTCCTTGGACAAAGGCAAAAATTGTCGAGAGAGGGCATCAGCCCTAACATTCATACTACCAGGCAGGTAGCAGACCACATAATTAAACAGAGACAAAAATAGCGCCCATCTGGCCTGTCGGGGCGAAAAACATTTTGCTTTGGATAGATAAGTTAAATTCTTGTGGTCAGTAAGAATGAGCACTGGTATGCTAGTACCCTTGAGAAGATGCCTCCATTCCTTGAGTGCCAAAATTATGGCCAGTAATTCCCTGTCGCCAATTTCATAATTGCACTCCACTGGAGACAATTTCTTAGAGAAGAAACCACACGGATGCAAGGAACTGTCAGGCGTAGGACATTGAGACAAGAGGGCACCTACTCCAGTTTCAGATGCATTGACCTCAAGAACGAAAGGCAGGACCTGGTTAGGATGAGCCAGTACTGGAGCAGCAGCAAAGGCAGTCTTAAGACTATCAAAGGCCTTAATGGCAGTAGGTGACCAATGGAGTGGATCATTCTCTTTACGGGTCATGTCTGTGATAGAATGGAATGGTATACAGATGACTTGCCTGAGGAAACAGAGTGGTCAGCTCTGAGAAACGCGTAGCGTGTTTTACTGATTGTTTTTATATGTTCATTTATTTATTTTTATATAAAATATTTTGATACACTTCTGAAGTCTCCTATCTTCCATTCTCAACATCTATCCATTGCTTGCCAGAGTGATATGTGCGCTGGGCCACTACAATATACCCAGCTTGTCTCATTAGCACTATAGTGTGCTCCATAATATGTGAGTATCTCTCTAAAGGGATAAGTTGGGGGGAAAGTACTGTACCAACTAATCTGCACTAGGAGTCGCCCTCTGTATACCATTCCATTCTTTCAGACTGCCACTTTAACCATTCAAGAGGAGCTGCCCTTGCATTTGGTGCACAGTCAACTGGGACACTGATAAGTTTCCAGACTGCTTACCTAGGCATTATCGTTGCCTTCACTATATGTGAGTATAAAACCTTCAATTTTCTATCTATTCATATACAAATTGGCTACACTAGGAGGAGCCCTTTCTTTTTTGTCTCATGTCTGTGATAGGTTTGACCAAGGAAGAAAAGTTTTTAATAAACTTTCTATAGTAATTGGCGAAGCCCAAAAAATGTTGAATAGAGCGAAGACCAACTGGGCGAGGCCACTGCAGAACTGCAGACAACTTGTCAGGATCCATGCAACAGAGATTACATAACCTAGGAAGGTTACTTGAGTCTGATGGAATTCACATTTCTCGAGTTTACAAAACAGGCCATTCTCACGTAGTCTCTGAAGTACCCGTGTGACATCAGAACGATGAGCCTCAAGTGTGGGTGAGTGAATGAGGATGTTGTCTAAGTACACCACAACACACTGTTGCAATATATCTCGTAGGATATCATTAATAAATTCCTGAAAAACAGCAGGAGCATTACATAGGCCAAAGGGCATTACAAGATATTCATAATGCCCACTCCTGGTGATAAATGCTGTTTTCCATTTGTGGCCCTCCTTAATCCTAACGAGATTGTACGCTTCTCTCAAATCAAGTTTAGAAAAGACTGTGGCTCCCTTGAGGTGGTCAAAGAGTTCCGTAATGAGCGGAATAGGGTAAGCATTCTTAATGGTAAGATGATTAAGACCCCTATAATCTGCAGGAAAGCAGGATTTGCGGATGATCCCCCGCGACAGAGCATCGGCAACATACTCCTTCATAGCACAATTCTCCACAACAGACAGAGGGTAAACCCAGCCCCGAGGAGGAATGGCTCTGGGTTGCAGGTCTATGGCACAATTGTAAGACCGGTGAAGAGGCAACGTTTAATATAGTTTAGTCAAATATTTTTAGAGGGCAAGTTCAGAAATAGGGGAGATAAAATAATGTGCAAAGGGTTCACATATTAAAGAAATGAATCTAAGATATAAAGATATCACATTTAGGGTTAGATAACTTTCAAGTAGTAAACATTATGAACTGGCATGTGCAACAAATATCTCCACAAAAATCTATGAGTCAGCCTTGAAACAAGCCCTTACATGTAAATTGTACAACATGCAGAGAACTGAAAATACCATGTAGAATTTGAACTGCACATATATTTGTCTAATAGATCCCACAAAAGCCTGCAGGATTATACCATAATTTGGGGAATATAACAGCAATTTACAGAAAATTATAACACCAGGCATGCACTGATGTTGTAAATTCATTCAAAGTCATAATTACTTTTGTTAACAGCATTCATCACCATATGTAAATGTATTTAGCAGACTGGACAGTAGGTGGAGCTGTAGCAAATTATTATAGAAGCAAGTACAGTGTTTAACAGATTTCTTCCTGATTCCTCCACTGTATTTTTGTTGTACAGTCAATGAATACTAGGATGGTCAAATTATGAAAATAAAAAAAAATGGGCAAATGCAAACAGCAAGAAAAATATATGCTGTCCAGGGGGTCAGAATGTTAAAGGAAAATCAACTATACAAAGTGAACCTCTAAAGGATGCGGGAACATAAAATCTATTTTACTTCATTTAAAACCAAAGTATCTGCTAATTTACGAGTTTTGCGTTATGAGCGGCTCGGTACTAACTTGCAAGTTATTGTCACCGCTCACCTCCCTATAGCGCTGCTATTACAGGTTTTCATAAACCCGGCGTTAGCAAGCAATATGTGAGCGTTGAGCAAAATTGAGCTCCATACCGCACACAAATACCAGCACTGCTGAGAGCTGGTTTTACGTTCTCGTGCACGATTTCCCCATAAGCATCAATGGGGAGAGCCGGCTAAAAAAAAAGCTGCAACATTGATTCCTATGGGGAAAGAAAAGTTATGTTTACACCTAACACTCTAACATAAACCCTGAGTCTAAACACCCCTAATCTGCCACTCCTGACATTGCTGCCACCTACATTACACTTATTAACCCCTAATCTGCCGCCCCCGACATCGCCGCCACCTACCTACACTTATTAACCCCTAATCTTCTGCCCCCAATGTCGCCGCCACCTACATTATACTTATTAACCCCTAATCTGCTGCCCCCGACATCCCCGCCACCTACATTATACTTATTAACCCCTAATCTGCCGTCCCCGACACCGCCGCCACCTACCTACACTTATTAACCCCTAATCTGCCGCTCCCAATGTCGCCGCCACCTACCTACATTTATTAACCCTAATCTGCCGCCCCCAATGTCGCCGCCACTATTTTAAAGTTATTGACCCCTAAACCTAACCTTAAGTGTAACCCTAACACCCACTAACTTGAACATAAACATAAAACCTAAGGTAGCTACAATGTAACTATTAGTTATATTGTAGCTAGTTTAGGGTTTATTTTATAGGTAAGTATTTAGTTTTAAATAGGAATTATTTAGTTAATGATAGTAATATTTATTTAGATTTATTTTTAATTACATTAAAGTTAGGGGGTGTTAGGGTTACACTTAGGGTTAGGTTTAGGGGTTTAGAACTTTAGTATAGTGGCGGCGATTTTGTGGGCAGCAGATTAGGGGTTAATAACAGTAATGTAGGTTGCTGTTAGGGACAGCAGATTAGGGGTTAATAATATTTAACTAGTGTTTGCGATGCGGGAGTCCAGCGGTTTATGGGTTAATATGTTTATTCTAGTGGCAGCGATGTCCGGAGCAGCAGATTAGGGGTTAATAATTTTATTTCAGTGTTTGCAATGTGGAATTGCCTCGGTTTAGGGGTTAATAGGTAGTTTATGGGTGTTAGTGTACTGTTTAGCACTTTAGTTATGAGATTTATGCTACAGCTTTGTAGCGCAAAACCCATAACTACTGACTTTCATTTTACGGTACGAATCTTGACGGTATAGGCTGTACAGCTCACTTTTTGGCCGGACAGGCAAACTCGTAATACCGGCGCTATGGAATTCCCATTGAAAGGACTTTTTAAAAGCTGCGGTAGTTACGTTGCGTTACGGCCAAAAAAGTGTGCGGTACACCTATACCTGCAAAACGCGTAATACCAGTGGTAGTGAAAAAGAGTCTTAACGCTGCTTTTTCACCCATAATGCAAAACTCGTAATCTAGCCGTATGTTTGTATTTAAGCAATTATCTCCTAAACTATTAAAAAGTGATGGGGTTTATCCTGGCAGATAAATGTAATATTTCTTTTTATGAAGGTATGAGCATTTCAGAATCATTGAAGCCCAAATTGAGCTAGACAAAGACCATAACAGAGAATAACAATAGCATCAATGTGCATATACAGGTACAAATCTCAAAATCATGAATTCAAAATCCAAACTTATTCTGAAATCCAAACTTTTTAATCAATCCCTTGACTCTCAGGATTATTAAGTTATTAACCCCTATTCCGCCGCTCCCGCCACCGCCGCCACAAAATAAACGTATTAACCCCTAAACCTCTGGGCTTCCACATCACCACCACTAACTAAACCTACTAACCCCTAAAACATCAGCCCCCCACATCGCCATAAACTAAATTATATTATTAACCCCTAAACCTAACAACCCGCTAACTTTAAATTAAAATTATAACATCCCTATCTTCAAATAAATTTAAACTTACCTGTAGAATTAAAATAAACTATTTTAAAATATTAATTAACCTACCCCAACTATTATACTACAATTAAATTAAACTACCAATTAAATGAACTAAATTACATATTAAAAAACCCTAACCCTACTCAAATTATTTAAATATACAATTAAACCTTATTAAAAGTACTACATTACCAAAAGAAAAAAAAAGAAGTTACAAAAAAAAACAGACACAAAATTACGAAAAATAAAAAAACACATTATCAAAAATAAAAAAGAATTATACCTAATCTTATAGCCCTATTAAAATTAAAAAGCCTCCCCCCCAAAAAAAAATAAAAAACCTAGCCTACAATAAACTAACAATGGCCCTTAAAACCCGTAAAAAAAAATACAAACACCCCCAACAGTAAAACCCACCACCCAACCAACCAACCTCCCCAAATAAAAAAACTATCTATAATAGCCTAAGCTTGCCATTGCCCTGAAAAGGGCATTTGTATGGGCATACATGCCCAGACCTTAAACTAAAAATAAAACCCACCCAAAAAAATCTTAAATAAACCTAACACTAACCCCTGACGATCCACTTACGGTTATTGAAGTCCCACTTGAAGGATCCATCCAGCTGGCAAGAAGTCTTCATCCAGACGGCCTCTTCGATCTTCATCCAGCCGGCAAAGTTCTCATCCAGGTGGCAAGAAGTCTTCATCCAGACAACATCTATCTTCATCCATCCGGCGCGGAGCGGGTCCATCTTGAAGACATCCGGCGCGGAGCCTCCTCTTCATACGGTCGCCTCCGCAAACTGTACCTTCAATGCAAGTGACGTCATCCAAGATGGTGTCCCTTGCATTCCTATTGGCTGAAAGATTTCAATGACCCAATAGGATTAGAGCTGCTAAGAGAGCTCAATCCTATTGGCTGATTGGAACAGCCAATAGGATGAGAGCTGCTCAAATCTTATTGGCTGATTGGAACAGCCAATAGGATTTTAGCAGCTCTAATCCTATTGGCTGATTGAAATCTTTCAGCCAATAGGAATGCAAGGGACGCCATCTTGGATGACGTCACTTGCATTGAAGTTCCAGTTTACAGCGGCGACCGTATGAACAGGATGTTCCAGCGACGGATGTCTTCAGGATGGACCCACTTCGTGCCGAATGGATGAAGATAGAAGATGCCATCTGGATGAAGAAATCTTGCCGCCTGGATGAGTACTTCGCCAGCTGGATGAAGATCGAAGAGGCCGTCTGAATGAAGACTTCTTACCGGCTGGATGGATCCTTCAAGAGCGGGACTTCAATAAATGTAAGTGGATCGTCAGGGGTTAGTGTTAGGTTTATTTAAGGGTTTTTTGGGTGGGTTTTATTTTTAGATTAGTGTCTGGGCATGTAAAAGAGCTAAATGTACTAAGAAAATAAATGTGTTCAGAGCACCTCCAATGTTCTAGGTGTTGTACAATGTGTAGAGTGTGTATTTAGAAATATTTTAATTGTAAAACTAGTACTTTACACAAGAATAAAACATGCCACGGTGGGTACAGTGGTAATAAATGACAATAAAAATAATAAGATGTGGATCCACTCTTGTACAAATTAAATATTGAATATATCTATATAAAAACACTGAATATAAAATGATGCAGAGGCAATAATAATAGTAGCCCCAATAAAAATATGAGAAAGTTAAAATTCCAAACAATGTCTGAAAGAAATCAATCCAATGTGTGGATTAAAAAATGCAGTAAATCAAATGAATGGATTGCTGATATCAACTAGGAGGAGGATACCGTAAGAGATATTGTGTACCAGTGTTGGTGGTGATAATGTGTATAAAAAAAGGGAGTGAAAAATTATCCTTAGTGATTGCAAATATAAAGAAAACAGACAGTGTCAACTTGCTTATTTAAAAGTGAAAAAAATTATGTGAAAAATGGAAAAAATTACAATCTAAACACATTTATTTTCTTAGTACATTTTCCAAGCTAGCTAGTTAGCCTACTGTTCAGAGCTATAGGTGCTCGTCTTTGGCGCTACACCCCATCGAAATCCATAAAAGAGCTAAATGCCCTTTTAAGGGCAATGCCCATACAAATGCCCTTTTCAGGGAAATGGGGAGCTTAGGTTATTTTAGATAGGTTTTTTATTTGGGGGTGTTGGTTGGTCGGGTGGTGGGTTTTACTGTTGGGGGGTGTTTGTATTTTTTTACAGGTAAAAGAGCTGATTTCTTTGGGACAATGCCCCACAAAAGGCCCTTTTAAGGGCCATTGGTAGTTTATTGTAGGCTAGGGTTTTTTTTATTTTGGGGGGGCTTTTTTAGGTTGCGGCAGGGTCAGGGAGCGGCAGGATAGGGGTAATAACTTTATTTAGGTTGCTGCAGGGTTGGGGAGTGGTGGAATATGGGTTAATAACTTTATTTAGGTTGTGGTGGGGTCGGGGAGCGGCGGCATAGGGGTTAAATATTTTAGTATGCATACGAAGAGAGAAGCGCTCTACCAGGAACAAACAACAGCTCATCAGCTAGTTCTATGGCGATTTACCACCCGGAAGCAGACTCTTTTAGATCAATGAGCTTTTCATAGAGTAAAACTTTCCTGAAGTATATCAGTCTGATCCTGCCAAGTAAGGTCAGTCCAGCCCTGAAATACCAGACAATTCTCCTCTGAACATGGAACATGACAACCCCAGACGATCGTTTCGGCCTCCTAAATTTATATGACCCTGGGGAAGTCTCCCTATGGGTGATGGGGGAAACCAGACGTGGACTCCTTGCCCAGTGTGCTTAGAGGAATGTGGCTGCACCTCACTGACGAGGCCCATAGGAGGACGATCATCTGGGGTTGTCATGTTCCTTGTTCAGAGGAGAATTGCCTTGTATTTCGGGGCTGGACTGACCTTACTTAGCTGGATCAGACTGATATACTTCAGGAAAGTTTTCCTCTGTGAAAAGCACACTGGTCTAAAAGAGGCTGCTTCCGGGTGGTAAATCGCCATAGAACTAGCTAATGAGCTGTTGTTCGTTCCTGGTTGAGTGCTTCCCTCTTCGTATGCAAACATTTTAGTATAGTGGCAGCGTTTAGTGACTGGATATAAATAAAGTTTGGAAAAATCCGAATAGGTGCGAGATCGATGACTGCTAGTTAACAACAGTCCGATGCTCATCGCCCCGTACTTGGTGCGTGTCTCTTTGCCGGCTTTTTTCATAACTAAGGAGAGCATATTGAGATATGCGGCCGCGATGTTAGGCGATGTTAGGCAAGCGCATTGATGCCGGCGAATACAACACATTTGACGGCTTGATAGATATCCCCCATAGGATGAGAGATTATTTTACTTGTGGATCTAGTTATGTAGCCCATTTAATGAAATGCCCTAGTTCTAGAATTTATATTTGCGAGACAACTAGAAAAGCAAGTGAATGCATAAGAGTACATAAGTTTAATATAAGATGTAAAAATGTAGAGACTCCTGTGTCTTCACATTTCTTAGAGGCGGGTCATTCTGTTAGCCAGTTAAAGGGACAGTATACACCAATTTTCATATAACTGCATGTAACAGACACTACTATAAAGAATAAGATGCACAGATACTGATATAAAAATACATTATAAAACTATTTAAAAACTTACTTAGAAGCTGTCAGTTTAGCTCTGTTGAAAAGGTAGCTGGAAAGCCCACTGCAAGTGGGAAATAAGACCCCCCTTCTTTTGCATATGAAAAGACCCTTTACACAAACAGAAGCAAGCTGGAGTAGGTATCTGACGGTATTCTCCTAAAACTTTGGGGCTTGGTTAGGAGCCTTAAAAATCAGAGCAATGTTATTTAAAAATAAGCAAAACTATACATTTTTTTTGAAAAAAAACTTTATGGGCTATATAAAAAGATCATCTACAAAACATTTATGCAAAGAAAAAATGAGTGTATAATGTCCCTTTAAGGTGGCAGATTATAGACCAGGTAAAAAGAGAATTAATGTTAAAAAGTTGTATTTGATTTTAGCATTAAATGCACTCAAACCTAATGGGCTGAATAAGGACTATGATATGTCTGTTTTTCTATGATCACCTCTATGTATAGGATAGGTTGTTAAGTCTCTAAGATAAAAAACAAGGCATTGTATTAATATTGGGAGCCACTAAGTGGCTTTGTTAAGAGTATCTGTTTGAATTTTAAACTTGTTGGTTTTAAGATGTGATATAAATGCACTAATAGATTGTCTTATTATATAGCATCAATAATGGTGAATAGCCCCCAAGATTGCTGTTGTTTGGATCAAACTCTGCAATAAAAGTTATTGCTTTCATGAGTGCTGTGAAGCTGAATTGTTTCTATGCTTTTTGGAGGCTGGTAGTGAACCTCTGATCTAACGTGCACCGTTATTGGGATATTGCTGATTCCAGGATTACATTCAAGTTAACCTAATTTACTTAATTTTCTTGCTTTCTGATTCCTTAATCTCGTCCGCAGTTTACCAATTGCATTTTCTATTGAAATGGAAATAACTAAATGGTAAAAGTAGCAACCCCTTTAAACTGTACAAGGTATTGTTTTACCCATGACAAATATTGAACAGAAAGAACAGGCAAAATAGTGTAAAAGTTTACCTGAAACCAAATCCTACAGTGTCTAAGGTAAACATCATTTGCTGATGTAAAGTGAAACTTTTGCAATCTGAATCCATCCTGTGACGTGTTAAACAATCTGAATGTCATTTGTAAATATACATGATGGGTTGCCAAATGATTATATTTTATAACTTTTTATATTTTAAGTTGTTTTTTTTCTACATTGTTTGAAAAAAAAAAAATACTTATTCCGTTTTGGCAAAGTTTTAATTTAAAAACAAGAAGAACAGTGCTGAAAACATTTTCCCATAGACAAAAGTGGCAGCAGCTATTCTTATCTTCTTAAATGTGATTTTTTTTTCATAGTTCTCACACTGTAAATTGGGAAACCACAAAGTAATGAGGTTTCAAATTTAGTCTAAAGGTGCAGAACTCAATATGCAGACCGCAATTTCAAAACCTCACTTGCCCATCCCTAGATATTGGCCAATTTTCACTTAACAACTGCCAAGGTTTTCGCAAGCTGGTAAAGTGTAAGGTAAAATAATGTAAAACTATAGATGTTGTGGGTGTTTAAGAACCAAAATTAATAGTGCTTTACAACTGCTGATTATCAGCAACAGCAATGTAAACATGGCCTTAAAGGGACAGTCAATTCAAAATTAAACTTTCATAATTCAGATAGGGCGCATTCAATTTTAAACAACTTTCCAATTTACTTTAATCATCAAATGTGCATAGTTCTCTTGGTATTCTTTGTTAACAGATAAACCTAGGTAGTCCTATATGCTAAATTCTTATCCCTTGAAGGCAGCCTCTTATCTCAGTGCATTTTGACAGTTTTTCCCCGCTAGATAGCGCAAGTTCATGTGTGCCATATAGATAACATTGCGCTCACTTCTGTAGATTTACCAATGAGTCAGCACTGATTGGCTAAAATGCAAGTATGTTAAAAGAACTGAGATAAGGGGCCATCTACAGAGGCTTAGATACAAGGTAATCACAGAGGTAAAAAAATGCCCTTGTAAAGCTAGTATTTAAAAATGTAATGACCATAACAGGGATTTGGTAAGAAGGGTTTGTGCTGTTCCTGCTGGGTTAATGTGTACTGTGCCTTTAAAGGGACATGAAACCCAAAATATTTTTAAACAACTTTTCAATTTAAATCTATGATCAATTTTCCTTCATTTTCTTGGTATCCTTGGTTGAAGGACCAGCAATGCACTACTGGGAGCTAGCTGAACATTTCAGTAAGCCAATGATAAGAGGCATATATGTACAAACACCCATCAGCATCAAGCTCCGAGCCTACCTAGGTATTCTTTTCAACACTGGATACCAAGAGAACAAAGCAAATTAGATAATATAAGTTATTAAATATTTTATTCTGTACATTAATCATGAAGGAAAAATTTTGGGTTTCAGGTAGGGCCGGATTGCCTACCTGGATACCGGGAGATTTCCCAGATGGGCGGTGAGCTGGGTTGGTGATGACCAGTCAAGCAAAGCCCTCCAGGGAGTTCACAGAGCCTTGTGCACACTCATAGCCCATCTATTCTTGCAAGGCCGCTCCACTCCTATCATTTCTTTCTCTCCTCTCTCTCCCAACCTTTTATCTTCTCTTTCTTTCTCTCCATTCTTTCTCTCCTCTCTTTTTCAGTTAGCTCTCCCATTCCCTTCCCTCTCTGTTACCCCTCTCCCCGTACTTTTCTCTTTACCTTTTTTCTCTCCTTCCCTTTCTATTTTCCGTCACTCTCTTCTCTAATTTCTCTCCCTTTCTTCTCTCTCTTCTCTCTCTCCATCTCTCTATTGCTGCCTCACCTTTGTATACAGGGCACATTTCCCAACAAACAGCTATAAGGATAATTTTTATCAGTTCTTCTTTTCTATTGACATAATGTTATATATATATATATATATATATATATATATATATATATACTATATATATATATATATATATATATATATATATATATATTTAATTATTTCCAATCTCAAAAACAACTCAAAATTTACAAATAAACATTTCTGACATTTCCAAAAAAATAATCAGTGACCAATATAGTCACCCTTCTTTTCAATATCAAACATACGCATTCCATCCATGGAGTCTGTCAGTTTCTTGAACTGTTGACAATTAACTTTTTGTGCAGCAGCAACCACAGCCTCTCAGACACTGTTCAGAGAGGTGTACTGTTTTCCTTCACCATAAATCTCCCATTTAAGAAGGGCCCACAAGTTTTCAATAGTGTTTAAGTCAGGTTAAAAAGAGGGCCATATAATTATTATTTCATCTTTAAGGCCGCCCTTTACTGGCTAGCCATGAAGTGGAGTACTTCGATGCATGTGATGGAGCATTATCCTGCATAAATATCATGGTCTTCTTGAAAGATTCAGACTTTTTCCTGTACCACTGCTTGAAGAAAGTGTCTTCTAAAAACTGGTAGTAGGTGTGGGAGTTGATTTTTGAGCCAACTACCTCTCAGGAATCTGGGTCCCAAAAGATCACTACCCTTTCTACCCTACCCGCTCCACATTCAGTTCCCTCTGGCTCAACTAATCCTCCATCTGGAGGGGGCTTCTTTCCTACAGAGTTTTTCCTGTACCACTGCTTGAAGAAAGTGTCTTCTAAAAACTGGTAGTAGGTGTGGGAGTTGATTTTGAGTCCATCTTCAACCCGAAAAGGTCCAACTAGGTCATCTTATAATAATAATACCAGCCCATACCAGTACTCCACCTTCACCTTGCTGGAGTAGAGCTCTGTGCCTGTTACTGATCCAGCCACAGGCCCATCCATCTGGTCCGTCAAGAGTCACTCTCATCTCATCAGTCCATAAAACCTTTGAAAAATCTGTCTTTAGATATTTCTTGGCCCAGTCTTGACGTTTCAACTTATGTGTCTTGTTCAGTGGTGGTCGGGTTTCAGCCTTCCTTATCTTGGCCATGTCTCTGAGCACTGAACACCTTGTACTTATGGGCCCTCCAGGCAGGTTGCAGTTCTGGAATATGACAGCATTGGAGCATAATGGGTTCCTGGTAGCTTCACGTTTGATTCTCAACTCTTTGGCAGTTCATTTGCATCTTTTTTTCTCAAAACGTTTCTTGCGACCCTGTTGACTATTTGCAACAACACATTTGATGGTTATGTAATCACGCCCCAATATCTTAGCAATATTTGACTTTTCAGAGTCAGTTACAGCTCTTTTTTGGCTCATTTCCTTCCATAAGGCAGGGAGAGTCCACAACTTCATTACTTACTGTTGGAAAATACAACACCTGGCCACCAGGAGGAGGCAAAGACACCCCAGCCAAAGGTTTTAAATATCCCTCCCACTTCCCCTATCCCCCAGTCATTCTTTGCCTTTCGTCACTATAGGAGGTGGCAGAGAAGTGTCAGAAGATTTAGATAGTCCTGTAATGGGTATGTTCCCTTCAAGAAAGGAATGGAGTTTTAAGTAGTCATGTCAACCTCTCAGTGAAAGTATTGATGAAAGTTCGAGTCTGGAGATGCAGGGAAATTTTTTCTGCGAAACCATCCAGACTGTCGCCTAACAACTCCTGCAATCAGTGTTGACGAGCTTTACTGCTTGCTGCTACACACTCAAGTCCATGTCAGAGGTGTCGCTGCAAGACTGTCACACTTCAGAGGCTGTGCCTGTTCCACAGCATGGTTCCTGGAGGTTAGATTGTTTTATATATACACTTTTTGCTATACAGGGTAACAGTGTGTCTCCTTTATGCCTTGATAGAATCAAGGGTATATATATATCCTTCAGGGAGATTATTTGAACAGCAAGGGGTTATTTATAACTGCTTTTATGTGAGTTTTTTTGGGGCTCATAGACTGTGTGCTTTTGGCTTGGAACAAACAGGTTTCCCTTTCATTTTTATGTGTTGCACAGCTCATAATAGCTTGGCGCCTTTTTCATAGCAGGGGAAGTCCTGTCCTACACACTATATGATCGGGTGCGGTCTTTTCATTTTTCCTATGATCCTGCTACAAACATCGCTCCTAAGGAGAGCATTTTCTCTGTTAGCTGTCTGGATCAGGGAGGTGGTAAGGGCCCCAGTCATTGGGATTATAAAGGTGCCATTTATTTTAATAAAGTGTTTACTTTTTGTCTGTCCTTCTGTGAATATATCCTAGCTATGGAGGACTCTGATATTACATTAGACGGTTACGCTCCTTCTGTACTGATTAATAATTCCTGTTTATATTGTGAGGAGGCCATGGTTTTCCCACCTGATCAATTTTGTTCCATTTGCCTAAGCACTGTTCTAAAGTCTAAGAAGGGAGACAAGCCTGCTAATACTCATAGCACTATTAGCCCCTTTGAGCAGTCTAACTCTCAGGAATCTGGGTCCCGAGAGATTACTACCCTTTCTACCCTACCCGCTCCACATGCAGTTCCCTGTGGCTCAACTAATCCTCCATCTGGAGGGGTGTTTTTTCCTGCGGACTTTATAGCACAATTACAATTGTCAGTGTCTGTGGCCCTGAGTGCCTTACTTAGCTTTAACAAACACAAGAGAAAGGTTAAACATAGTTCTCCTGACTTAGAGTCATCTAAATATTTGTTGGATTTATCTACTATGTCCCAGCTATATACCTCTGTAGCTTCAGAGAGTGAACTTTCTGAGTCGGAAACTTCAGTTTCTAAACCTCCTTCAGCAGAAGAACCCTCTTTTAGATTTAAAATTGAGCATCTGCATTTTTTATTAAAGGAGGTTCTGTCTACACTAGAGGTTCCAGAGGCTACTCTCCCTAAGATCCCTAAATTAGACAGGGTTTATGAAGACAGGAAGGTCCCTTTGACTTTTCCTGTGCCAGTAAGATGGCGAACATTATTAGTAATGAATGAGAAAGAATAGGAACTTATTTTTTCCCCCTCATCTACTTTTAAAAAATTATTCACAGTCCCTGACTATCAATTAGACTTATGGGGCTCCATCCCTAAGTTTGATGGCGCTATTTCTATGCTAGCTAAGCGTACTTCTATACCTCTGGAAGATAGTTCCTCTTTTAAAGAGCCTATGGATAAGAAATTGGAAACCTTTCTGAGGAAGATGTTTCATCAGAAGAACATTAAGAGTCCCTTCTCAATCTTCTTTGATCACCTGGATGGAAGATAAACTTGGAAAAGAGTTCTCTTACTCCAAGTACAAGGGTGAATTTCCTGGGGACAATAATAGACTCCATATCCATGAGAATATTCCTCACAGATCAGAGACATTGCAAGCTAACTTCTGCATGTCTTGCCCTCCAGGCCTCCTTGAGACCCTCAGTGGCTCAGTGTATGGAGGTAATTGGATTCATGGTGTCCTGTATGGACATCATTCCATTTGCAAGATTCCATCTCAGACCCTTACAACTATGCATGCTGAGACAATGGAACTGTGACCATTCAGATCTGTCTCAACAGATCATGCTGGACAACCTAGAAAGAGACTTGCTCTCTTGGTGGCTCTATCCAGATCATCTGTCCCAAGGCATGTGCTTCTTGAGACCATTCTGGGAGCTTGTGACTACAGACACAAGCCGTTTGGGGTGCCAAGAAGGCACAAGCTCGGTGGACTCAGGAGGAGTCCTCCCTTCCAATCAATATTTTGGAACTTCGGGCAATTTTCAATGCCCTGAAGGTTTGGCCCCTTCTGGATTCGTCCCAGTTTATCAGATTCCAATCAGACAATATAACCTTGGTTGCCTACATCAACCATCAGAGGGGAAATGAGAAGTTCCTTAGCAATGAAAGAAGTATCTCAGATACTAGAGTGGGCAGAGTCTCACAGATGATTCACATTCCGGGTGTGTACAACTGGGAAGCGGACTTCCTCAGAAGGCAATCTTTTCACCCAAGGCAATGTTCTCTCCACTCCGAGGTGTTTGCAGAGATATGTAGCGAGTGGGGAATGCCAGAGATAGATCTCATGGCATCCCACCTCAATACCAAGCTACCCAGGTACGGGTCAAGTGATCCTCAGGCGGAATTGATAGATGCCCTATCAGTACCATGGAGGTTCAGACTCATTTTGGAGGTTTTTTCCTCCATTACCACTTCTCCCTAGTGTGGTGGCTCACATCAAGCAGGAGCGAGCATCAGTTTTGCAGGCTGTGGTGCCCTCAGAATAGGGTCTGCCTCTTTTTTGTTCCCTCCCGTTATTCATTCAGTGTCCTCTGGAGCTTGGGTATAGTTTTCCCAACAGTAAGAAATTAAGTCATAGACTCTCCCTGCCTTATGGAATGAAAACATAATTTACGCTTACCAGATAAATTCTTTTCCTTCCTGGCAGGGAGAGACCATGATACCGCCCGTAATTTATTTTTTGATGGGCGGCTCCCTTTTTATATTATTTCTTCTGGAACCTTTATACCCTGATGTTTCTCCTACTTTTATTTGTTCCCTCGGCAGAATGACTGGGGGATAGGGGAAGTGGGAGGGATATTTAAGCCTTTGGATATGGGTGTCTTTGCCTCCTCCTGGTGGCCTGGTGTTGTATTTCCCAACAGTAAGGAATTGAGTTGTGGACTCTCCCTGCCAGTAAGGAAAGGAATTTATCTGGTAAGCATAAATTATGTTTATGCCTGAGGAAAAGAAGCTGCCTAATAATTATGCAAACCTTATATATATATACCAATCCAAGGAGAGAAGTTGCGCTCAATCTTGAAATTTTCTTGAAGAAAAAAGGCACTCCGGGCACGTAGTAAAAAGTAAAAACAACTTTTATTCCAAAATAATTAAAAGAAGGACAAAGTAGTGTAGTCCAGCAAAGAGCCAGCAGTGACTCCAACAATCAGGTTGATGAGCTGATCCTCACGCAGACATGTTTCGTGCGTTTGCGCACTTGATCACTGCTTACCTGAGGATCAGCTCACTCACCTATTTATGACTAAGTTGATTACCAGAAATTTGCATATTTAAAACCTGATTGTGTACCTATATCCACAAGTCGGGCTACTTTAATTATAATACCGGTAGCTAGGAAAAAACATAAAAAGAGTGTACAAAGGGATAATATTGGAAATACATGACATGAGATAATCTGACCATTAATTTGAAAAATTGCTATATATAATGTGAGCTAAATTTCCTGAAATTGCCAAACTGATAAACTATTAGGATACCAACTGTTACAATTGTATATATTTAAACACATTTTTTTCAAGTAGATCTAGACTTAGTATATATGTTAGTTATATAACAAAAAAGGAAAATCACACTGCCAAAGAAAAATAAAGGTGTCATGCCATTACTGTGACATATAAGTTATTTAATAAGACTTTAGATAGACATATATTAGATAAATACATCTAGGTCACGTCTAATGTTTAATCCTTCTGGTTCACTAGTCTGTAATTTAAACATCCAATAAATTTCCTTTTTATTGAGTAGTGACTCTCTATTTCCACCTCTTCTCCACTTGGTAATATGGTCAATACCCTGTATTCTTAATGATGATACATCTGAGTTGTGAATTAGTTTAAAGTGTCTTGATATGGGGGTATCACTATCTTCATCCTCAACTGACCTAAGATGTTGCAGGAATCTGTCTTTGAGGGATCTCTTGGTTTTTCCTGTATATTGGATATTACAAATATCACATGTGAGAAGATAGACTATATGTGTAGTTGCACAATTAATGAAATATCTGATATCATACTCTGTGTTAGTTGTGCTTGAAACAAATTTATCGCCCTCATGTATAAAGTTACAAGTTTTGCAGATGTGTCGTCTGCATTTAAAACATCCCTGTCTTTGTTTAAGCCAGCATCTGTTTATCTTGGGTTTGATATCAGAGGGGGATAAATGATTAGAAAGAGTTTTAGCTCTTTTGGGAATGAAGTCACATCCAGACTTTAAAATCTCTCTGATGGTAGGGTCTGAATACAGAATAGGAAGAGAATCTTTAATGATTGTACATATTTTGTTATATTCTACACTAAAGGTAGTTATAAATTTAATCTTATTATTTTCATTCTTTTTAGTCTTTGACTTGTTGTGTTTATATTGAAGCAACTCAGTTCTTGGGATTTGATCGACGCTTGCTTTAGCTTTTAATAATAGGCCCTCATGATAACCTCGCTGTTTGAATCTTTGAGTGGCTTCACTGGCCTGCTTTTGATATTCTGTTTCACTGGTGCAGTTCCTTTTAATGCGAATATATTCCCCTTTGGGTATGCCTCTTAACACATGCCGGGGATGACATGATTCAAATTTTAAAAGTGTGTTGCCTGCAGTTTCCTTTCTGTACATTTTAGTCTGGATAGTAGATCCAGTCTCACCGCCTTGAACAGTGAGATCCAAAAAGTTCACACTTTCATTGCTGTGAGTGCCTGTGAATTCTATACCTAATTGATTACAGTTGAGGTAATTACAAAAGCTATCTGCCTCAGTTATGTCACATTCTAAGATGAAAAACAGATCGTCTATGTAGCGACAATACTGGATAATCGATCCCTTGAATGGATTGCTATCTCCAAAGACGTGGGACAGCTCCCACCAACCCATGAATAGGTTGGCATAGGAGGGGGCAAATTTAGCCCCCATAGCAGTCCCACGTCTCTGGAGATAATAATCAGTTTGAAACATGAAAAAATTGTGGGTAAGCAAGTATTCAATTGCATTCAGCAAGAAGACCTTAGTTGCTTCTTCAAAGTTATATGATGAATTAACAAAAAAATTGATAGCCATAAGGCCCTTTGAATGCTCAATAGACGTGTAAAGAGATGTCACATCAACAACCATTAACCTATAGTTTGGTTTCCATTCAATGTTAGCAATTTTTTTGATAAATGAAGTGGTGTCTTGTATATAACTAGGAAGTTGACATACTGTATATATATATATATATATATATATATATATATATATATATATATATATATATATATAATGTAGAGAAAATAACTCATTGTGTAAACTATTTACAAATCTAGACAAGTCAGAAGACTTGCTTTTACCTCAGAAACTCTCTGATTACATTGTTTCCAATGCAGCAAAGGATTTTGGGTGAGATATGCAAATGAGGTTCACAATTACTCACTTTAAGGCAGACTTCCCTTTACGCCAAAGCATTGCCACATTACACAGCTTTTAAGCTTAGCTAGGGGTAGTACAGTCATCCAGACCCATCCCAGGACAGCTGTTTCGTGGTTATTGCCACTCATCAGCTGGGAATAGGTTGAATCACTGCTTGGTAAAGTCATTTTCTGGGGGAAATATTTTATATTTACTTGTCACTTTTTGTCACTTTTTGTTACTGACTATTTTAAATTGCTGTTGTATTTCCCACAGTTTCTGTGGTAAAAGCAAGTCTTCTGACTTGTCTAGAGTTGTAAATAGTTTACACAATGAGTTATTTTCTCTACATTTTGTATTTAGTGGAGGATTTTAAACTCACTTTTCGCCTCCCCATATTTTAAATTGCTGTTGTATTTCCCCCAGAAAACAACTTTACCAAGCAGTGATTCAACCTACTCCCAGCTGATGAGTGGCAATAACCATGACACAGCTGTCCTGGGATTGGTCTGAATCACTGTACTACCCCTAGCTAAGCTTAAAAGCTGTGTAATGCGGCAATGCTTTGGCGTAAAGGGAAGTCTGCCTTAAAAAGCAGGATAAAAGTAAAAATCTGAGTCATTGTGAACTTAATTTGCATATCTCACCCAGAATCCTATGCTGCATTGGAAACAATGTAATCAGAGAGTTTCTGTGGTAAAAGCAAGTCTTCTGACTTGTCTAGATTTATAAATAGTTTACACAATGAGTTATTTTCTCTACATTTTGTCTTTAGTGGAGGATTTTAAACTCACTTTTTGCCTCCTCATATTTTAAATTGCTGTTGTATTTCCCCCAGAAAACAACTTTACTAAGCAGTGATTCAACCTACTCCCAGCTGATGAGTGGCAATAACCATGAAACAGCTGTCCTGGGATTGGTCTGAATCACTGTACTACCTCAAGCTAAGCTTAAAAGCTGTGTAATGCGGCAATGCTTTGGCATAAAGGGAAGTCTGCCTTAAAAAGCAGGCTAAAAGTAAAAAAGTGAGTCATTGTGAACCTCATTTGCATATCTCACCCAGAATCCTTTGCTGCATTGGAAACAATGTAATTAGAGTTTCTGTGGTAAAAGCAAGTCTTCTGACTTGTCTAGATTTGTAAATAGTTTACATAATTAGTTATTTTCTCTACATTTTGTATTTAGTGGAGGATTTTAAACTCACTTTTCACCTCCCCATATTTTAAATTGGTGTTATATATATGTGTATATATATATATATATATATATATATATATATATATATATATATATATATATATATATATATATATAGGGCTCATAGGGCTGGCCTACAACTTTTTCAGGTCTCCTTTTTATTTCCAGTCTGGCCCTGACTAGAAGGATCCAATCAGCCATTGATTCTAGTAATCTTTGCCTACCCTAGATTGTGCAGTATGTTGTTTACTTTTGTATTGAGACACTGATATATTGGCACGTAAATTACTATTTTGTTTCTTCGTTTTGACTTTCCTTGATTTATATTTACTTGTCACTTTTTGTTACTTACTATGCATCTGTTAAGTGGCTTTGTACTGTATCTGTGTGTGCTTGTTTGACCTGGCCTGTTTGACAATGTACCCTCTTCTACCCTTTTGCGTTATTAGGTACATTGGTAACTTCCCTGGCAATACTGTTCATCTGAGGTAAGATTTATGTATGATTTAATAATTTTGGTTTGGGGATCAAACAGCTGAATCATGTTTTGGAGACCTTTCTGGTATATTTTGTAGGAAAAATAAGATCTTAGGCAATAGTACCATTTTAATCAATGTGATCTTGGCTGAGACAGATAAAGGTAATTTTCCCCAATTCCTAAGTGTGATGTTATACTTGTGCCATAGAGGAGGAAAATTACTTTGATACCAATCATGTGGATTTTTATTGAGGTGAATCCCCAGGTATTTGGTCTTAATATCCGCTTGAGTAAAATGATTATTTACATAGCTGTCCTTTTGCTTATTTATCCATAGGATTTCTGATTTTTTAAAATTTATCCTATACCCGGAAAAGGAACTGTAGTTGGAGATTATATTAAGAAGGATTGGAATATTTATCTTTGTATTATTCATATAAAAAGGATATCATCTGCATATAGGGAGAACGTAAATTGTCCTTTATTGACTTTAACCCCTTCCAGCTCTCTTCTGCAATTTACAGCCAAAGGCTCCAGTGATAAATTGAATAGTAGGGGAGAGAGGGGACATCCTTGCCTTGTTCCTTTTTGCAGTTTTAAAAAAGGAGAGAACATTCCGTTAATACTTAAGAAAGAAATTGGATCTGAATATATGGTTTTAATGAAATTAGAGAAGTGGCCTGAAAAGCCAAACTGATTTAAGGTATAAGAAAGGTGGTCCCATGAGATAGAATCAAATGCCTTTTCTGTGTCTACAGTAACAAGGGCAAAGACTTTCATGAATTTAGAGGTCTGTGCTAGCTGGGTATGATAGTGTTCTATTAATAACATAGCTGTTCTGATGTTTTTTGTAGAGGTTCTCCCTTGCATGAAACCTGACTGATCAGGATGTATTACATCTCCAAGTAGTGTTTTTAATCTATATGAAATAATATTTGCAAGAATTTTATAATCCATATTAAGGAGAGATATTGGGCGGTATGAATCCATGCATTCTGAGTTTTTATCTTTTTTAATATTAGTACCACATTTGAGGCGGAAAAGTAGCTGGAAGGTTTAAAGTCAAGTAAAAATAGGTATTCTAAAAATTCACAAGTGAAGGTATAATTTCGCCCTCCAATATCTTATAAAACTTAGCTGGAATCTGATCCAGCCCAGGAGCTTTACCGTTGGCTAATCTACATATGGCTTTTATGATTTCATCTGCTATTTCTTGATTCATCAGCGCCAGTTGTTCTACCATAATTTTTGGTACTAAAACTTTTTGCCAAAAATCTTCTTTATTCTGAAGATCAATTGGATCCGATGAGTATACCTTTTGATAGTACTCGTGAAATTTAGACATAATGGGGCCTATCTATCAGGCTCCGAATGGAGCTTGACGCCCCGTGTTTCTGGCGAGCCTGCTTGCTCGCCAGAAACACAAGTTATGGAGCAAGGGTCTAAAGACCGCTGCTCCATAACCCTGTCCGTCTGCTCTGATGAGGAGGACAGGAATCGCCGCAATTCAACCCGATTGAATACGATTGGGTTGATTGACACCCCCTGCTGGCGACCGATTGGCCGTGAGTCTGCAGGGGGCAGCGTTGCACCAGCAGCTCACAAGAGATGTTGGTGCAATTCTGAATACGGAGAGTGCAACGCTGCCCCCTGGTCCGACAGACATATGATAAATAGGCCTCTATATCTACAGGAGAGCTAAATTATTTACCTTGCTTCATTATTGCACTAATAAAATAAAAAAAATTCCTGGCTTTTGCAATATTATCCAGAAATTTAGCTGATTTTGGGCCATGTCTATTGTGGATTGCTTTGTTCTTTAAACTAGATTGTAGTAGATGTTGATTTAGAAAGACCTCCCTTTCCCTTTTTGCTTTTAAATATGCCATCCATTGATTTTTTGTGGATTTACAATATACTCTGTATACCTATCCTTAAGTTGATTAGTTAATTGCATTTCTCTTTTCTCTATAGGTTTTTTTTTCCTTTTAATCATATATGCTTTAATAAGGCCCTTTAAATAAGCTTTCACTGTTTCCCAGAAAATTTCTGGTTTAGAGATATACTCATGATTATAGTTTTTAAAATCCCTCCAAGTATGTGAGATCCAGTTTCTAAATTTTATGTCAGAGAACAAAAATGAAGGAAAGAAAAATTTCCTGATTTGTTTGTTTTTACGAGAATTAAATGAAATGGAAAGTGTAATGAGAGTGTGGTCCGAAATTAATATATTTTTAATGTCAATAATAATTTCTGTGCTCAAAAAGGACTCGCTAATCAAAAACATGTCTAATCTGGAAAGGGATTGATGTGATTTCGATTCACATGTAGATAATCTATGATCTGTATTTTGTGATCTCCAGATATCTTTTAGTTTTAAGCTTTTAGTAAACTTGGTTAGGCATTTAGATTCTCTGCTGTACCTGTGAAGATTTTTGTGTTTGAGTCGATCTAAAAGTGGATTGAATACTGCATTAAAATCTCCGGCTACAATAATTTTAGAATTGATTGAATTAATAAATTTAGCATATAGCCCTCCCCAAAAGAGGGGTTGGAACTCATTCAGAGCAAATATATTACAGAGGGTAAAACGCAAACCATGAATTTCTATTTCTATGATTAAATACCGACCATCTGGGTCACTTTCTTGTGAAATTAGAGTATAGTCTAGAGTTTTATTAAGTAAAAAAGCAACTCATCTTTTTCTATTTGTAGCCACCGAGGCTACTTCACTAATCCAACCAAACTCTAACTTATTAGCTTCAGAGATGCTAAGGTGTGTTTCCTGTAAAAAGGCAATGTCGGGGGAGTGTTTCTTAAGATAGTGTATATTTTTTTTTCCTTTTTATCGGGGATGTGATTCCCCTTACATTCCAAGAAACAAAATCAATAATATCTTTCATCCCTTCTCTTTAAGAGTAATGCATGAAAAAGAAAGAAAGTGGTGACAAAGAAAAAGAACAAAAAGAGGTAAGACCCTCAACCCTGTGTTATCATTATATATGACAATATGGTATTCAAGAGATAATACTGTTGGAGTTTCCTTATCTAACAAATTTTGGAGATCAGCAGCGTTGTCTAGTGTTAGAACCTGGGAGTCATATGTGAACCTCATTTTAGCAGGATTTAGCAGAGAAGCTTGAATACCCATTTTAATAAGTTGAGAGCAAAAGGGAGCTAATTCACGCCTTTTAATGGAGGTCTCTGCAGAGAAGTCCTGAAACTGTGTTTTGACGCCTGTACCTTGCGCTTTGGGTTAGCTTACAGAAAACTGAAGCTTTACATATTTACAGGTGTTTACACAGTTACATAACAAACATAAAAAAGTCTCAGGAATAATAAAGAGCACTGTATCCACTGCAAAAATGTACAGCTCCCACTCTGTATTGTGCACTCTAAAGTGAAGAGAACAATAAAGTTTTTCAAGAAAATAACAATATCACTGATCCATGAATGCTCATCACTTTTGTCACAGTGTATGAGATTACTTAAATTCCAAGATGGCGGCGCCCAGTGTGAAGATGCAGAGCTTCACTAACCAGCACTTGTAAAGGGTTAAAATAAGATAATGCGGCCGATTTATCAAGCTTCGCATGGTGCTTGATGCCCCTTGCGAATACGATCAGGTTGATTGATACCCCCTGCTAGCGGCCGATTGGTCGCGAATCTGCAGGGGGCGGCGTTGCACCAGCAGTTCACAAGTACTGCTGGTGCAATGATAAATGCTGACAGTGCAAGCTGTATGCATTTATCAATTTGCAGCGGACATGATACACTACATCATATCATGTCAGCCTGAGGAAACAGTAACATTACTGAGAAACGTGTCACTGTATTTTATCTATGTGTTTAATAAACACTTGTTTTTAAGTTTTCCTAAGTTACTTGCTACTTTTGATCCAACTTTTGTATTCACAATAACAAACCTTTTTTTTGTGGTAGCTAACCACACCCTGAACTCTGCAAGCAAGCTGAAAGATACACCATACACCTGGTCACACACCTGGTTTCACTTGATCGTGGAGGAGGCTCTGGCCTGCCTAGTCTGCATTACATTACAGTGCTAGACCACAAGTGAGTGTAATTTATCCACCTATTAGCAAAATATTTTCATTCATACAGTATTATGCTATGTGGGGATTGTCTCTTATATTTATAGAGCACACATCAGAGTGAAACACACTCCTTGCACTTGTTCCTGTCATATATACCCAGAGAGAGTTTACCGGACAACTCTGAGGATCCGGTCTGCTTAGTTTGCACTACATTACAGTGCTTGAATACATGTGAGTGTATCTGGTTCAAAATTGTATGTCTAGCATATTTTTGCAGACTCACGCTATGTTGGCGCCTTCTCCCTTTTCTATAGATCATATCATGTCTGCTTGCACTATGTTAAATATACCCCAATGGCTTTAAAGAGAGCTGCAGACACAAGAGGAAAAACAATACAATGGTGAGTAGAAAGTGTGCTACTGTACTTATACCCAGCAGTTTAATGTCCTTTTAACTATACAGTGTACTGTAAAAATATTCCCTTTAATGTGCTTCCATTGCCAGTTGTACAAGCTGCAGATTATACAATGTATGGGGAATAGCTCAATAAGTTTATTTATGGAAACCATCACCTGTTGTTCTAAAAAAAACATACCAATTCAAATGGGCTGAGCCTGCAGGAAGTGCAGACCTGAGTATTTTTTCTGTCTGTCTATACACAAAGGCAAATACATGGGTACTGAAATTTTATGTTATGGATGGTGGTTATGATGAGCACACACAATTGCAAGAATAAGCCTAAAAGAGCAATTCTGAATAATTTTAATACTATGCAGTTGGCATAACGTCTTTAAGAACTTATTAAGGTAAAAAAATAAAAATGTACTGTCCAGTGTCACTTTAAGTTATGGCCACTACAGACAATCATATTACTCTCTCATACACATTTTTATTTAAAAAATCCTCAAGGGCACTCGTAAACATTTGGTGAATTAGTATCTCCTAACACATATCACATGTTGTGTTATTATATAAAACATTGGGAAAAATTAATATGTGACCAATTTTTGTTTAAATACACTTTGTGGGGATATATATTCATGCAGTATATAAATATACTAAATAAATATATATATATGTGTGTGTGTGTGTATTTGTTTATTTTAAATTTAGAATTTTAAGTGCTAATCAAACAAAATAAATAAATTATGGTCAAAATGCTTATATACAAAGATGCTAAAAAAATTAGTAATAAATAAGGTTTGACTACAACAGATCTGACATGTTATTTAAGTGTTCTGATAGTTGTTAAGTACATAATAACATTTAAATGCAAAGTTCATATTAAATCCCCCGTGGGCACTTGGAAAACACAATATGGAGGTTTCATTAGATCTGATCCCTCAGACTCTCTTCCAGTTTGGTTATCAATTTGATCATTTGTTTTAGGGAGTTTAACATTTAATGCCAAGGGTATAGGGGGAACTGAAGCATGCATGGTTGGCTTAGTCTTTGGGTAGTAAACCAAGCATCTGTATGAAGAAATTGTTGTTGCTGATCGATATTAGAAACTGGCACTTGAATATTCCTCTTTACTTGTGAGATAGTATGGTGGAAAGTGTTCATTGGCCATTCCTTGGTTGGTTTTGAAAGGGGATCACTGTCCATAACTGACTTAGAATTCTCCCTATCAGAGTATGCATTTTTGGTGGTCCCAGACTCCACTGGTCGAATCTTCTGCTCTTCACACCTTTGACCTTTGCGGTGCTTGGCGCGACGGTTCTTAAACCAGACCTGATGAAAGATTGAGAGTCAAAGAAGGATTATGGAGAAAGTTAAAAATGGAGAAAAGGTAGAATGAAAGAATGAGCAAAATACATATAACTTTCCTGAGAGAATGACATACCATCCTGACTGCTAAACATGTACTCAATCACTCCCATTTATTTAAATGTTTGTGGTGTCTATACTACAACTAACTATAAATAAGTAATCAATTCCAACCCAGTTTCTAGCCTAAAGGCTCATGCTAGGTTCTACCCTTTAGAATTAGGTGCATTACCTGAATCCTAGCCTCTGGCAGGTTGACAGAAATGGCTAATCGCTCCCGGGTCACTACATCTGGATATGGCGTCTTTTTAAAAGTTTCCTCTAGAGCTTTCAGTTGCTCAGCACTAAAACAGGTGCGGGTACGGCGTAGCTGATGGCGAAAACCAAATCCAGCGGCTGTGAGGAGTTCTGTATGAAAAAGATAGTTGCTTCGTCTTAAAGGGACATAATACTCGTATGCTAAATCACTTGAAAGTGATGCATCATAACTGTAAAAGCTGACATGAAAATGTCACCTGAACATATGTAAAAAGGGAGGATATTTTATCTCAAAATGTCTTCAGCTCACCAGAGTACATGCTCTGTGAACAGTTAGAGCTGCTGTAAAGCTGCAAGTTGAAATAAAAACCAAAAAAACACAATAGCCAATCAGCATCAGCAGTGCTGAGGTCTTGCATTGCTTTGCTGTGACCTCATGAGATTTCACAGTAAACTTCCTTAAACTTAATAGGAAAATGACATAACTGTGCCTGCACATGCTAGATGCAGACTCCCTTGGAAGTCCTGGGACTAAAGTCTCTTTATAATGGCATGTGAATACTTAGGACATTTTGAGGTAAAATATCTTCCTTTTTTACAGAGAGATGTTCAGGTAATATTTTCTAGTCAGCTTTTTACAGCAATGCTGCAGCACATTCAAGTGTTTCAACATTTGGGTATCACGTCCCTTTAAACCCACAAGAAATAAGCTTCTATTTATTAAAAGATTTGAGGGTATTATTCTAAAGTGGGCTAAAAAATGTGTTTCATATTAGCAAAACTTACAAAGCTTGACTAAAGTAGAATAACATTGATTTCTATACTGAGCTTCAAGAGAAGCAAAAGGAACGATAAGCACTAATGGTTATCTTTCTTGCATATGTCCTGAAGAAGCCGAGAGAACCCCATACCATAGTTTGTTGTTATTTTTTATATTTATATAGCTCTTATGTTTTCTGTGTCTCTTTAGAATCTAAACTTATTTTAGCAGTATTTAATCTATTTACAACAATGATGCTCCATCCTTAATGGAATCTAAGTATGAATGATTGGCATGTGGCACTGTGGGTACTAAGAATATATATTTTTTCTTTTTACATATGTTTTACATAAGGATCTGTCAATATCTTGTTGCATTTGCAGTGCCAGCACTCTCCTTATATAATAATGATGAAGATTCTAGAAGTAAGGAGATTAGATGACAGGGCAGCTATTAGGCTTCTTTTGATGCCATAGGGGCTGATTTATCCAGGGCTGAAATGGCCCCTGATGTCCCTGTTTCTGGAAACAGCCGTTATGAAGCAGCGGTCTTATGACCTCTGCTCCTTAACTGGTCCGCTGCCTCTGAGTCTGCAGACATTAAACTGCCTGATCCTATACGATTGGGTTGATTAACACCCCCTGCTAGCGAATCTGCAGGGGGCGGCATTGCACAAGCAGTGCACCAGAACTGCTTGTGCAATGTTAAATGCTGACAGCGTATGGTGTCGGCATTCAGCGATGTCTGTCGGACATGATCGCTACAGCGTATCATGTCGGACAGACATTGATAAATCAGCCCCGTAGTCTCTACATTATTGTTTCTATACATTTAAAAAGTAATTAAAACTTTATATTAAAAAATCCCTATTCTATAAATATCTAAGATAATACTTCTCAAATGATTCTGTTCTGTAACACTTCATAGCCTTTTAAAAAATAACGATACTAAACTAAAAAATACATTAAAGTGATATGAAACCAAAAAAAAAATCTTTTGAGATTCAGACAGAAAATTCAATTTTAAAAAGTTTACAATTTACTTATATGATCTCATTTGCTTTGTTCCCTTGATATTGTTTGTTTAAAAGATACCTAGGTAGGCATCTGGAGCACTACATAGCAGGAAATTGTGCTGCCCTCTAGTACTCTTGCAAATGGATAACATTCTTGTAAAACTGCTGCCATATAGCGCTCCGGACACATGCACAAGCCTGAGCTTACGTTTCTGCTTTTCAACAAAGGATACCATGGGAACAAAGAAAATTTGGTAATAGAAGTAAATTAGAAAGTTGTTTAAAATCACATGCTCTATCTGAATCATGAAAGAAAAATGTTGGGTTTCATGTCCCTTTAAATACTTTTAGTATGGTATCTTTTGTATTCATTTGGTATCTATTATCTTAAGCATCACAGGTACAATATTTGTAATTGACTTTAGTATCTTTAGTTAAATTCCATTTGTGAAAACCTGATACTGTATAAAAGACAATGATTATTTCAAAAGTGTAAAACAGTTCTCTGATGTTTGAAAATGGTTCTTCTGATACTGAATAAACCACATTTTCTGTGGTAACTGTCCCTATCACCAGTAAGCAATAGAGTCCCAGGACTCAGTTGTGTACAGGCATTCACTTCCCATTTTACTTTTTACTAATATTGTAACATGCAAAAATATTTTAACATGTTTAACAATACCATGTCCCTTTAAAGTCACATTAAAGGGGGCGGAGTTTGACTGAGCTCAAAGATGGACGTGTGAGCTCCGAGCTCTGAGCTGGAATCCCTAACAAAGTCAGCATTTCAGCTTATAAAAAAAAGAATATTTAATATTTATGCACTGGGTGAGGTCTCGGAACGCCGGGAACACAATCTGAAGAGGGACAGCGTACGGTTGGAGCAGCTGGGAAAATTACCAACTTTGCAAGCGGCAGCTTCGCGCCGAAACTAAAGTAATCCCTGCAGCATTAATGGCGTGACAAGCAACAGACGGACAAAACTCCGGAACCCGGCACTCAAGCAACAGCGACTAGAGCCATAATACAGTAAGCAGATGGGCAACAACACAAACTTTTTATAAGTTAAGCGGCGCTGACCGCTCCGATCCAGATACACCACATGGGTAAGCAACCTCCATCACCTGCACACATGGGCCTAGTGAATGCCGATCCACGCAACACATAACGGTTAGTAACTGATGAAGATAGATGCTGGAATTTGCCGCTGTCAGCCGCCCCAACACCCCCAAACTATAAGGCGATAAATCTTACAAGTAATACAGGCAGTCTTAGCCGGACTATGCTTGGGGGCAAAATAAGAGAGACATCTCAGGCAAAAGCAATTAAATTTGGGCCAAAGGACTCACAATAACTTTAAAGTATAACTGACCCCAAACAGAAGATGTGAGGCATCTAATGATCAATCAGGCATACCCAATTTAAAAACATATAAGGAATACAAGAGTCTGTTAACATATTCGGCAATTTGAAGTGCACGGCATACCCTAAAACCTGCAACATAACCCCTGTTATCCACACACACGTGGCATCAAACAATTCATTTAACGGGGCATAACTTTTAGTGGCTATCTCAAGACAACCAACTGAATCCATCACTCTTAGCCACCTAGAGTCATTTTCTATCAGGAAGTCAACAGCTCTAAAAGATATTATAACATTACCTCTCACCCGAGGCAACTTTCTCTTATACAGCAAGGTTTCTTTATTTCAAAGGACTATACTAACATATTGGAGAGTCTCTTAAAGATATTGGCTCACCCTCCACCACACTACATTCTCATCTCTAATAATAAACAACTAATATGTCAGCCAAAAAATCTACTAAAGGAGAAAAGATAAATAAATCCTCCACTGTGAGCACCTTCTTCAAACCTTCACGCCACAGTAAACTGACAGAAACAGTGACAGAGGAGATGGAGGGAAACTCAGACACTGAATTAGATTCTACACCACACAGTGAGACCCACCCAGTAACAAAAGCAGACCTCAAAGACCTAGTCTCAAAACAAGACATCGCAGCAAATTTCGAAAAATTGTGGGAAAAGATAGACACAATGCACTCAGCAGTCACATCCAGCCTAACAGATATCAGAGCAGACATAGCAGACATGGGAGGTAGACTAGAAGCCTTAGAAGAACACAGAGACACAGTAACAGAAGAAATGGAAACTACCTCTCACACCCTACAGTCACAAAACCAGACCATCAACGAATTGCAAGACAAGGTCGATGACCTAGAAAATAGATCACGCAGAAGTAACATCAGGCTGAAGGGGGTCCCAGAATCAATCACTAATCCTGATCTAAACACATACCTGAAACACTTATTCAGAAATATCACGGGAGAATCAGAAGAAACTGAGTTTGCGATTGAAAGAGCCCATAGAGCGTTAAGAGCAAAACCCAGGGAGGAGGCGCCTCCTAGAGACATTATAGTAAAATTCTCATTTTTTCAAGATAAGGAGAAAATCCTTCAAGCTTCCAGAAGCAAACCTACCTATAAATTTCAGGGAAGTGTTATACAGTTCTTCCAAGATCTCAGCATTAGAACCCTCCAAAGAAGAAGCTCTCTGCGCCCCTTAACAACTCTTCTACGCAAAAACCAAATTAAATATAGATGGGGCTTCCCCTTCGCCCTTCACATTCTCAGGGACAACAAAACCTTTACAGTCCACGATGTAGAAGATATTCCCCCTACCTGCAAATTACTAGGACTGGAAGTCCCGAACATACCAATGGAGGACATTCCTCAACCTCTGCCGAACACCTCTAACCACATAAAATGGACACAAGTAAACCGCAAAAGAACCAAAAAATGATATATTATCAAGGTTGCCTGACCCATTTATATTGTTTTTTCACCGGGGGGATGCAGAACATTCACAAAAATGCCGCTTGGACCCTCCAAGCAGAGCCCCAATCCCCCCGAGTACTTTCTGACCAAGGTCCCTGACAAGGGAACTTTGGCTACTATATCCTTTTGTATGAACTACCTTAAAACCCTCCTTTGTACAAAACGAAGGAGGAGAAAAGTATTATGATATGTTGTTTCTCAGTTAGAAAATATGATTAGTTATGTTAGTCGAAATTTCTAAAAGCTGACACATTAGCTAACTTTTTATTAACTCATCTCAAGGTCCAGCTCTTCTCCCCTATCCCTACTTGTTAGTAGTAATAATGTATGCATACCCACAAGTTAGGTTTAACAGTTGTTATGTTACACTTTGTTCTACATGTTTATGCCTCATTTCTATCTCTCTTCTAACGTTCTTTAATTCTTCCCCTAAAGATGCCAGGAAGGTCACCCCCTCCGGGTCAGCACAACTTTCTATCGCTTCCAGGTCTGAACCTACCACCTCCTTTGGGTCGTATGTATTAAACACTTGGTTACCTGCACCATATCAGAAAACACTTTACATTTTACGAACTAGATGATACCAAAAATTCACCTCATATCTCACAACGTGAGAGGCTTAAATACTAATGTTAAGAGACGTACAGCTATGTCCCAGTACAGTCTTTTAGGAGCCAACATATTATTCCTTCAAGAAACCCACTTTACTAATGACATAATCCCGAAATTTTGGACCAGAAAATTCACACAACACTTCCACGCAACGACTAACTCTAAGAAAAGAGGGGTCTCCATCCTTATCCACGCTGATTTACCATTTAAACATGAATCCACTATTGCAGATAGAGAGGGAAGGTATCTTATAGCCAGGGGTCACTTTGGAGAATCCCACGTTATTTTATGCAATGTTTACGCCCCCAACGACAATCAGCATTCGTTTTTTACCCACATCTCCAGTTTACTCACCAACTGGTCCCACTATAAAATTATATTGGCAGGTGATTTCAATATCACGATGACCAAATTTAAAGAATCCAAAACCAAACTCACAGCTAAACAAATCAGACACAACAGAATCGTAAGCTCCATTCAAGAACACCTAACACCACATGCTCTATTTGACTCTTGGTTCACATTATATGGAAACACAACAGACACTACTTTTTATTCGGCAGCCCATAAACAATACACAACACTGGATTATATCTACATTAGCCAAGTCTTACAACCACTTCTACAAACTTCAAAAATCCAGCCATGTGTGTGGTCAGACCATTCTGTTTTGTCCTTATATCTAGAGGGATTTGTAGATACACAAAGAGCGAGATCCTGGACTTATGATCCGACACATTTAAAAAAACCCACACACAAAGATAAATACATTAAATCACAGACTGATTTTTGGGAACTTAATAAGGGAACTACACTGAACCCTCTATCTCCTTGGGCAGCACATAAAACCTACATGCGAGGATTATTCATCCAGGACAAATCCACTAACAACAAACAATACAGAGCTCAAATATCACAACTACACACAGAAATTTCCGACTTAGAGAAACTCCATAAGACTACAAAAAGAAAAGACATTTTAACCACCCTAACAGTTAAAAGAGACGCTTTAGCCAACATGTTAAACACTCAGTCTATCAGAGCTATACAGAAACTAAATACACAATACTATATCTACAAAGACAAACCAGACAAATTTTTGGCGAATAAACTCAGAGACCGATGCAAAGCATCTATTATCCCTTCCATATTAGCGGCAAATGGCACTTCAGTTTCAAATCCTCAACTTATCGCGGATACATTTGCGGACTTTTATGGGAAGTTATACAACGGTAATAAGGTCACTTACACAAGCACCACAGAATCCCAAACAAAGCAATTTCTAAAAGAAGCCAATCTACACACAATTACAACAGAAGACCTAGACAAACTAAACACACCAATTTCCAGGGCAGAAGTCCTGAGGGTCATTAAGGACCTTAAGACAGGAAAAGCAGCAGGACCTGATGGATTTGTGGGGGAATACTATAAATCATTCAAAGAAATACTAGTCCCACATCTCACAGATTTTTGCAATTTCATACTAGAGGGGCACACTATCCCAAAAGATATGTTACAAGCCAAAATAGTAGTGATTCCCAAACCCGGCAAAAACCACAACTTATGCGCGAATTATCGCCCCATTTCGCTTATTAATCAAGATATGAAAATTTTCACAAAAATTTTAGCTAATAGACTAAAACATATTCTGCCAAAACTAGTTCACCCAGATCAAGTGGGCTTTGTATCAGATAGGGAAGCTCCAGACAATGTACGACGGCTCTTAAATATCATAGATTATGTGGGAAACTCCGGGATGCCTTCTCTGCTCCTCTCGCTGGATGCAGAGAAGGCATTCGATAGAGTAGATTGGAGATACATGTCGGCGGTACTACATCAGATGGGATTCAGGGGGGCCTTTATTACGGCTATAAATGCTATCTATTCAAACCCAACAGCCCAAGTGTCAATCTCAGGTTACAAGTCTAAGATCTTCCCCATATTAAACGGCACGAGACAGGGATGCCCACTTTCCCCTCTTCTTTTCGCGCTCTGCATAGAGCCTCTGGCGGCAAAAATCAGATTAGATCCAGATATCTCAGGAGTTAAAATTAAAAACCAAGAATACAAATCAACACTTTTTGCAGATGACATTCTTCTGACACTGTCCAGGCCCCTCACCTCACTAACCAATTTATACACTCTCCTAGACCAGTTCTCTCAAATTTCAGGATACAAAATTAACTTGGATAAATGCGAAGCAATGTCCCTAGGATTACCACAACATACCAAAAAAAACATTGAAATTAACTTCCAAATCAGATGGGTTGCCCATTCGCTCAAATATTTGGGAATACACCTAACATCTCGTATTGACCAGCTATACAAACATAATTATGAACCCCTTTACAAAGAGATAAAGAAAAAACTACATAAATGGAAAACATATAACTTCTCGTGGTTAGGCAGACTAGCGTCTGTCAAAATGACCATCCTACCCCAGATACTATACCTCTTTAGGACTCTCCCCATCCAAGTTCCACTCAAAGACCTAAAGACACTACAAAAAGACATAATAGCATATATTAGGGGGAACAAAACGGCGCGGATAATATCCACACTCATTATGAGACATAGACAATTGGGTGGAGTGGGTGCGCCCAACATTATAGATTATTACAGAGCAGCGAGGTTAGCCCAGACAACACTAATGGGACACACATCTAGGGAGATTATTTGGATTGACCTAGAGGCTAAGCTAAGAGACTCTTCACACTCAGACGATATTTTGTGGAATGATTACCCCTCAAAAGAACTCTCAAACAAACCAGGTTCACAGGTAACATTACATACTTCTCAGATATGGTCCTTTATGACTAAACGACAAAATTTATTATCCAAACAAACATTAGTACGTCCACTTAGATCTCTAACTCCTATAGACCTACATGCTACAATCGATAAATGGTCCAACAAAGGACTTTACAGAGTGGCGGACTGGATGGATGGTAGAAAACCTAAAACATTTAACCAGATTCAAACACAACTTGATACAATAAAACTACAATGGTTCCAGTACCTACAAGTTAACTCAGCGATCTGTAGATACATTAGAGACTTTCAGCCAAACATTACTACTCCGTTAGAAAGCCTACTCAAATCCTCCCACAGACCTAAGGGGGCCATTTCCAAATTATACATGCAAATACAAACACTGGGAAACCCACACAAATCTAAACTACTCATTAATTGGGAATCAGATCTAAACATTTACAAAGATAGGGGGTGGTGGGATGACGTGTTCCACTCAGCCTGTAAAGGACTACTGAGTACCGATTTGAGAGAAAACACGACCAAGACCATGTTCAGATGGTATCTGACCCCAATTAAAACGGCCCATATATCCGCTAGTCATAGCAAATATTGCTATAGGGGATGTGGAGAAATAGGCTCCTATTACCATATGTGGTGGGAATGTAGGGAAATACAGGAAATCTGGACTAAAACCTCTGACCTACTCAGTACAATCCTGGAGGACACTATCTGCCTGGCTCCAACCCATGCATTGTTACACATACCTATTCCCAAACTAAATAAACAGATAAATACATTCATCAAAATCATTTGCACAGTCACCAGAATAAGTATTGCAAAATACTGGAAGGTCTCGGCCCCCCCTTGGGAAGAGGTTTTAAATAGAATTTCTCTTACATATCGAATGTATGAGTCTGCATCACAAGTACTGGACACACAAGCACAATTTGAGAAGATCTGGTTTTACTGGACACTAAATAACAGACCTACAACTTAAACACAGCTCTCCCCTTGCTGATTGGGAGATGGTGTGGATAACTGCTGACCCGCGGGGGGGGGGACAAACAAGGAGATAACTCTTGGCAACTAAAACAAATCTTTTTCTCTTTTTCTTTTCCTTTCTTTCTCTTTTTTCTTTTTCTTACTTTCTATTTAGGGCTCACTGTGGCCTTAATATCCCTAACCCAAGGTTGATACAAGGTGATTCAGAGAAAACTTTCAAAATATATCTTGGGATCTTCGTGTTTTTACCCTGTTACAGTTAGACAAGTTAGAAAACCCATATGTTATAAGTTTTTTAAAGGAAAAAAAAAAAAACTATTTTGAGAAAGCAAACTGTAATTCCACCTGATCAACTACAAGATTGTTAGCTTCATTTCAGCTTTCTGTATAATGACCATACCACTAGACTGCTCGTGACATGGGTGGTAAATTGATGTGATGTTATATGATGTTATATTCTCAATAAAAAATATTTAAACTTAAAGTCACATTAAAGGGATATGAAACCCTACATTTTTCTTTCATGATTAAGACAGAGCATGCCATTTTAAACAACTTTCTAATTTACTTCTATTATCAATTTTTATTTGTTCTCTTGGTATCTTTGGCTGAATATCAGGGACATAAGTATGAAGCCGGCCCATTTCTGGAGCTCTTTATAGCTGCAGATTTGCAAGAATGTTATCTATTTGCAAGAACACTAGATATCAGCACTATTTCCTGCCGTGTAGTGCCAGGTATCTCTTCAACAAAGAGTACCATGTGAACATAGCAAATCTGATAACAGAAGTAAATTGGAAACTTTTTTTTAAATGGTATGCTCTATTTAATTCACAAAAGAAAAATTTTGGGTTTCCTATCCCTTTAAAGGGGCAGTAAACTTACAAACTAATCCTATATAATAAAAGGCCAAGTGTGTTTGTCCGAAGCTGTCATGCGCAGTAGAGACTGCGCGCGAGGACAAACACACTTGGCCTTCCAACTAACCTGGCATCGTGTGGTGGACTGGGCATGACCGGAGGATGTGGAGTGGGCGTGCCCGGGCCGGTGCGACATGGGCGTGGTTGGGTGTGATGTGGGAGGGGTCGATGTGACGCGGGTGGGACGGGTTGGGCCGGGCGGGGCCAGATACTGGGGCCAGCTGCTAAGAGACAGAGAGCTCTAAAGGGGGGGGGGGGGTAGAGAGAGCAGAAGAGGGGGGATAGAGAGAGGGAAAGAGAGACAGCAAAAGAGAGAGGGGGAGAGAAACAGCAAAAGAGAGAGGGGGAGAGAGACAGCAAAAGAGATGGGGGAGAGAGACAGCAAAAGAGAGGGGGGAGAGAGACAGCAAAAGAGAGGGGGAGAGAGACAGCAAAAGTGAGGGGGAGAGAGAGCACAAAAGAGAGGGGGGAGAGAGACAGCACAAGAGAGAGGGGGGAGAGAGACAGCACAAAAGAGAGGGGGGAGAGAGACAGCAAAAGAGAGGGGGAGAGAGATAGCAAAAGAGAGGGGGAGAGAGACAGCAAAAGAGAGGGGGGGAGAGAGACAGCAAAAGAGAGGGGGGAGAGAGAGAGCAAAAGAGAGGGGGAGAGAGAGAGCAAAAGAGAGGAGGGAGAGAGTGCAAAAGACAGGGGGGGGAGAGAGTAAAAGAGAGGGGGGAGAGAGCAAAAGAGAGGGGGGAGAGAGCAAAAGAGAGGGGGGAGAAAGCAAAAGAGAGGGGGGAGAGAGTGAGCAAAAGAGAGGGGGGAGAGAGAGCAAAAGAGAGGGGGGGAGAGAGACAGCAACAGAGACGGGGGAGAGGGCACAAAAGAGAGGGGGGAGAGTGCACAAAAGAGAGGGGGGAGAGTGCACAAAAGAGAGGGTGAGAGAGTAAAAGAGAGGGAGGAGAGTCAAAGAGAGGGGGGGAGAGAGAGCAAAAGAGAGGAGAGAGAGAGCAAAAGAGAGGGGGGAGAGAATGCCAAAGACAGGGGGGAGAGAGAGAGCAAAAGAGAGGGGGGAGGGAGAGAGCAAAAGAGAGTGGAGAGAGAGAGCAAAAGAGATGGGGGAGATACAGCAAAAGAGGGGGGGGAGAGACAGCAAAAGAGGGGGGAGAGACAGCAAAAGAGAGGGGGGAGAGAGACAGCAAAAGAGAGGGGGGAGAGAGAGAGCAAAAGAGAGGGAGAGTGAGAAAGCAAAAGAGAGGGGAGAGAGAGAGCAAAAGAGATGGGGGAGAGAGACAGCAAAAGAGAGGAGGGAGAGAGACAGCAAAAGAGAGGGGGAGAGAGACAGCAAAAGAGAGGGGGAGAGAGAGCACAAAAGAGAGGGGGGAGAGAGACAGCACAAAAGAGAGGGGGGAGAGAGACAGCAAAAGAGAGGGGGGAGAGAGACAGCAAAAGAGAGGGGGGAGAGAGACAGCAAAAGAGAGGGGAGAGAGAGAGCAAAAGAGAGGGGGGGAGAGAGAGAGCAAAAGAGAGAGGGGAGAAAGAGAGCAAAAGAGAGGGGGGAGAGAGCAAAAGAGAGGGGGGAGAGAGCAAAAGAGAGGGGGGAGAGAGAGCAAAAGAGAGGGGGGAGAGAGAGATCAAAAGAGAAGGGGGAGAGAGAGATCAAAAGAGAAGGGGGAGAGAGAGATCAAAAGAGAGGGGAGAGAGAGCAAAAGAGAGGGGGGAGAGTGCACAAAAGAGAGGGGGGAGAGTGCACAAAAGAGAGGGGGGAGAGTGCACAAAAGAGAGGGGGGAGAGTGCACAAAAGAGAGGGGGGAGAGTGCACAAAAGAGAGGGGGGAGAGTGCACAAAAGAGAGGAGGGAGAGTGCACAAAAGAGAGGAGGGAGAGTGCACAAAAGAGAGGAGGGAGAGTGCACAAAAGAGAGGAGGGAGAGTGCACAAAAGAGAGGGGGAGAGAGTAAAAGAGAGGGGGGGAGAGAGTAAAAGAGGTGGGGAGAGAGATCAAAAGAGAGGGGAGAGAGTGCACAAAAGAGAGGGGGGAGAGTGCACAAAAGAGAGGGGGGAGAGTTCACAAAAGAGAGGGGGAGAGAGTAAAAGAGAGGGGGGGGGAGAGAGCAAAAGAGAGGAGAGAGAGAGCAAAAGAGAGGGGGAGAGAGTGCCAAAGACAGGGGGGAGAGAGAGAGCAAAAGAGAGGGGGGATAGAGCAAAAGAGAGGGGGAGAGAGCAAAAGAGAGGGGGGAGAGAGCAAAAGAGAGGGGGGAGAGAGAGAGCAAAAGAGAGGGGAGAGAGAGAGCAAAAGAGAGGGGAGAGAGAGCAAAAGAGAGGGGGGAGAGAGACAGCAAAAGAGAGGGGGAGAGTGCACAAAAGAGAGAGGGAGAGTGCACAAAAGAGAGGGGGGAGAGTGCACAAAAGAGAGGGGAGAGAGTGCACAAAAGAGAGGAGGGAGAGTGCACAAAAGAGAGGAGGGAGAGTGCACAAAAGAGAGGAGGGAGAGTGTACAAAAGAGAGGAGGGAGAGTGCACAAAAGAGAGGGGGGAGAGAGTAAAAGAGAGGGGGGAGAGAGTAAAAGAGAGGGGGGAGAGAGTAAAAGAGAGGGGGGGAGAGAGCAAAAGAGAGGGGGGAGAGTGCACAAAAGAGAGGGGGAGAGAGTAAAAGAGAGGGGGAGAGTAAAAGAGAGGGGGGGGAGAGAGAGCAAAAGAGAGGAGAGAGAGAGCAAAAGAGAGGGGAGAGAGTGCCAAAGACAGGGGGGAGAGAGAGAGCAAAAGAGAGGGGGGAGAGAGCAAAAGAGAGGGGGGAGAGAGCAAAAGAGAGGGGAGAGAGAGAGAGAGCAAAAGAGAGTGGAGAGAGTGAGCAAAAGAGATGGGGGAGATACAGCAAAAGAGATGGGGGAGATACAGCAAAAGAGAGGGGGGGAGAGACAGCAAAAGAGAGGGGAGAGAGAGACAGCAAAAGAGAGGGGGGAGAGAGAGAGAGCAAAAGAGAGGGAGAGTGAGAGAGCAAAAGAGAGGGGAGAGAGAGAGCAAAAGAGATGGGGGAGAGAGACAGCAAAAGAGAGGAGGGAGAGAGACAGCAAAAGAGAGGGGGAGAGAGACAGCAAAAGAGAGGGGGGAGAGAGAGCACAAAAGAGAGGGGGGCGAGAGACAGCACAAAAGAGATGGGGGAGAGAGACAGCAAAAGAGAGGGGGAGAGAGACAGCAAAAGAGAGGGGGAAGAGAGACAGCAAAAGAGAGGGGAGAGAGAGCAACAGAGAGGGGGGAGAGAGAGAGCTAAAGAAAGTGGGGAGAAAGAGAGCAAAAGAGAGGGGGGAGAGAGCAAAAGAGAGGGGGGAGAGAGCAAAAGAGAGGGGGAGAGAGAGAGCAAAAGAGAGGGGGGAGAGAGAGATCAAAAGAGAGGGGGTACAGAGAGATCAAAAGAGAGGGGAGAGAGAGAGCAAAAGAGAGGGGGGAGAGAGAGAGCAAAAGAGAGGGGGGAGAGTGCACAAAAGAGAGGGGGGAGAGTGCACAAAAGAGAGGGGGGAGAGTGCACAAAAGAGAGGGGGGAGAGTGCACAAAAGAGAGGGGGGAGAGTGCACAAAAGAGAGGAGGGAGAGTGCACAAAAGAGAGGAGGGAGAGTGCACAAAAGAGAGGGGGAGAGAGTAAAAGAGAGGGGGGAGAGAGTAAAAGAGAGGGGGGAGAGAGAGCAAAAGAGAGGAGGAGAGAGCAAAAGAGAGGGGGGAGAGAGTGCAAAAGACAGGGGGAGAGAGAGAGCAAAAGAGAGGGGGGAGAGAGCAAAAGAGAGGGGGGGAGAGAGAGCAAAAGAGAGGGAGGAGAGAGAGAGCAAAAGAGAGGGGAGAGAGAGAGCAAAAGAGATGGGGGAGAGAGACAGCAAAAGAGAGGGGGGAGAAAGACAGTACAAAAGAGAGGGGGAGAGAGACAGCAAAAGAGAGGGGGGAGAGAGACAGCAAAAGAGAGGGGGAGAGAGACAGCAAAAGAGAGGGGGGAGAGAATACAAAAGAGAGGGGGGGAGAGAGAGATCAAAAGAGAGGGGGAGAGAGAGAGCAAAAGAGATGGGGGGAAAGAGTGCAAAAGACCAGGGGGGGAGAGAGAGCAAAAGAGAGGGGGAGAGAGAGATCAAAAGAGAGGGGGGAGAGAGCAAAAGAGAGGGGGAGAGAGCACAAAAGAGAGGGGAGAGCGTAAAAGAGAGGGGGGAGAGAGTAAAAGAGAGGGGAGAGAGAAAGAGAGAGAAAGAGAGGGGAGAAAGAGAGAGAAAGAGAGGGGAGAAAGAGAGAGAAAAAGAGAGGGGAGAAATAGAGAGCAAAAGAGAGGGGGGATAGAGAGTGAGCAAGGGGTGGGACCGCTGTACTGCAAGAAATGGCCCGTTTACACGGGCTTTAGGACTAGTGTTATATAATTCTGCACATAGTGCAGAATTATATAACATTAGCTTACCGGCACATTTATACTTTAAAGGATTGCAGAGAAATTGTAACTAAAACATCCTTTTACCAGAACGCCGCTCCTTGCTCTACTGAGCGGGTCTGGATTTTACACAGGGCATCTCTGCAACACTGTGTGCCCGGTCGCGCCATTAAAATGAATGTATCTCGCTCCCGCTACTAGACCAGAGCAGGAGCGAGCTACATTCATTTTAATGGCGCGACCGGGCACACAGTGTTGCAGAGATGCGCTGTGCAAAATCCAGACCTGCTCAGTAGAGCAAGGTGCGGCGTTCTGGTAAAAGGATGTTTTAGTTACAATTTCTCTGCAATCCTTTAAAGTATAAATGTGCCGGTAAGCTAATGTTATATAATTCTGCACTATGTTCAGAATTATATAACATTAGTTTGTAAGTTTACTGCCCTTTTAAGGAAAAACAAATTACTATAGAATATGGTAGAGCTATATATTCTTGATTAAATTTTCTTGGAAAAAAAATCACAGGGCTGGATAGTTAAAAATAACAGTAAAACATTACAGAGCAATTTATGTTTTGGTTATATATAGCTGTGCGTGTATATATATATATATTATATTTTATATGTTCCTATGTAAAAAACAAAAACAAAACAAAAAAAACATTTTTGTTCTTACACATGTAGGTCATATCATTGATCACCATTACAGCTGTGGTAGTGCTACATATAAGCCAGTGAGTTTCTATATACCATAAGCTGCTTATACTCTTCCTATTTTTGATGCAAACTATTTTAGAGAGACATTAAACACCCCTTGCTTTTTGGCAAAAATTGTGTTTGTCATATCACATCACATACAGTCATTTCATTTGAGGAATATTTTTAGGGGAAAAAATAACAAAGTACAAGAATAATAATATGGGATAACGCTTTAAAGAACAAATAGTGAAATATCAATGAAACTGAGACTGTTTTCAACTTTTTATGAGCTGTTTTAAAGGGACAGTCTAGTCAAAATTAAAGGGACATTATACACTAGAAGGCCCATTTATCAAAGGTCTTGCGGACCTGATCCGACACTGCGGATCAGGTCCGCAAGACCTCGCTAAATGCGGAGAGCAATACGCTCTCCGCATTTAACATTGCACCAGCAGCTCACAAGAGCTGCTGGTGCAACGCCGCCCCCTGCTGACTCGCGGCCAATCGGCCGCCAGCAGGGAGCTGTCAATCAACCCGATCGTATTCGATCGGGTTGATGTCTGGCGATTCCTGTCCGCCTGTTCAGAGCAGGCGGACCGGTTTATGGAACAGCGGTCTTTAGACCGCTGCTTCATAAGTTGTGTTTCTGGCGAGTCTGAAGACTCGCCAGAAACACGGCCCTTCAAGCTCCATACGGAGTTTGATAAATGGGCCTGATGATGTTTCTTTGCATAAATGTTTTGTTGATGATCCATTTATACAGCCTATCTGGGTTTGTGTTTGTAAAAATGTATAGTTTTGCTTATTTTTAAATAACAATGCATTGATTTTCAGACTCTTAACCAAGACCCAAAGATTTAGATGTATACAGACTAGTTCAGACTGATTTTGTTTGTATAATGGGTCTTTTAATTTGCAGGGGAGGGGGAAGGTTTTGCTATCAGCCCTTTTTCAGTGGGTGTCCCAGGCTTATCTCATTAACAGTGTTAAATTGGGAGCTTCTAAGTAAGTTTTTAAAAGGTTTTACACTGGATTTTTTGTATCGGTATATTATTGTTTATAGTAGTATCTATTACATGCAGTTAAATGAAAATTGGTGTGTACTGCCCCTTTAAACTTTCATGATTCAGATAGGGAATGCAATTTTAAACAACTTTCCAATGTACTTTTACCATAAAATTTGCTTTGCTCTCTTGGTATTCTTTGTGGAAAGCTAAACCTAGAATGGCTTATATGCTAATTTCTAAGCCGTTGAAGGCCTCCTCTTATCTCGGTGCATTTTGACAGTTTTTCACAGTTAGACACTGTTCATGTTTATCATATAGACAACATTGTGCTCACTCCCGTGGAGTTATTTAAGAGTCAGCACTGATTGGCTAAAATGCAAGTCTGTCAAAAGATCTGAGATAAGGGGGCAGTCTGCAGAGGCTTAGATACAAGGTAAACACAGAAGTAAAAGGTATATTAATATAACAGTGTTGGTTATGCATAACTGGGGATTGGGTAATAAAGGGATTATCTATCTTTTTAAACAATAACAATTCTGGAGTAGACTGTCCCTTTAATGTGATTTAAGAAAAAATAAACTACTTGTCTGCTACACTATGCTCTGATTTTCTTCTGTTTGAGGTAATTTGCTGAATAAACATTGGAGACTAAAAAAGTCTGTCAACAGATAATGAGCTCTTTTTAAACTTTCAACTGTGAGAGGATAATTACATTTGAATTTAAATTATTGAACAGAATTTTTTTTTGTCTTGTTCCCTGGGGGAATTTCCACCACCATTTTGGATTGTTGCTGGTGAAAATGTTGGCTATTTACCTGTTCTGGGGTGTAAAGATAGGTCTGAGCAACATTGAAATATGAGGAAAAAAAATCATAAACACTGCACTACAAACTAAATATATTTTGAAATATTACAATACCCTTATTTTTGTAAGCTTTCTAATCTGAAAAAAAATATTTTTATAACAAGTAAAAAAGACATCTAAATTTGGAGAGTAAAAAGTATTTGACGTAAACTTCAAAATATAAAAAAAGTACCTTCTAGGGTGTCTTCAGCTTGTCCAAGCCTCAGTGGTAGTATCTGAGTTAGACGTTGTTGGAGATTATACATTACAGGTAGATGCACTGGACAGCTGAGTGGGAAACCATTATGGTTGTTGCAATACATATTGATGAGAGGCACATGGGTGTTCCTAGGTGTTCCTAGTAAAGAGCAATTATTAATGAGTTGAACATCAAATCTACAAATTCTAAGTCACTTCTTGTGACAGTGTAAAGCTATAGAAGAACCGATGAGAGATGATAATAGATATAGGGAAGATTTAAAGAGACACATCATGAATACATAAAAGATAGACAGAAGAAGAAGTGATATAGGCAGATATTATATGTATTATGGAGCAATATAAAAAACCAAGAAGCATTGTAGGGACAGGTTGCAAACCTTTCACAATACACAAGTTCTTACCTAACTCCTGCAATCCTCATTAACTGACCAAAACTTCCCTTCTGACCAGGAACACGTTTTACTCCAGTCATCTCTTCTCTGCATCCCAGCTTTTAAACATCTCTTCAATCGATTCCTCCCTGCCATTGTGAACCAATCGGCAAACAGGATTAGAGGTTTCAGAGTCTTTAAGTTTCCTATTGTTTCCTTTAAACTTTGAAAGATTAGCACCTGTCGATGGCAAATGTGGAGATTATACCTTGGGAAGAGGGGGTGGGAGTTACTGAAGCGAGAGAGAAAAGCTTAGAGATAGAGGGGTACTAGACAATGGAAAGACAAATATGGCGGTATCAATAAGGAAAGAGTAGAAAAAATAACGAATGATCAGATCGCCCTAATAAAATTAATATTATTTTCCTACTTTACTGTGTCGAAGCTGACCTATGTTTTACAAATGGCTTCATAGAATAATATAGGAACTTAATTTAAATAAATACACACACACACATATATATATATGTATATGTTGATGAATGTATAAATATATATATTATATTTAAAATTCACAAGCTTACATAACCAATTGGCATATTCACCAGTCAACATTAAACAAGGCCTTCTACTGCCCCTAGGTCAGAGGGGATGAAACAACAAGACTTTTTCATTATCTCTCATTCTATCTAAATCTGTTCACTTTGCTGAATTAATGGAATTGTTTTGTTAACTGTTTATTTGTTCTTATTTTCTGTCTCTTTTTTTTTTTAACTGTCAGAACAATTTAGCGCTTGAGTACGGCAAATCGTTTTGCTGATCCTTTTGGAAGAGGTAGGATTAGAAGTGAAAAAGCATTGTCACCCACCAGAGGGGATTATCAAAGATTTACTGTCTTCTGGAAGAAAAAAAAAGTGATTTCAGCCCAATTTCACTCCACTCAGCATTTCTGATGAGAGGCTTTGTCCTGAAAAGAAAGAATATTGATGGAACTTAAGACAGAATATCTACTCCATCATTTAAAGTAGCAAACATTTTACGTATTGTAGTACTCAACGAGTTAAGGAAGAGATAGTTTTCGGTCCCTCAGTTAGATATATTTTCATATACCAACATTACTTTTTGTTGCTTTTTTTACGTTTATAATTCAAGTCTTAATTAAAGAATTATGGATTTGTGGCATCATTTTGCTTTCTCCTAGTTATCAAATAAGAAACATATACACTAAAATATTATTCTCATGAGGACTTTAAAGGAACATCTTAATGTATACTTTCTTGTTTTTTTACCGCAAACATTTCATCTCTGTATATACTCTATAAGTCGTGTTGCTCTCACTGAACCATTGTCAATTTCAATAAAGTTTTTTTTGGTCCTAATTTGGTATACATATATCATTTGATATGCTGTAAAAGTATATTTGTTGCATTATATATAGGTAGATTTAGTCTGTTGTTTATTGGACATTTCCAATGATTTCAAGTTATTGTATCAATAATTTAATTTATTGTAAAAGAATGTAGAAATAATATGAAAAAGTATAGGGCATACACAATAATAGTTGTCTATCCAAAATATGTCCCATACATAATGTGAATAATAAAATATTAGGCAAATGGATTTATTGAAGTAATTAAAAAAATAGTTTTTGGAGGCATACAATGGAAATGCTTATCAGAAATAAGAAATACATTTTTAAATGTATGTCTAAAATATGTGTACAGCATCCCAGGGGGTATAGAGAGGCAGGTTTGTTTTAGTCACACACAGTGTGAGCTAGGTCCCCCTCTGTGCACCATTCACTCAGCATCTGTACAGAAACATCTTCCAGTGTCATCTACCTACTTAGGGGTCAGAGGGTCAATGATTCTTCCTATACAAAATTGTATGCAACGTTTTGTCCCCTTTCAGCCCTAACTAGGAAGACGTATTGATCACTTATCACAAATCTGGTTTATTTCTGCTTTCCTGGATGGTGTAAACTCTATTACTGTCTGACAGCGGTGTGCAGGGAAACATTCCCCCATCGATCCAAAGCACATCTGCTCCGTCCCTGCCCCCTCCATCCTCACGTGCTGTACCAATGCTATACTTATTTACTTGTAAAGCTCGGCAGCACCAGGGGCAGCTTGCAAAGTAGACCTATGTATAAAGGGCATAATCATACCCCAGAATTCAGGTGAAATACATTTTATAGATGTCCTTTTCCTAAAGCAACTTGATCTATTTTCAGATAAGTAAATGTTTAAAATAGCATTGAGTATTTAAAAAATAAAAATGTTTCTAGGCTGGTTACTATTACGTGAATAGACTATATAACAGGGAGTCAGATTTGCTCATGCCTAGATCAGTCAGAATGTAAACAAAGTTTCAAAGATTTATACATAAGGGCCTGCATGAATTATTAACCCACCTGTTTAGTAATTTATACACTTTTGACAAAGATGTTTTAGAATTTTGCACTTGTATTTACATATAAATTTCAGTATTTATTCAGAGCTTTCGGATGCCTCCGAATGCAGAAGAATGTGAAAAAGAGCCAAATGCCACAAGCGACCACTTTTTTCCTCATTTGGAGGCATCCAAAACCTCAAAATGCACATGGCTATTATTTTTTTTTTTTTTTTTTTTTTTATCTGAGGTTCATTTAAAGGCATACATCATCATAAAAACAAATTCTTACATCACATGAAATAAGACTTAAATTTTACAGAAGGCACAAACAGTAAAATAAAAGGAAAAGAAGCACAAAGCCAACATTTTACGTACCATGTAGACATTATATAGATAGGATGCCAATCATCTAGAAACCTTCTAAATGACACTCTTGGACCTGCATAGGCAAAAGGAAATATTAAGGCGAAAGAAGGTAATTGTAAGCATAGGAGACCACTTGTGGATCTCAGTGATAAACTTCGTTTTTATAGGATTTTATAATATGCATATAGAACTAGGGTGATGCCATAAATATTAGGCATTATGGATAAACATAACAAAGATATAGCATATATACAACATGTCTAACAAAGTGTAAACCTTCCTGGGTACATAGGAGGCCACTCATGGACCTCATATGAATAGATAATATTATTGTATAGGAAGGTATCCTGAGATAGAGGAGACCACTTATGGATCTCAAGTGCATACGGTTAGAACACCTGCTCATTAATTCTAAGAACTAGATATTTCAGGCGACTGCTATGTATATGCGAATGAAGCAGCAACTACCCAGCTGGGGGGTTACTATATTCAATACTGTGCAGGGTATTATAGAAAGCCCTGGAACTCGGCGTGTAAGTAGATATTGTCATAGGCATTATAAGGCTAAAAAGTAGTCATAGGTTTTAGGAGCCATTGGTTACCTTCCTTGTATAAATCAATGAGATATATATACACAACTATATTATAAGGTTTTGGAGAGAAGGCTAGTATGAATGGATGTTAAACGGTTACAATGAATAAGTGACAAATGTGGGTTTAGGTGATACGGTCACAATAGCTATAGGGCCAGTTAGGCTAGCAATTTAGAGTTATATTATTTTTTCAGTACTCATACAAATCATACAATTTACAGCACATCAAATACTTTTAGAAAATAAGCTTAGAAAGTTAAGTAAAAACTATTTATATGTAAAAGTAAAAAATAACAGGAAGTGCCTTATTCTGTATAACTGGGTTCTAGGACTATTATTATCTAACTTTTATTGACAGCACATATAAAAATTATGTATTCAGTACAGGAATATCAATTTTAAAAAAATACATATGTGGAAAAATATTTATATATAATTTGGCTGCATGGGGGCGGAGCTTGCGAGCGTCTGAGATGGCCGCGCCACATTAGAGCTCCTGCATCAGCCGAGACGGAGACTTCTCTCAGGCCACTATAACATTGTCCAAGCACTACAAAAACAGTGCGTTTCAGCTTGGGAACGAACACTGCATAGCCTATAGTGTATGTTCTGCCTCCTCAGCCCACATTTGACCCTTGGATATATTGCGCCGCAGGCCGCGCCTGAAGCCTGCCTTGAGTAACTGTACTGTGAAATGTGGGACTGCAGCGCTTCCAGATAATAGCACCGGAGCACATAAAACAGCGGATCTCACTGCTGCAAATTGGATTCAGCTACAAAGTGCAATCCAACCAGATAGCAATTCTCTGCAACGCACTTTAGAACCCTGCATTTCGGATGGCAGCTATCTTGGAGGTGAGACCATAAGTAGGGATGGGTGAATGTTTCTAAAAATTCGAAATTTAAAACGAATTTTGATGCATTCATTCGTTCAAATCGAATTTTGAATGTTTATATAACATTCTATTTTCAAATTTTCGTTTTTTAATTTTTCAATGAAATTCGAAAATATTTGTTCGAATAATAGAATGTTTAGCTATGTAATTCATTCAATTTCGAAATGTAATATTCGAATTCGATTGTCACATTCAAATTTGAATGTCACATTCGAATTTGAAGTAGTATTTCTAGTTTAATACTGTGTTTTAAATGTAATATTCGAATTCGAATGCTACATTCGAATTCGAATGTCACATTCGAATTTGAAGTAGTATTTCTAGTCTAATACTGTGTTTTAAATGTAATATTCGAATTCGAATGTCACATTCGAATTCGAAATAGTATTTCTAGTCTAATACTGTGTTTTTTAAATGTAATATTCGAATTCGAATGTCACATTCGAATTCGAAATAGTATTTCTAGTTTGCAACTGTGCTTAATAAATGTAATATTCAAATTTGAATGTGAAATTCGATTCAAATGTGACATTCGATTCGAATGTGACATTCGAAATAGTATTTCTAGTCTAATACTGTGTTTTATAAATGTAATATTCGAATTCGAATGTGACATTTGATTTGAATGTGATATTCTATTCGAATGTGACATTCGAAATAGTGTTTCTAGTCTACAATTGTGTTTTATAAATGTAATATTCGAATTCGAATGTCACATTCGAAAACTGTAAATAACATTCGAAAATCGAATTTTTTCGTTCTTATCAACATTCTATTATGTAAATCGAATTTCTACAATAACACTCGTTCTAACATTCGAATTCGGATATAAACACATTCGCCCATCCCTAACCATCAGTACACACTACACCATAGGTGGACTTGATAGAATGCATCATAGCCAGCCGACAAACGATAATGATAATAAGTGAAGAACATAAATCGCTTTTAAACTGCAAAACATGTTATAATATAATTTAACTGGGAAGAGTACATCATATGCTAGCTGCAGGGTGTCCAGCACAATTTAATATAGCTGTCAGTGACTGTTAGCTCAACAAATATTATTCAAAGCTGCACTGAAATTTGGGTGCCTAATATAGCACCTCAGCAACTCTTACATAAAAAAGCACTTTCTCGGAGCTTCCGGTGGGTGGACCTAGAAGATGGCAGCAGGAATCCTTAGCTCTGCAGACACCTTCATTTAATATCTGCAAATTGGCCTTTTTTCTACGCCATCTGCATATCACTTGACAGGCAAGCTGTCCGTGAACCGTAAGCAGATAGAAGCCTCTCAATCACTTCTCCCCTGGAAGTCAGTTGACTAAATTAAAGTCCTTGAGATATCAGTGGCTTGTCTTTTACCTCCAAAGATGGCCGCTAGCTCTATCGTTAAAGAACTCATGAATGTGTTCCTACCTCGCTTGGATACTCTCATATCTTCCTGTCTAACTCTTCATGAGGAGATTCGGTCAATCCATCGACCAGCCTTGCTACAGACATCTATTTCTGAACCTGGCAATTGTACCTTTGAATTTCAATGGCCACCACTGCGTGACTACACCACGCGGCTATGCGGCCTACACTCTGACTCATACTCGCACGCTACCCCGGTTGCTAGTGGTGGATCTTCGGGGTTCACCTCTCATGAATGCGGAGCTTGCTGTAATGCAAAGCAGGTGCCGCAGATCTTCTCCGTAACGAGCCAACGATACACTTACCCTGAAGGCTTCTCAGCACACAAAGTGAGCTGGACTACCGGACAGGCAGGACTTCCGCTGGTCACACAGCATCGGCATACGCAGCAGGTCCCTGACCCACAGCAATCCACATTACCTAGGAGCACTCTGCTACTGTCCCAGCTGTGGAAGCTGGAACCCATCCGGCCTGAATGTCTTGGGCTACAAACGGCATCCAATGGTAGCAACAGCCGTGACAGGTCCCAGTTATGGCTCAGCTCAAATATGAGAAGCATGCAACTCGCTTCGGAAAACCCTGTTGCTCTTTGGCGGTCTGACAATTCATTGGGGCCTATGAGATGGACTGGTTCTGATTTATGGCAAACTAGTACAAAATACTTTAGCGCTAAAGGTGTTGGCTGAACTGTATTCAGGTAATCATGGCATAAGGGGACAGCCACTGCATTGCCCCAAAAGACCCTTAAGAAAATGTTATGGTTGTTCTATGTACACTACCACTAGAAGTAGCCCCTAGCTGACTCATATATATCTATATTACTGTATGTATACATATCCTTTGAGGCTCAGCTGACCTCTATAATGTTTTTATGTACCAACTGACTAAGCATCAAATAACTGTATGGGCTGATATCCCGGTATATGTTATGCACAATGTTCAGCAGCTTTGAATACCCACTTATACTTGCCCCATCTCACCAAATAGGTGGGCCTGCTAACTAGCAGGGGCTCTAATCTGTTTTAAATCTGACTAGGCTGTGTATGTATGGTTGCCGCATTTATGTTTGGTTTTGGTTGTTTTGCAGTTTTTATTGCTGACTACCTTGGGGGTCCCGTGTAATGTAATGGGGGATTTACACTCACTAACCTATATGCATCAGCAGCATTGTACCCCCATGTCACCCAGCCTACAGTTTAGCTGTGGGGCACCCAACATCCATAAATTAACCCCACCCTGTAAATCTGCCTGTTGAATGTTGTGAGGTACGGTTGTGTTTGTGGTTTGTTATAGTTTTATTATTTTAGAGTTATACCCCAATTGACAAAATCCAAATGAACATCAGCAGATCAAAGATTCCGCAATATCTGTATGTACTGCTGCAAAATAGTGTCTTGTTTTTAAAAGTTTCATTACTCTGCTATGGATATCGTCTGTATACCTTAGCTGTCCCCGGTAACGTGGCCCACAATATGTATTGTACATCACTTACAAAAGGATCTACACACAATAGTTACAATTCACTTACATTGCAATTTAGCTCTACCCGTATCTCCTGGGAATATGAAAGCTGTTTTTTAGCGGAGCTTTATCAAGTCTATGGATTAATTAATGCATTAACATGTTTATTTTGTGACATTGGGTAGAAGATATATAAATAACTAACTAATCTATATATATAGATATATGCGGGGGACGGCATATTTATAGAATCCTTGAGTCAATTGGGATTAGGTTTAGAATGTGTTTAGAATTTGTGTTTAGTTTGGTTAAGATGTTTATCCATTGTTATAAAAGAAAATGAGAAACATGGGATACACATGGACTGATACCCTACTATCTGGATAATGCTATTCTTACTGGACTTTCATATTCGGAGCATTAACAAAAGAATTTTGTCTTGTATCAACTGTATGATTTTCATTTGTGTAAGATTGCACGTGTTAAACTGTACCCATGTTTCTTTAATAAAAAGATTTAAAAAAAAAAAAAAAAGCACTTTCTCACTACAGACAGGAGCCACGTGGTCACCTACATACCTTGCTCAGTTATGAAAGCAATATAAACACTGAAATCTAGCCCTTGCAAAAAAGAGCTCAGTGGGACCTACACTCCATGTGACATTTTACAGACAGCCCTGACACATCCTTCACACTGAATAGCAGCAAGAAAGCCTCCCCTGAGCTATAAGATTGGGAGGGGTGCTGAGATACTGAAGACCCCTAATTGATACCCCTTTAGCTCTCTGGCTCCAATTATGGCGCAGAAAAGGAATATGAAGGTGGATAAGAACTTAAAATCTAACGGTGCTCCCAACACAGTAAGCACCTTCTTTAAAAGTACAGATAAGAAGAAAAAGATAGATATCCCTCAGATATGCAGCGATGAAGAATCTTTATCTGAAAATCCCGATACGCCCCTGGATCCTCCTGTATCACCCAATAGATCTCAGCAGGCCACGGATGGACCGGTGACACTCAAAGCTATGGAAGCTCTAATAAATCAGGTCAAATCGTGCATCAAATCAGAGTGTGCTGATTTGAAAAGAGACATAAATGAATTAGGCTTTTGGGTTGAGACTTTAGAAGATGACAGAGAAGAGCTGGTCAAAGAAATGAATAATATGTCCCACTCAATTGAAAAACAACAACTACAGATCACTGAACTGGAGAACAAAATGGATGATATTGAGAATTGGACAAGAAGAAACAACCTCAGAATCCGTGGGGTGCCAGAAACGGTAAAAGGAGAAGATATACATGACCAATTGCAAAACTTGTTCCAGTCTCTAGCTATCGCCAACCAACGTGTAATAGAAGAGGTCCCTCTTGAGAGGGCTCATCGTGCTCTGCAACCCAAACCTACTGATAATCAACCTCCCAGAGATATCATCATATGCTTCCAAAGCTATAAAGACAGGGAGAAAAACTTCCAGCTCGCAAGAGCGCACCCATCTTTCACATTCCTGGGAGCCAAAATACAAATATACCAGGACCTTTCGGTAAGGACACTTCAAATGAGAAGAGAATTTGCATTCATTACTGCCCACCTGCACTCCTTGAATATCCCTTACAGATGGGGCTTCCCTGTATCCCTGCTGGTTGTCAAGAATGGGAAACGCTATGAATGCACCAATCCAACTATGGTAAATGATTTCTGCAATCAATTGAATATTCCCCTCCCTGAGTCCACTAATATCCCTCTACCAAAAGAAACATCAACACCTCCTAAACCACAGAGAAGAGTTTGGTCTGAGGTGATCAGCAAACAGAACAAGAAGAAACAGTGTGTTGAGCCGTCAAATCTAATGGTCGCCACCTGATCCATGGAGATGCTTTCTGTGACTCCTGGAGTTTGTAAGTACAAAACATCTGGTCATACCTAACGTGAGGATCTAACTTTTCCTCAAACATTGACTTTACATTGTCAGAGACTGTTGTCCTCCCCTCTTTTAAAATTTGGTCCTGTTAATGTACAATGTTTTTGGGAGGAATCTCAGCTTTTTCAATATATTCCCACTTAGCTCAAACCCCACATGTCATCTGGAAAGGAACTTTGTTGTCAAAAGTTAAGTTAAATTGAAAATGCTTTGCTGTGACAGTGAGGCCCCCTTCTGGGAGGGACCTCTAAGGTGGGCCTTGCGGCTGATTAAAGACACCACCGGACACTACTAATGCAGTATTATGTCAACCCAGAACTGTTCATTATGTTTATTGTAGTTTAGATCTATTTAATCTAATTTTAGCAATTAGTTATGAAAACTGTTGCATAATTTAATGCCCATATACTAGACATATTTAAGTAAAATGTTAATGTTTATGATGCCTGTTAGAATGAGCTCTGTCGAGCTGATCTTTCCCCTATTGTTTTCCCCTTTTTCTTTCTTAGAATCCCTGACAGGCAGCTCTGTTGTCAGGCACTCTCCCCCATCCCTTGTTCTTAACTTTTATCCTTTCTAAGACCCCCTTTCTCTCCCATCTTCTCTTACCTTGTTTCCCCTGTTTTCCTCATTTTTGTTGTTATTAACTCTGTTATAAGAGTGCTAAAGTTGCGTACAGAATAATTTTCTTTTTGTCTACTCATAACAATTGTATCCTACAACAATCTAACCAGTCACATCTCTAATATAACCACGCTTTGCCTAGATATTAATGGATCCTCCCACACCAGTTAGTAATTTTAAAATAGCTACACAAAATGTCAAGGGCTTTCTAGCCCCACAGAAGCGCTCCATAGCTTTCCATGATTTCCATAAGAAACACTTGGACGTGGTAATGATCCAGGAAACACATTTTAAAAAGAACAGCGAACCTACTTTGTCCCAATTTTACTATGACCAACATTTCTTATGTTCAGGCCCAGCTAGGCATAATGGGGTATGTATCTCCTTTAGAAAGGGTACATCCTTTAAACTCCTACAAAAGTTCCAAGATCAAGAGGGTAGAGTGTTGATCTTAGTAGGACTCTACTACGGTAGACCTTTAACTTTTGCAAACATTTATGCTCCTAACCGCCCCTCTCCCTCCTTTTTTTGTAGAGTCACTAACCAAATAATAGACATATCCAAGGGCCCAATATTTCTAGGGGGAGACTTTAACTACCCCATCTGTCCTGCACTTGATACATCTACTGGTAGATCTTATTTACGTAGCAGACAAATAAAAGCCAATTGGCAGGCAATTAGTGCAATACCTCTCCTTGATACCTGGAAAATAACCCATCCCATGACAAGAGACTTTACATTTTTCTCTAACCCTCAGTGTTCCTATACCCGATTAGATCATATCTTCTGCGACCAAAGCCCTCTGACTAATTTAATAGACTCCAGACTGCACCACACTACTTGGTCTGACCATAGTATGGTAATGGTAAGTTCCACATTTAAATGGTCTTCAAAACCTTATTACCAACAATACTGGAAACTCAACGACCACGTTTTATCCGACCCGTTAATCATTACTGACATAATTGAAAAAACAGAGGAGTTCTTCTGCTTCAATGACCCTTCCTCCACCTCTGCTGTCAATAATTGGGAGACATACAAATGCTTCATAAGGGGGCTGATCATGAGTCACACACATAAAATACAGAAGCAGAGAGTGGCACAGTACTTATCACTCACCACGGACTTCCAGAACAGTGAAAAAGCACTCAAACAAAACCCTCAATCTCTCCAACTCCTAACACAATCACAACAGGCTAGGGAGGCCCTCAACCAATACCTGGTTAAAAATGCGCACATGTGAGCCCTTACACAGAAATCTAGATTTTTTGTTGAAAGCAATAAAGCCGGACGCCTCCTAGCCCAATCCCTTAAAAAGAAAAGATATAAGTCCTTCATTGCTAAAATATCAGACGCTACAGGTGCCTCTTTTACTGTTAGTACAGATATTGCTAATCAGTTTGCAAAATATTACTCCTCCTTATATAATCTCCCGACCCCTAATATAAACACAGAACTTCAACTAATACAAGAATATCTCGTGCAAGCCCACTTGCCCACTCTTTCAGAGGAAGCAAGCTCGTCCTTGGATTCCCAGTTCACATTACAGGAGCTGCTTATAGCCATAAAAAACCTTCCGCAGGGTAAAGCCCCCAGTCCAGACGGTTTTTCCCCAAAATTCTACCACCTGCTCAAAACCCAACTAAGTCCCCATCTGCTGCTGATGTACAATTCCATAGATAAAGGATGTAATTTCTCGGAATCCCTCCTAGAGGCCACAATATCGGTTATACCAAAACCAGCTAAAAATGTAGAACAGGTCACTAGCTACCGCCCAATATCCCTGATAAACATTGACATTAAGCTGTATGCGAAACTATTAGCAATCAGATTGAATAAAATTCTCCCCTCCCTTATCCACACCGACCAAGTTGGCTTTATCCCTGACAGAGAAGCCAAGGATAACACTATTAGAGTCCTACAGACCATATTTACCGCTAATACTCTCAAAACACCCCTAATCATACTCTCCACAGACGCTGAGAAGGCCTTTGACAGGGTGGACTGGGACTTTCTTTGGGCCACGCTGTCAAAGTTTGGATTCTCTCACGCTCTAATAACCCACATACAAGCTCTATATAATAACCCATCTGCTAGTATTAACGCCAACAGTACGCTATCTCATAAAATAACCATTAGAAATGGTACACGACAGGGATGCCCACTCTCCCCCCTGCTCTTTGCCATGGTGGTGGAGGCCTTTGCAAAGAGAATTAGAGATAACATTCAAATACAGGGGATCACTTTTGCTGAGACCCAGCAGAAGTGTCTACTTTACGCGGATGATATATTTACTATCCGCTCCCCAACTATATCTCTACCTGCCCTCCTCACAGAATTAGAGAATTATAAGAGAGTCTCAAACTTCTCTATTAATATGGAGAAATCCATGTTGTTACCATTGAACCTGTCAAATGACGATCTCTGCTTTATCTCTACCCACACCACTTTCCTGATTACAAATAAATTACGCTACTTAGAAATAGACATTACCCCTAAACACTCAGACTTATATGATCTTAATTACATCCCTCTCCAGGAGCAATCCCGGATCACACTAGAGACATATCAGAAACAGGGTCATCTCTCCTGGTTAGGACTGATTAATGCAATAAAAATGACTCTCCTTCCTAAATTCCTATATTTATTTCAAACCCTTCCCTTAGATCTACCCTCTGCGTTCTTCACAAAGCAGCAAAAATTGTTTGAGTCTTTTGTCTGGGCGCAGAAAAGAACTAGGGTATATAAACATACCTTATACCTTAGCAAAGAGGACAGCGGTTTGGGAGCCCCAAATCTGCTTACTTATTATTATGCAGCTCACATTGCACGCATCACTGCATGGAAACATGCACAACCTAATAAACCCTGGGTACACCTAGAAACTCACCTAACGGAAACCATAACCTTGGTGATCTATGTTGGATTCCACCCAGGCATAGGCCACCCAGGGTATATACAAACTATTTTGTCACAGCTACACTGCGGACATGGGATAGAGTTCTGACCACCGATAAAATGATTTCGAGCCAAGTATCCCCTATAACACCTCTTCTAAATAACGCTATCCTTTTGCAATCATGTAGTATACCTACCCCGGTTATAGCCGGCTCCTCCTCTAATGTCCCAGTACACATGATCTTCAATAAAGGGCTAATACATCCCCAGACAGAGGTCTCACAGTTGCTGGGGCCTCCATTCCACCTTTGGTTTCCTTATCTGCAAGCGAGACATGCCATAGCCACCAGCCCCCACAAAGCAGCACTCACCAGACCCCTCACCCCCTTTGAGACACTTTGTAATACCCCCCCTGTATCTAGATCTCATATCTCTATAATTTATAAACTACTAAGAGGTTATTTTCCTTCCAAAAAAAGTATTTTATAGCTAAATGGGAAAAAGAGTTAGACATCAATATATCACGACACTCAATGGAGTCATATATTCTCAGAGACTAAAAAGTCATCACTATCATTAGCAAACGTAGAGATGAATTATAAACTGCTTTCTAGGTGGTACATGACCCCACATCGTCTTCATAGGATATTCCCAAATTTCTCTCCCCTATGTTGGAGACACTGTGGTGGAAGAGGCACCTTGTCCCATATTTGGTGGTCTTGCCCTCTCTTACAAAACTACTGGAAAAATATAGCTAAATGTATAGATACAACCTTAGGAGTTTTAGTCACGCTTTCCCCTACCATGGTATTACTGAATAATACTCCAAATATTCCCTGTATATATCGGAAAAAACTTTACAGTGTATGCTTAACTGCGCTAAATGCTTGATACCAAGATTTTGGAAGAAATGTCAAACCCTTGATTTTATGATGTGGGAGAGAGAGGTAAATCATGTTTTAACCTTAGAAAAAATCCACTATACCTTTATGGGAAAACAAGATTTTATTGCTGATATGTTATTTATATGGGAATAAAGGTAAATGTGGAGACATTAACAAACCATAAAAACATATTTTATTATGCATAGAAAGAAACATGTAAACTGCTTTGAGGATAGTGGTCTGGTTCACTGATATTTAAAACCCTATGGTTAATTTACATACTTTGTGCTCACCTGTTCCAAGACGTAACAGTAATTATTTGGGTTTCCTTCTATTTATTGTATGTAGGAAATTTTATATGATTGTTATTTCTGTACACTTGTTTTACAAAACTTTATAAAAACTATTTAATATAATTTGGCTGCATGGTAAACAGCAGGGGAATTAATATTTCCTAAATATTTAAAACACGCTGAGGCCTAGTTATCAACGTGTCTACTTACTTGCCTTGCCGGGCCAATATGCCGGCCTAAGCTCGCCTACCATCGCCGCCGCGGACCTGAATAATCTCGCCAAAGTTATCAAAAAAGCTGTCAAAAAGCCGTGCACCAAGTACAGGGCGATGAGCAGCGGACTGTTATAGTTATCACTTATCCGATCTCGCTGCTCTTTGGCTTTTCTACAGCTTTATTGATAAGCTGTCACTAAGCACCCACACTAAACTACACTGTTCTACCCCCTATACCGGCGTCCCCGGAGCCCCCCGCAACTAAATAAATGTATTAACCACTAAACTGCCGCTCCTAGACCCCGCCGCAACTATAATAAATGTATTAACCCCTAAACCGCCACTCCCGGAGCCCACCACCACCTACATTATACCTAGTAACCCCTATCCTGCCCCTTCTATACCGCCGCCACCTATAATAAATTTTTTAACCCCTATCCTGCCGATCCCGGACCCCGCCGCAACTAAATAAATAGTTTAACCTCTAAACCGCTGCTCCCGGACCCCGTCGCAACTATAATAAATGTATTAACCCCTAAACCACCGCTCCCGGAGCCCACCGCCACCTACATTATACCTAGTAACCCCTATCCTGCCCCTTCTATACCGCCGCCACCTATAATAAATTTTTTAACCCCTAAACCGCCGCTCCCGGACCCCCGCCGCCACCTATATTAAACTTATTAACCCCTAATCTTCCCTCCTTATACCGTTGCCACCTATAATAAATGTATTAACCCCTATCCTGCCCCCCTACACCGCCGCCACTAAAATAAAATTATTAACCCCTAAACCTAAGTCTAAGCCTAACCCTAACACCCCCTAACTTAAATATTAATTAAATACATATAAATATTATAACTCTTATTAACTAAATTAATCATATTTAAAACTAAATACTTACCTTTAAAATAAACCCTAATATAGCTACAATATAACTAATAATTATATTGTAGCTATTTTAGGATTTATTTTTATTTTACAGTCAAATTTCAATTTATTTTAACTAGGTACAATAGCTATTAAATAGTTATTAACTATTTAATAGCTACCTAGTTAAAATAGAGACAAATTTACCTGTAAAATAAATCCTAACCTAAGTTACAATTACACTTAACACTACACTATCATTAAATAAATTATTCCTATTTAAACTAAATACTTACCTGTAAAATAAACACTAAGATAGCTACAATGTAATTAATAATTACATTGTAGCTATTTTAGGATTTATATTTATTTTACAGGTAACTTTGTATTTATTTTAGCTAGTTAGAATAGTTATTAAATAGTTATTAACTATTTAATAACTACCTAGCTAAAAGAAATACAAAATCACCTGTAAAATAAATCCTAACCTAAGTTACAATTAAACCTAACACTATACTATCATTAAATTAATTAAATAAATTAGCTACAAATAACTACAATTAAATACAATTAAATAAACTAACTAAAGTACAAAAAATAAAAAAAACTAAGTTACAAAAAATAAAAAGTTACAAACATTTAAAAAATATTACAACAATTTTAAGGTACTTACACCTAATCTAAGCCCCCTAATAAAATAACAAAGCCCCCCAAAATAAAAAAATGCCCTACCCTATTCTAAATTACGAAAGTTAACAGCTCTATTACCTTACCAGCCCTTAAAAGGGCCTTTTGCGGGGCATGCCCCAAAGTATTCAGCTCTTTTGCCTGTAAAAAAAAAAATACAACCCCCCCAATATTAAAACCAACCACCCACATACCCCTACTCTAACCCAACCCCCCCTTAAATAAACCTAACACTACCCCCCTGAAGATCATCCTACCTTTAGCCGTCTTCAGCCAGCCGACCACCGATGGAACAGAAGAGGACATCCGCAGCGGCCGAAGCCATCATCCAAGGGGCGCTGAAGAAGTCTTCCATCCGATTGAAGTCATCATCCAAGGGGCGCTGAAGAAGTCTTCCATCCGATTGAAGTCATCATCCAGGCGGCGTCTTCAATCTTTATCCATCCGGAGCGGAGCGGAGCCATCTTCAGACGAGCCGACGCGGAGCCATCTTCTTCCACCGACGACTTCCCGACGAATGACGGTTCCTTTAAGTGACATCATCCAAGATGGCGTCCCTCGAATTCCGATTGGCTGATAGGATTCTATCAGCCAATTGGAATTAAGGTAGGAAAAATCTGATTGGCTGATTAAATCAGCCAATCAGATTGAAGTTCAATCCGATTGGCTGATCCAATCAGCCAATCAGATTGAGCTCACATTCTATTGGCTGTTCCGATCAGCCAATAGAATGCAAGCTCAATCTGATTGGCTGATTGGATCAGCCAATCGGATTGAACTTCAATCTGATTGGCTGATTTAATCAGCCAATCAGATTTGTCCTACCTTAATTCCGATTGACTGATAGAATCCTATCAGCCAATCGGAATTCGAGGGACGCCATCTTGGATGACGTCACTTAAAGGAACCGTCATTCGTCGGGAAGTCGTTGGTGGAAGAAGATGGCTCCGCGTCGGATCGTCTGAAGATGGCTCCGCTCCGGATGGATGAAGATTGAAGACGCCGCCTGGATGATGACTTCAATCGGATGGAAGACTTCTTCAGCGCCCCTTTGATGATGACTTCAATCGGATGGAAGACTTCATCAGCGCCCCTTGGATGATGACTTTGGCTGCTTCGGATGTCTTCTTTTGTTCCATCGGTGGTCGGCTGGCTGAAGACGGCTAAAGGTAGGATGATCTTCAGGGGGGTAGTGTTAGGTTTATTTAAGGGGGGTTTGGGTTAGAGTAGGGGTATGTGGGTGGTGGGTTTTAATATTGGGGGGGTTGTATTTTTTTTTTTAACAGGCAAAAGAGCTGAATACTTTTGGGCATGCCCCTCAAAAGGCCATTTTAAGGGCTGGTAAGGTAATAGAGCTGTTAACTTTCGTAATTTAGAATAGGGTAGGGCATTTTTTTATTTTGGGGGGCTTTGTTATTTTATTAGGGGGCTTAGATTAGGTGTAAGTAGCTTATAATTGTTGTAATATTTTTTAAATGTTTGTAACTTTTTTTTTTGTAACTTAGTTTTTTTATTTTTTGTACTTTAGTTAGTTTATTTAATTGTATTTAATTGTAGTTATTTGTAGCTAATTTATTTAATTAATTTAATGATAGTGTAGTGTTAGGTTTAATTGTAACTTAGGTTAGGATTTATTTTACAGGTAATTTTGTATTTCTTTTAGCTAGGTAGTTATTAAATAGTTAATAACTATTTAATAACTATTCTAACTAGCTAAAATAAATACAAAGTTACCTGTAAAATAAATATAAATCCTAAAAAAGCTACAATGTAATTATTAACTACATTGTAGCTATCTTAGGGTTTATTTTACAGGTAAGTATTTAGTTTTAAATAGGAATAATTTAGTTAATGATAGTGTAGTGTTAGGTGTAATTGTAACTTAGGTTAGGATTTATTTTACAGGTAAATTTGTCTCTATTTTAACTAGGTAGCTATTAAATAGTTAATAACTATTTAATAGCTATTGTACCTAGTTAAAATAAATTGAAATTTGCCTGTAAAATAAAAATAAATCCTAAAATAGCTACAATATAATTATTAGTTATATTGTAGCTATATTAGGGTTTATTTTATAGGTAAGTATTTAGTTTTAAATAGGATTAATTTAGTTAATAAGAATAATATTTATTTAGATGTATTTAATTAATATTTAAGTTAGGGGGTGTTAGGGTTAGGGTTAGACTTAGGTTTAGGGGTTAATAATTTTATTATAGTGGCGACGGTGTAGGGGGGACAGGATAGGGGTTAATAAATGTATTATAGGTGGCAACGGTGTAGGGGGGACAGATTAGGGGTTAATAAGTTTAATATAAGTGTAATATAGGTGGTGGGGTCCGGGGCGGCGGTTTAGGGGTTAAACAATTTATTTAGTTGCAGCGGGGTCCGGGATCGGCAGGATAGGGGTTAATACATTTATTATAGGTGGCGGCGGTATAGGAGGGGCAGGATAGGGGTTACTAGGTATAATGTAGGTGGCGGTGGGCTCCAGGAGTGGCGGTTTAGGGGTTAATACGTTTATTAGAGTGGCGGTGGGCTCCAGGAGCGGCGGTTTAGGGGGTAATAACTTTATTTAGTTGCAGCGGTGTAGGGATGGACAGATTAGGGGTGTTTAGACTCGGGGTACATGTTAGGGTGTTAGGTGCAGACATCTCCCATAGGAATCAATGGGATATCGGGCAGCAGAGAACATGAACTTTCGCTATGGTCAGACTCCCATTGATTCCTATGGGATCCACCGCCTCTAGGGCGGCGGATTGAAAACCAGGTACGCTGAGCCGGAAAAGTGCCGAGCGTACCTGCTAGTCATTTGATAACTAGCAAAAGTAGTCAGATTGTGCCGAACTTGTGTGCGGAACATCTGCAGTGACGTAAGAATCGATCTGTGTCGGACTGAGTCCGGTGGATTGAAGCTTGCGTCACAAAATTCTACTTTTGCCGGGCAGCAGGGCTTGATAACTAAGGCGAATCAGCCTCGCCACAAATACGCTACGGAATTCCAGCGTATTTGAGGTTGACGGCTTGATAACTAGGGGCCACAGACTCAATTCGCAGTTCTATACCTGTGTTATTTAATAGAAATTGTTAATTGAAAATTAGAAAATAAATTTATTATTTTTGTCACCATCCTTTAGTTTTACCAAACGTGAATAGGGAGAAAATGTCTAACCATAAAAATATTAATTACATTTTAAAACTAAACACTATTGTAATTTACAAGAACGGTGACAATGCTCCTGTGTAAATTAAAGGAATTGCTTCATTCTTTTGGTATATTTTATTGAAGAAGCAACAATGCACTTCTGGGAGCTATCTGAACACATATGTAAGCCAATGAAAGTGGGCATACAAGTTCAGCCACCAATTAGCAGCTAGCTCAAAGCTCCTGACCCTATCAAGATATTTTTTTTCAAGAAGGGATACCAAGAGAATGAAGCAAATTAGATAATAGAAGTCAATTGGAAAGTTGTGTAAAAGTGTATGCTCTATCTGATTTTTGACGGGTTCAATGTCTCTTGAAATGCAATTAGTGCAAAAGAGCAAAAAATTACTTGGCCACAAGGGTGAGAAATCCCTGCATATTAAAGGAATTAAATTTGTTGATGTAGAAATTTGAGAATTAGTAAATCTAAAATTGATTTTATAATTGGCTTTGTGTTCATGTTTAAAGCATAAACAAACCACACTATCATTTGCATATATATATTTATTGCTTGTGTGGTATGCACTTGATGAATAACTCCTCATGTGCATTCTTTAGTAATGAGAAAACAGCCTTGGGATAAACTTAGTGGGTTTGTTCTTTAGTTTATAATAAGACAGGGGTTGTGCATTCAATCATTACTACAGTACAATGTGCAAAATAAAATATCCTAAAATCAACACAATGGGGTCGATTTATGAAGCAGCGGATGCTGCTTCCGACCCTCTCCGCTTCAGTTCCGACTGAAGTGGAAGTCAAGAAGCAGCGGTCCTAAGACCGCTGCTCCTTAACTCGTCTGCCACCTCTGAGGTGGCGGACAGCAATCAGAATACGATCGGGTTGATTGACACCACCTGGTAGCGGCCGCGAATCTGCAGAGGGCAGTATTACACCAGCAGTTCACCAGAACTGCTGGTGCAATGATAAAATGCTGACAGCGTATGCTATCGGCATTTATCGATGTGCGGCAGACATGATTCGCTATAGTGGATCATGTCTGACCGCACCTACATAAATAAACCCCAATAAGTCAAAGAAATCTTCAATAAGAAAATATATTATGCCTAGCCGATTTTAAAATATTTCAAGGGCTACCTCACTCATTCTTTAAAGGGACAGTCTACACCTTAGTCATCTTAAAGTCTTACCTTAGATTAAGCTGCAAATAGCCTCATGCACCCTTTCTATATTATGCAGCAGGAACAGTAAAAAAGTTATTTTAAAATGAATAGTATTTCTGACCAGTTTGAAATGGCTGCCACCTCTGCCCACTGATGATGACATGATCTGGGCTGCATATGGCATCCAATCACAAAAGGCTCACTAGTTGAATTCAACAGACTGTCAATGCTATTCAGCAGAGACCCTAGATACAGCCCAGATTGTGATGTCATCAGTGGGCGGAGCTTGGCAGTCATTTCAAACTGGCCAGAAACAATTATCATTTTAAAATAACTTTTTTACCGTTCTTGCTGCATGATATAGAAAAGGTGCAGGAGGCTATTTGCAGCTTAATCTAAGGTAAGACTTTAAGATGACTAAGGTGTAGACTGTCCCTTTAATTAGTGTGCCACACAGTCTAACAGAGGTTCCTCATAATATTTCTTACCTGAAATTTCTTTGAATTAATAACAGATCTAGCCTCTCAGAACAGCTTGTATGCTGAATAATGTATATTTGCATGTTCTTAACAACTGGATTAAAGTATAGTAGTGTTTTAACTTTAAAAAGGAAGTAAACCTTACCCTAGTCAAAAAGGATGATATTTCTATAGTCATTCTGAAGTAATGACTGGTCATCAGAAGCCATCCGGAAGTATGCCCATAGGCCAAAATATTTAAATGAGATGACTTTAGAGTAATTCACTGGCTGATCATGCTTGTGAAGTAATCAGTGAGGTAATATTCTTAATCATTCTGAATTCAATACCCATATTTATTTACCTTAGCTGATGAGTTTACAAGCCTGATGGTGTCTGATGATATACAAATGATTTCTAAAGAAGTTTGGTAATCTTTAAATGACTCCAGGATGGTCTCTAAAGTAATCATGTTTGTCTTGGGCAGATGCCAAAATAAACCATTTTAAAGCAAAACATCTAAAGAACCAGAATTACATGAGCCCTCATATCTGTACTAATGTTTATTTAAAAAGGTTGTTAAAGTAAAGCAATTCAATGATGGTTGTGAAAATAACAAACATCGTTAGATTTGTTTGAATGAAAAGGGTATTTTTAAAGCTGTTTACATTGATATTGATGAGAGCAAAACCTGCCTGTTTGTTCACTACAATTATGTCTTTCTTTCTAATGGTAGTGAGAGCGAGGCCATGAGTGCTTCCTCTTGGGAATTACATCCCCTGGATACCAGGAGGAGGCAAAGACACCCTACACCTAAGGTCTATGATTACGGCACATTGCTGAAATCAATTTTAACAACATTCTGAATAAAGAATGTAGCTGTTTCCGCGTGAGCCTTCAGGCTTGCCGGAAACAGTAGTTAAGAAGCCCTTTTAAGGGCAATGAAAAAGAGCTGAATGCTTTTTTAAGGGCAATGCCCATACAAATGCCTCTTTAGGGGCAATGGGTAGCTTAGGTTTTTTTTAGACTTAGGTTTTTTATTTTGGGGGGTTGGTTGGGGGGTGGGTTTTACTGTTGGGGGGACTTTGTATTTTTTACAGGTAAAAGAGCTGTTTAACTTAGGGCAATGCCCTAAAAAAGGCCCTTTTAAGGGCTATTTCTAGTTTATTGTAGGCTAGGGAGTGTTTTTTTTTTTGGGGGGGGGGGCTTTTTTATTTTTTATAGGGCTATTAGATCAGGTGTAATTGTTTTTATTTTTGATCATTTTATTTATTATTTTTGTAAGCTTAGTGTTTTTTATTTTTTTGTAATTTAGTGTTTATTATTTTTTGTAATTTTAGATTTTTTAATTTTTGTCGTAGTGTTAGGTTTTTTAAATTTGAAATTTAGATTTTTTAATTGGTAGTTTTTTAATTTTAATAGAGTAATTATGCTAGGTTAATTTATAGTTTAAACTTACGTTTTTTTAATTCACAGGTAAGTTTTTATTTATTTAAATATAGTTATATTGTAATTTTAATTTAAAGTTAGGGGGTGTTAGGTTTTGGGGTTAATAGTTGAATTCAGTGTTTTGCGATGTGGGGGGGCGACGGTTTAGGGGTTAATAGGTTTATTTAGTGGTGGAGATGTGGGAGGCCGGAGGTTTAGTGGTTAATAACTTTATTACAGTGGCAGTGATGTCGGGGAGCAGCGTAATAGGGGTTAATAACTTTATTATAGTGGCGGTGATGTCGGGGAGCGGAGGAATAGGGGTTAATAATTTTTATTAGTGTTGGCGATGTCGGGAGCGGCAGATTAGGGGTTAATACATTTGTTTAATAGTTGCGATGTGGGTGGACGGCAGATTAGGGATTAATAAATTTTAAATAGTGTTTGCGATGCGGGAGGGTGGCGGTTTAGGGGTTTATAGGTAGTTTATGGGTGTTAGTTTACTTTGTAACACTTTAATTATGAGTTTTGTGAAACATTTTTGTGGCGCAAAACTCATAACTACTGGTCTTAGATGGCAGTATGGATCGTGTCGGTATAGGCTGTAACGCAAGCTTTTTAGCCTCACCGCACAACCTGTAATACTGGCGCTATGAAAATCCCACGCAAAACCGTCATATGAGTGCGGAATGAACGTTGCGTTACAGGCTAAAATGGTTGCAGTATAGCTATATCGACACGACTCGCAAAATAGCTGCGTTACTGCCATTATGCTGAAATTGCCATTTTTCAGCGTTAAAAGCCGTAACGCAAAACTCATAATCTACCTGTATATTAGTAAAATGTTTACATAAACATCTTTTACATAATATTTCATATTAACATTCTTTTCTACATCATCCAAAATCTATTTTCAATACTGTAAAAAAAAATGCCTTCCCTGGGCATGAGTAAAAGGACAACTTTCAAAGCTCTTATAATCAACACATACACCTCTACAAATAATACAACACAATTTACTGATTTAGCACAGAAAAAATAATTCTCTAATTAAAAAAAGAAACATAAAAACATTTAAAATACTCCCTTAAATGAGACCAAAAAAACCTAGAAACTTAAAGCAATATGAATTTTTTGTGTGTGTTTTTTTACCTTTTAAAGCATTGTACTTTATTTTCATCATACACACTGGCCATCCTCTGACAGTGGCTTGAACGGGAGGTCACCTCTGATCTGATAAGTGGTTATCTCAGGCAGGCAGGCCAGATCTATTGTGCTGACCTTGCTCTGCTCTTTTCACTGTCAGTAAGATATGAAGTGAACCAAGAACCACAGGTGGCTGGTCTGAGAGACAAAGGACCCGGCTTTAAAAGGACAACCTCTCAGCTAGTTTTGCAGTATGCTCAAGTATTGCAGATATTCTGATTGTGCATTGTATAGCTGGTTCAGATAATGAAGTTAAAAAATACAACTTCTTCCTCTCCATACCAGTGGTGGCTGGTCCATTGGGCCAATGAGGGCATGCCCAAACATGTCACATTGAAAAATAAAATTAAGAAAAACACAATAATAATAATAATAATTCTCTCTTAATTATTCTGAGTAAATTTTATTTAGGTAGTAAAATTTTATTTCAATGTTAGTGTAGGTGTAGACCAGTGCTTTCCAAACTGTGTGTCGTGACACATTAGTGTGTCGGCGGCAGTGTGTAGGTGTGTCCCTGCCTCAGCACAAATTTTTTTGAATTTACATTTTTTTTTGGTTTCCGACTTTCTGCCTACCTGCTATGCATATCATATGGTTGGCACGTGATTGATACCTAGTGGGTCACAGATCATCTTAACCTATTGGCACAGCTCAGTGGGAACTGAAACTATTCCCATTGGCGGCACATTGGCTCCTGAATGCACGTGTAGGCCTCTATTTATCAAGGTCTAGCGGACCTGATCCGACAGTGTGGATCAGGTCCGCCAGACCTCGCTGAATGCGGAGAGCAATACGCTTTCCGTATTCAGCATTGCACCAGCAGCTCACAAGAGCTGCTGGTGCAACGCCGCCCCCTGCAGACTCGCGTCCAATGGGCTGCCAGCAGGGAGGTGTCAATCAACCCGATCGTACTCGATCGGGTTGATTTCCGACGATGTCTGTCCGCCTGCTCAGTGCAGGCGGACAGGTTATGGAGCAGCGGTCTTTGTGACCGCTGCTTCATAACTGCTGTTTCTGGCGAGTCTGAAGACTTGCCAGAAACACGGGCCGTCAAGCTCCTTTCGGAGCTTGATAGATAGGCCCCATAGTCTTCTCAATCGGCTCGTGACTGCACGTGTAGTCAGTGAGTCAGTCGGACTTGCAGAGCTCTGAGGGTGGCAGCTTAAATGCAGAGCTGAAGTCAGTGGGGTTTTTTTGCAGCTAGCTCCCAGTAGTGCATTGCTGCTCCTGCTCTTGATATATGGATAGGAAGTGGAAGCTTAAAAATGCTTGATAATGAAATGCGAATGTCTTTATCTAATATTCCACCAAATATTCAGAAACTGTGTTCATCCCATCAACCTCATACATCCTATTAAAATAGTAAGTAGCTATTGGTGTTATTAAACTCTTTTTTAATTCTTACACATACATACTGTTACTTGTAAATACATTTCGTTATTATATAATTTATGTATGTGTCCGTATCTCTTAAAACAAGTTAGTTTAACCTCCTGTTTGCTAGTACAACTGAATTACAGTGTCGCAAAATGATGTAGGTCTAAAAAGTGTGTCACCGGGGAGTAAGAAGGAAAAACGCTAAGCCGATACAACAGACCAACAGATAGCCTTCTTATAATTAGGCGTTAGAGGTTCTTACTGTCGGGAGCACCGCGGAACAGACAACCTGCTCAGGACTGTATAGTTCTACTGGAGCACATGTACTTAGTGTGTCAGGGTCCTAGGGAACACCTATTTTCAACAAGAGTCTAGGATTAATTGAGTCAAAGCATTGCACCGCTACTGAAGGCAACCAGAATCCTGGACATGGAGGAGGATATATACATGCAAATACAAGGTCTTCTTAAAGATTTGGAGCTAAAGATGATTAGAAACTTTGACCACCTAGTCCTTGCAATAAGAGCTCCTGAGTCAGAGGAACATAGTCTCATACCCGAAGCAACTGCAGTAATAGAAGTAGATCAACGGCATGTAGAATCTCACACTGGTAATCATCACCTCTCTCCCGAGATTCAAAAACAATTCGAAGTACAGAAAATTCCCCTACTCGTAAGAGAACCTGAGGGTTTCTTCATAGAAGCTGAATTGCACACCTTCGAGCAAGTGCGGCAATACTCTCCAGAACCTTCTCAAGCTGACTGCCTGGATGGTGTGGGTGATATCCAAGTACACCATGCTTCCTCAGCAAATAGATAGAGCTTTATTGTCCGGATCCCTACGGCTCAGGAGAGGCGAAGAGATCACCGACAACATATTGGAAATGCTGAATGGCAGGCTGCCACAACTACCAGTTTCCATATTTACTCCTCTCACACATTACCCAATTCTAAAGCCCAGCCCAACATCATTGCCTCTTTGCTCCACTATGAACTGATTCACATCTATTTGCTACTCTCTTATGTTTTAGATCCACAATACAGGAGAGGTATTGGATAACTGTGCTGACATTTATGGAAACCTACTGAGGAGTATTCATTCACCTACCCACTCAAGTTTCTTCACTTCTTTAATATAGTTTACAGTCATACACTTCTGATGTTATTATGTTCTGGTATTTTCATCAAAATCTTTATATATACACTAATTTCTAAACCTATGAGAATGTACTATTACTTGCCCACTTTAACATATTATGACTTCAGTTACAGAACATATTTTATACTGTTTTTCTTTCAGGAGAACAGCTCCTATGTAAATGCAGACTCTTTATTTTTACTATATTGGTTAGCTACTTTATTTTCACTAAGGAGACACGAATAACTTACGAACTGTTAAATGAGGCATATACTAGATTATATTTTTAGAGAGATGATATCTTTGATGATGATTCAATAGTCTAGGGAGTGAGATATCATGACCTCTCAAATGATGAGAACTTAGTTTCAGGCCTCTACTACAATTAAGAACCAAACTCAGCCCTAATTTACTATAGGTAGTTAATGGAGTGTATATGCTCCATTATTGTTTCTTAGGTTGGCAGTTAGGTCTGTCTAAATCGAGTATCCTTTGTCAATGCAAATTTGTCCAATATATAATGTTACCTAGTCCTCCTCTTATCTTATTATCTTTTATTCAAAAGTTCTCATCATTCCCTTAACTACTGGTGTTTCATTAATACTTGCAACGTTATGTCTCTGTATGCCGGAACGTTAACAACCATGATGACTTACCACTTCTATGGCCACCATATACTCCAATTAATATTGTTCCTTATGAATCTATCTGACTAGGCTAACAAGGAATCTTCATTCACCACCTGCATTTGAATGTTATACTTTGGGTATTTGTTCCCTATTCTAACAGTTTTTAGTTCATTTTATATGTAGTTACGGTGTTTTATGGGTTTAGCTGTACTCTCTTGGTTATACGGCTCTAATGGGGATAAGGTTAGACAGCCTATTTAAGGGTATTTCTCTTTTGTTAATTCTGTTATTGTATTCTATATTGCCAAGACTTTGTAGGTTTACATAGTTAATTCTTCTACTTATCTCTGGTCACATAATGTTGTTTCACAAAGATTAGGCAGTAGTCTGTCATAACCCTAGTAAAGGAATGTCATAAAAGTAATTTAAGGGCATAGTTATACTTATGATATACCTTGATTTTAATAATGTAGTCTTAGTCTCACTGGTTTGGGTACTATTGTACTTTGAATATTTTTTCCTTGCCTAACAAGTCTTAGACCATTTTATAGATGGTGGTAATATGTTATATGACTAAGATTGCAAGCTCTACAGATCTACAACCACTTAAGTTATCTTAACACATCTCTTCAGTGTAGCATTACATGTATAGATAGGAGCCCGGGCCTCAGACCATGTCTAAGTTATTATGTTGAACAGGGTTATACATACAGCCATATGATACTCAACTGTATCCAGTCATCTCTTCTCACACAGCTTACATTCTATTTCTAGGATTGATTTATATTACACTTTTTATTGTTTCTAAGTGTTTGTACTGTATAGCTTGCATATTTTAGGCTCACCTAGAGACAGCCAAGTCTTATGTCAATACTTTATTACCATTGTTATGTTCTGTGTTAAATGAGATATTTTCCCGCCTGACCCAAACTACGCTTAAGGTTCTGTATTCAGTGAGACATTGTCACTCCGGACCCAAACTAGAGTATCTAGACTATGTTTTATTTTAAGTCATTCTAAGTAAAACAATTAATACTCTTTTTATCATACCATAGATGCCTTCAACTAGATATAAATGCTCCTCTATGCTTACCATTTAACTTTTTCCATTCCCCTGATCTCTTTGGCTTGTCATAGAAAACTCCAACCCCCCATTATTCCCTATACTAAGAGCGGTTCTTACCCACTGACTCCCCCCCACCCCCCCACGCTATACCTTCAGAGCCATTAATTAAATGCTAATCACATCCGGGTGGTGCTGGTTATTAAGATACTATACAACCCAAAAGTGGCTACCATTCTGGCTACCATATGATTTTTAATTTTTTGTGACCAATTGGCCTACAAGGGGCCACTCAATTAGTCAGCCAATTATCTATTGTATATATAAAATAGAGGTTTCAGAAGCCTGCTTGCTGATATATACTGTTGTGTTTTCCCCTTTGCCTTTGAACTCTTTTTCTTTACTGTTGCATAATGGCACATATGTCCTTACTGTTATAAGGCTATCATTATATGTGAATTGTATCGCATACCTCAATAAAAATAAATAATTAAAAAAAAAAAAAAAAGTGTGTCACCAACATGAAAAGTTTGGAAAGCTCTGGTGCAGACAATAAAACAGGAGAGTACTACATCTACCAGCCTGCAATAGTATAGGTTGGCCAATCACATCTCAGGTCAGCTCCCACTATCAAGTCATTTCCTCTGCCTCCAAATATGTGTGCAGTGAAATGGAGATTCCAATTGGAGACACAAATACACAGGTTAGTCAAGTGAAATGTTCTCCCTCTATTCTTCTAATAATTTATTCAAGTTACACACAATTCAAAGGGTAGATTTATTAACTGTCGGTGGATCATGTCCGCCCGACATCGCTAAATGCCGACAGCATTCACTGTCGGCTGGTGAAATGCTTGTGCAATGCCGCCCCCTGCACATTTGCGCTAGCAGGGGGTGTCAATCATCCCGATTGTATCCGATCGGGATGATTGCTGTCCGCCACCTCAGAGGTGGTGGATGAGTTAAGGAGCAGGCTAAACATAGCCACCAATCAACAATCGCTACCCAGGGTAAAGAAACAAAAATGGGCCGGCTCCAAAGCTTACATTTCTTGCTTTTCAAATAAAGATACCAAGAGAACGAAGAAAATTTGATAATAGGAGTAAATTAGAAAGTTGCTTAAAATTGCATACTCAATCTGAATCGTGGAAGAAAACAAATTGTGTTTAGTATCCCTTTAATAAACATCTAATCAATGTCAGTCACGGCTAATATTTAAAAAGAATATATTTTCTAATTAAATGTAAAGAGTCCACAGCTGCTTACATTACTTTTGGGAAAAAAGAACCTGGCCACCAGGAGGAGGCAAAGACAACCCAGCTAAAGGCTTAAATACTCCTCCCACTCCCCTCATCCCCCAGTCATTCTTTGCCTTTCGTCCCAGGAGGATGGCAGAGAAGTGTTAGAATTTTTAATTTTTGTTTTTGTCTCTTATGGAGGGTAGTACTCTTCGGCATGGGACAGGGGTTTTAAGTAGTCCTGTCAGTCTCTCAGTGAGGACTTGGATGATTGGAAGTTAGAGTCCGGAGATGCTGGGAGTTTCTTTCTGCAAAACCATCCCGACTCATATTAACAGCTCCTCAAGCAATCAGCATTGTCGAACTTCGCTTTGCTGCCTGCTTTCTTCTGTCAAGTCCATGGCGGAGGCGATGTTACTATCCGTCACACTTGAAGGGCCTTGTTCCTGTTCCACTGCGTAGATTCTGGTAAGATCTTTTCATTTTACTTTATTTGAAATGTACTGTAATGTGAATGTTTCCTGAGAGGCTACCACCTTGCGGGTCTAACTTATAACATAAGGGTCTCAGTGAGTCTCTGTTAGTATCTTGGAATCGAGGGTTAATATCTCCTGGGGGGGGTTATTGAACAGGGGGGTTTATAACCATGTTTGTTATGTGATTTAACCTGCTTATGTGCGATGTTTACTGGGCTCGTGGTTGGAACATTGAGGCCTTTGGAAGTGACGCAGCCTTTTGGCTGGGTGCGCTTGTTTGGACTGTACGGTTCACCTTGTGTTCGGGCGTGGCTACATTTCATTGATCCATTTCCACATTCCCGACCGCGTGCAGAAGGACATTTTCTAGTCCGCAGGGGTCTGGTCATAGGAGGTGGTGAGTGCCCCAGCCATTGGGGGTGTGAGGTGCCGTTTTAGTTTTTCACTACTTTAGTCCATATTTAAATATCCTCTATCCAGTTATGGCGGATTCTGTTGCTGAGACTGTGTTAATTTCAGATTCAGTTACAGGGGATTCTGATACTGAGACTATTTTGATTTCATATTCAGATTCTGTGTCCAGTGATGAATCCGGAGTGGCCTCGTTGACGCCTGTCAACCAGTTTTGTTCAGTATGCCATTTTAGAGTGCCTGGTTTCTCGGGCTCGGGGAATCCAGGGACTGCTGAGCCATCCGCCTCTGGGGGTCCTGTCCTCCGAGAGGCGAGTTCCCTACCAAATCATACTTCTGCACATGTGGGTAACCCAGTTTATAGTTCCTCCATGCGGGGTGGTATGTTTCCCCCGGAGGTTGCAGCACGTTTTCACTTCCACATAATGTTGGTGATTGTTCGTCTGCAGAGTCCAGATGTTTATTTGAGAATGTTCTCGTGCCCTATTGTCCCAGGCCTTCTGCCTTGGGGAGGGCCTCTATAGTTCCACGCGGGGGTATCTGTCCCTGAGTGTTGTGCCTTCCGTTACAGGATTGCGCGCCTTCGCTAGTTGCTCAGACATGCTTTTCAGTTATTGAATGACCCTATCATTACCAGATACGAGGGTTTTCAATCTTATAATTCGAATGGTGCACCTCATTAGATATGTGGGGATGAAGTAATCTCCTGATTGTCATTTGTTAGAGATCTTTCCCAGTTTTGTGTGATAGGGCTCAGTTTGGCTGATCCTGCGGGTAGGCCTGTGTCTTTTTGGACGTTAACCTTCGGGTTGCCTTATATTTTTTTTATGTCCGATGGGATGTATTTTATTTGTTTTTGTTTCCTTTGGGAACTGATTGATACTCTTTTAACTTCTTTGGAAGTTGTTGGACATGTTAGCCCTCTGTTAAAACTGTCTGTTTTCTGTTTTTTCCCCTACGAGGGAAAATGTACGCAGCTTGCCGGTTGGGTCCCTAGGTGCAGGCTGGTCCTGTTGGGTTCGTTATGTTTTGCAGCTGTTCAGACACGTAGCGCTGTTCTGCTCGGCTAGTTTGGTAGAAGCGCAGAGTGCTCAGGTTATTATTGTTTTTCATTTTCAACTAAGCATTTGAGAGGACCTGTGGGTCCATGAGGTGAGAAGGATTGTTTCAGTCCTTATAGCCTTCAGTCATAGATGACCGGGCAGGGGAGTTTTTCCGCTGCGTCACTCTATCTGACATCTGATTTCATCAGATCTTAGAGTTTCCTCCCCCATGTGGTGAAGGGTGGGAGGGCTTAATTGAGTGGTTTGACCTTCATTTTTTAGGCCTCTGGATGTGGCCTTTTTGGCTTGATCCAACAGCTTGTACAGGATAGCTGTCTGGCATGCGGAATGTTTGCAGTTTAAAACCTGTTGCAGCTCTTGACACCTTGCAGGTGTATGTGTAGCTGTTTCTAGTGTATCTAGATGCAGCTCTTACTCTTGACTGAGTTATAAAGAGGCCTTTGGGTCTTCTTCCATTGCCTCCGGGTGAGTGGATCTTCTTTTAGGATCTGTGTTTCGGGGTGATGGTTGTTCCCTGCGGGGACTTTTGTTTAGCTCTGGGTTTTCCGGAGCTGGGCAGGCTTCTCTTTCTTGTGTCCTCTGCTTGTGCAGAGGTGTTAGGGTGACTAGTCCTGCTAGTAGGATTTTTTTTGGCCCTCAAAGTATCCCTTGGTTGTCCTGAGGCTCTGGCAAGTATCTTCATGCGACTTCTAACCTTGCTTCTTGGAGTGCTGGACTTTAGCCAGGGGTGGTTCCTTCCTTTGTTCAGAGCTTTCGAGTTCTTCTCACTATCTGAATTCTCTGGATATGCATCCCTACCCTTGTGTCTGGCTTTTTGGCCGGTTGGGGTGTTTAGTTCTAGCGTAAGGTTTGCCTGACCTATTAGGTGCCCGGACCTGGTTTTCTCCCCGAGACTTCAGGTTGCTGATGCTTTGCTTGGCCTTTTTACTGGTTTTGGAATCTTGGATCTCAGAGCTGGTCGGGGTGTTCCACGGTAGTGGGAACTTGGGCTATGTCCTTGCTCCATCTACCTCACCTGGTCAAGGTTGGCCATGTTTTCAGAGTATTTTTTACTCTTTGCCACAGAGTGGCCCATGTCATCTGGTGGTTAGCTCTGTGGCTTGAGCCTCAAGGGTGTTTGGTTCATACCCAGCTGCTAGCGCTGTATGTCCAATTTCTGGTGCACCTTAGGGTTGCATTCCCCTGGTCAGTTTGCCAGTTTTCCCGTGGATTCCCTGCTCTGCAGGCGAATGGGTTGGCTGTGCCTCTGCTTGGCAAGTTATTTGTAAGGGAGTCCTTTTCTAGGACATCTGTGTTGGGAATTTCACTTCCCATTAGCCGGTGCCTTCGGGCCTTGAAGACAGTTGTTGCCCTTCCGGCATCATCCTTTTTCTTTAGGGGATATTCTCCTCCCTATGGAGATAGAGTCCTTGTTTGGGGCTTCTCCTGGTTGGGAGGCGGAAAGGTGGAATTGGTTCCCCCTGGGGTCTTGCTGGCTCCAAGCAGACTTGTTGGGCCTTTATTTTGATAGATCCTTAGGTCTATGGCCTTTCTGTCGGGTTGTACTTGTGCTCTGTGGGGATGGCTGTGCTATCCTTACGCTTGTTCCTGTACCTGTTTCAGGATTCTTTTTTTTCCCTGTCTTGGATTCCAGAGGCTGGGTTGGTCCAGCTGAGTGTGTGTCTGCATGTCAGGATGTCCGAGCGGTCTAAGGAACTGCGTTTGCGCAGTTTTCTCTGGATGTGTGAGCTTGTTATGTCTATCCTCTTAGCTTAGTCTGCTAGGGTATAGATTTTCCTTGCAACTTGCTCCATTGATTAGAAGAGGGTTTACTCTTCCTTCGGGTTCTGAGAGTATACTCTCCTTCTTGGGGGACCTCGATTGAGGTTTATGTGTGCCCCTTTTCAGGGACCTGTGTGTAGGTCCGGCGACTTAGGTTGCCTGGAACGTGCCCTCTGTATGGGGGTTGCTTTTGTGGTCTGTTTCTTGTTTGACTGCTTCTTCTTCCTTGCAAGTACCGTCTGTGTTGTCCTGTTGTGGACTCTGTGTTCTCAAACTTGGGGTTTTTCACCTGGGTGTATTACACACTTTTTCATGGTCGAATACCTTGGTATTCTATGGCCGGACTGTGAGGGGCTTTGCCTCTTCCGTTGCATTCCGTGCTTGCAGGATATTGGGAAGAATTCTGTTCTGTATCTGTGCCTGGTCTTTTCCCGGGTTTTGCTTGGTATAGGCGTGGACTCCTTTTCCTTGTTTGGGCCCCTTTGGGGCTCTTTGAGCTGGGCTCACTCTTAGAAGTGTTCCTTTTTGTATTAGGGGACCTTTCGGTTTCCTTGGTTCTCCTTTGCCTTGTCCTCTTGGGGGTTTCGGCTGGTGTCTCCTTCATTTGTGGAGATGAGTGGTGGAGGACAGTTGGTTGGGCAACGGTGTCTCCTGGAGGACTGTTGGCTCAGTCAAGTCTGTTTGTGATTTCTAGTTTGGCTTCCAGACTTACTGCGAGTCAGTGTCACTGGGGCTTTTCCTCTTAAAAAATTTCGGCTTCGGATGAAGTGGGGTTTTTTATTGGGTAGAGGTTCAGACCTGGTGCCCTCATTATGGGCCGCATATTGTACCCTCCCATCTTGGCATTCACTGTCCTCTATAGCTTGGGTATTGCTTTCCCAAAAGTAATGAATGCAGCTGTGGACTCTTTCCATTTAAGAAGAAAAACATAAATTATGCTTACCTGATAATTTCCTTTTCTTCTGATGGAAAGAGTCCACAGCTCCCCACAAATAATTTTATGTGGGGCGTCCTTATATCTTTTGGCACCTTTTCACCCTGATATTTCTTCTACTGTTCCTTGTTCCTCGGCAGAATGACTGGGGGATGGGGGAAGTGGGAGGAGTATTTAAGTCTTTAGCTGGGGTGTCTTTGCCTCCTCCTGGTGGCCAGGTTCTTATTTCCCAAAAGTAATGAATGCAGCTGTGGACTCTTTTCATCAGAAGAAAAGGAAATTATCAGGTAAGCATAATTTATGTTATTTCTTAGGAAATAAATGGGCCAAGATTTTATCAAATATAGTAAAAATGTTATGAAAACTTATGAACAGTTTTCTGGTTATTACAGCATATCAAATATAACTTTTAAAGGGACACTCAAGTCAAAATAAACTTTTATGATTCCAGTATTAAAATTTGCACCATCTTTTTATATGCACACTTTCTGGGAAACAAGAACCTACTGAGCATGTGCACAAGCTCACAGGGTATATGTATACTAGTCTATGATTGGCTGATGTCTGTCACATGATACAGGGGGCAGGAAAATGGGAGAAAAAATGAATTTGTCAGTAAAAAAAATCTACTGCTTATTTGAAATTCAGAGTAGGTGGTAAATCATTGTCTTATTATTATGCACTTGTTAATTATATAATTATACTGCCTTTAGTGGTCCTTTAATTTAATTTTAAATCTGCAAGGTTTTGTATTTAAATTAATCTTAACCCTTTAGAAATTGTAGAGAACAGCAATGCAGTGCAATGCAAAGTGTTGCAGAATTCAATGGCAGACAAGAACTACAACTACTATGTAAGTTACTAAACTGTTTTCTAGAAACTTACGGCTAGATAACGAGCCTTTTTTTTCCAGTGCTCACTTTAAACAACGCTGGTATTACAAGTTTTCTGAATGGCTGCGTTAGCCTCAGAAAAGTGAGCGTTGAGCAAATTTAGCTCCACATCTCACTGTAATACCAGCGTTGGTTACGGTAGCGGTAAGCTGGCTAAACGTGCTCGTGCACGATTTCCCCATAGAAAACAATGGGGCTGAGCTGGCTGAAAAAAAACCTAACACCGGCAAAAAAGCAGCGTTCAGCTCCTAACGCAGCCCCATTGTTTCCTATGGGGAAAGAAAAAAATGTCTGCACCTAACACCCTAACATGAACCCCGAGTCTAAACACCCCTAATCTTACACTTATTAACCCCTAACCCACCGCCCCCGACATCGTCGCCACCTGCATTATACTATTAACCCCTAATCTGCCGCTCCGGACACCGCTGCCACCTACATTATACTTATGAACCCCTAATCTGCTGCCCCCAACATCGCCAAGACCTACATTTTATTTATTAACCCCTAATCTGCCCCCCCCCAACGTCGCCATAACCTAACTACACTTATTAACCCCTAATCTGCCGACCCGATATCGCCGCCACTTTAATAAATGTATTAACCCCTAAACCGCCGCACTCCCGCCTCGCAAACACTAGTTAATTTTTATTAACCCCTAATCTGCCTGCCCTAACATCGCCGAAACCTACTTACATTTATTAACCCCTGATCTGCCACCACTAACGTCGCCGCTACTATATTAAAGGTATTGTAAATTAGGATTTTTAATACGCCATATATCGAGGAGCTTGAGTTTGGAACAAAGGCTCTTAAAGTATTTGGCATGTTTATTGTGAATTTTCATATTTTTTTTAGTGAATCTTTCTGCTTCTGGAAATAAGGACATGTTAAAATCACCGCCAACAATTAGATTGGCGGATGTGAATGGGAATAATTTAACCTTAATTTTTTCCCAGAATTCTTCTGAGAATTTGTTTGGAGCATAAATATTGCAAAGTGCAAGTTTAACTGTATCAACCTGAATCTGTATAATCATATATCTTGCCTCTTTATCTAGTTCAATCCTATTGATTTCATAGGTTAAGTTTTTATTTAACAATATAGCAACACCTAGCTTTCTATTAACACAAGGAGTGGCCAACACCTCACCAACCCATTTGGTTTTTAATTTAGAGATTTCAGTCTCCTTTAAATGCGTTTCCTGTAAAAGGACAATGCTTGGATTATGTTTGCCTAGTTCTTTAATTATAAGTTTACGTTTGATTGGTGAGGTGATGCCCCCTACGTTCCATGAAAGCACATTCAAGCCATCAAACATCATCTCCTATTTTCTCTTTTTTAACTGGGAGACAGGGGGAAGGGAAGAAAAAAAAAAAAAAAAAAAAGAACAAGAAAAAAAAACACCACAGACAATGAACAGGGTCGGAACCCCCCCTCCCCCCGGGGGAAAAAAAACAAAAAGAATATGTATTTTATAATAACATTGCCGAAAAATATGTAAATAAAATAGAGCTTATTAAACATCAGGTTCTAATACATTTATACCCTTTTGTAAGTACTCTGTATCCTAATAAGCAGTTATCTAGATCTTAAAAATTCTTTAGCCTCATTAGTGTCACTAAATGTGTGTCTACTACCATTCTCTTCCACTATGATTTTGGCTGGGTATATCATTCGGGCTTTTAAACCTTTTTCAATCATTAACGAGCAAATAGGGGCCATATTCTTTCTTTTCTGAGATGTCTCTACAGAAAAATCTTGGAATAGCAAGATCTTTTTCCCCCCTATTATAAGTGTATCCATTTTCCTGAACAGTCTTAAGAGTTCTAATTTGTCTTGGTATCTTAATAGTTTAAAGATGCACATTCTAGGTCTTAGGTTATTTTCTGTGTGTCTACCCATACCTGTTCTGTGTGCTCTTTCAATGGGAAGGGGGAGACAATGCGCAGGAAATCCTAGTGCTTGGGGCAGGGTCTTACTAGTAAATTCCATTAAATCCGTATATTCTTGGGTTTCAGGTAAACCAATTATTCTTATATTATTGCGTCTGGAGCGATCCTCCAGATCCTCCAGACGGGCTTGCATATTTTGAATCTTAGTTGTTTGTACAGTTAGGGCTGATTCATGTGACCCCACTAGGTCCTCTAAGTCGGAGACTCTATTCTCCACTTCCGTTATCCTAGTAGCAAACTGTTTTACCTCAGTATTTAATGCGATTAGTTCAGAAGATATACCCGATAACTCTTTTTTGATCATGTCAAATTGTGCGGAGAAGAGGTTACTTAACTGCATTACTAGGGTTTGCATATCAAAAGGGGGTAGAGGTGTTTCAATGCAATCAGAACTAGTGTCAGTGACCTTAGCTTTTTTTTCTTTAGTTTTAGCAGGCATAGTGGGAGAGTGATATTTTACCTGAGTGACAAATTTTTCCATTTAATTATGTGCATAAAAAAAAAAAAGATAAACAATATGTGGATGTGCTATACAGGATGGTGGGAAAAGCAAGTGATCAGGAGCCACCAGTAGATGGGCGAGAGAAAAAAAAAAAAAAAAAAAAAAAAGAAAATAGGTTGTGTTCCCCCTTAATGTGGGGAATAGTGAAGAACTACTATCCCTGCAGGGGATTAGCCTATAGTGCTCGTGTATGTGTGTTTTTGAGTGTTTTATCAAGCCTGCATTCAATTGTCAACAATGCTAAGTCTCACTTATAGCGATACTAATTCCCCTTTCCTATACCTTCCTAATCCTTACCCCTTTAACTCTTCTTTAACCTTATCCCTTAATTAAATTTCAACTCTGCGGGCGGGTATTAATTGCTACAAGTATCAGAGTCTTATCTGAATGATACACACTAGCTAGTTCAAGATACCATATAATTAAGTTGTATAACAATACTAAAGGATAGTTTTAACTTAATTATGCGGTTTACAATACTTTACATAAGCAACATCTTAAGTAGATAGTTTAGACCAGCAAACACATAAATACCTATAGCAGCACAACCTTAATCAAAAAGATTTTTATGCTAGCGAGAATACAAAATTTCATAAATTCCTGTAACAGAAAAGATTATTGCAAAGGTAACCAGCTGTAACTAGCGATTATATTTCCAGATCAGTAGAATATGCTAGCAAGACATGCCTATATTTTAGGGCTTAAGCCCCTTTTTCCTCTTTTTCAAGACAAAAAAAGCCTATAACAGCACTGAATAATATTTTAAATAGTGTCCCATATATTAATCCAAAGGATGTGGAGTATCAGGCAGTCAATTTTAAAGGCCAGTAATAAATGTCTTAAAGAACATCAGTTGCACTATTATAGATGATGGTTAGTAGCAGTTTGTTGCAGTCATGGTATGTAGGGGCCAGCTGTAAATAGGAGCATTTATATCCAGTATTAGCGTATTTCAGTGGCAGGTCTTTTCAGTATGACTTAAAGGGATATTTAGAGGGATAATTGTAGCAGCAGGTCCCGTAATAAACTTAGAGCTCTACTTTATCCAACTTATCCTTACAGGATGTAGGATTGTTACTTTCTTTCCCAGCCTTTTCTGGGTAGGCCAGAGGATCACCGGCAAAGCGAAAATACAATCTAGGTAAGTCAAGTACAGCAAGGGAACAGAGGAAAGCTGAGTTCTGCGATATAGTTAATCGATTATCTTATGCTTTTAACACTGTGTCTTGTCATGGCATGTATTTCCACACTCAATATACGCTCTCAGCGCAAGACTGTCTTACCCCAGTTCTCGCTTCTCCGATCTTCATAGGGCACTGGGGAGCACCTGCAGTTTATTCTCAGCTGCACACCTCCTCTCCTTGGTGCAGCCACACAGGTAAGCTAGTGCCCTGCTAATCACTGTCTGTGTCCGTGTGCTTCGAGCGTCTGTCTACAGCGGGTCTGCTGTAACGGGTAGACAGGAGCTGGTACCGCCTCCTCTATTCCCCCTTGTTCCTCCTCGGGGCGTCAGCGGGGAGCTTGCTGCAGTAGATAACCAGGATCTACACCACCGCCGCTATTTACCCTGTTCAGCCGTTCAGATCCGCTTTACCGGTAGCAGCTTCAATGTACCAGGGTAGCCTTTTTCCCTCCGGGGGCCGCTTACAGGGAGGGTCCCTTGAAATAAAAAAAGATTTCTTCGCGACCAGGTCGCTTGCTGCTCCAGCTAGTCAGAGACTCCTTAACTCGGGCGGGCCGAAGCCTCGCAGAGCGCCACAGAAAACACCTGGTAAGCACTCCAGGATAGGTGGCTAGGAGCGGGAAGCGATAGAACGGCGTTCTCTCACAACACCTGTGCGCAGGTAGTCTGCACAGCACCTCCCTCACCGGAAGTCTCCTATATTAAAGGTATTAACCCCTAAACCTAAGTCTAACCCAAACCCTAACACCCCCCTAATTTAAATATAATTTAAATACATCTAAATAAAATAACTACAATTAACTAAATAATTCCTATTTAAAACTAAATACTTACCTGTAAAATAAACCATAAGATAGCTACAATATAACTAATAGTTATAGATTTGCGGTATGGAAAAGTCGCAGAAGAAAAGTGAGCGGTACACCTGTACCTGCCAAACTTGTAATACCAGCGGGCGTTAAAAAGCAGCGTTAGGACCAAAACTCATAATCTAGGCGTAAAAAAGGTGTTATTAAAAGAAACAGTTTGCATTTTAACAGTTTGTAAAGTAATGCGTTTGTGGGGTTGAAAAAAGATTTTTAAAAAAGTGACGATTCCTAGTTGCTGCCTATGTGGACATAAAAAACAGTATAAAACTAATGCTTTCCATTATTTCGTGGCATGATTGATGCTTTTGCTTTTTTACCCCTTGAATATATTGATGAAGGTATGAGATACCTCAAAACTGTCATTCCACAAGATCCACCTGAAGTCGAGGATTTGCTCGTGTATTTTGATCATATTTAGTGGCACATTTCGACTAATTCAGGAGCCAGTTGTCATATCTAATTACGCCCTGGTGCCTTTGAGAGTGCGTCATGTCACAATATGTAAAAAGTTTATTGAACACAAACTATTTACTTTCAACTCGTAATACAAGTGTGAATCTCTGAGCGCAAAAAAAATACTTCTAGCGGTGTTAACGCTCAAACGCGAGCACAATCTACCACTCCACTCATAATCTACCCTATTGATGGATATACTTCCTTGAATGGTTCATCAAATGCCCTCTGTAAGTAGAAGTCTGAGGACTGTTCCCCTGTGGGGCAAGCAGGAAGTGGAATTTGTGTGATAGGGTTTCTGAAGAATAACCCTGTGCCTCACCCCCTTCTTCCCCAGGTCTGTTTTGATTTTTACTACTTGCATGTCTAATTATCCAAATATGGTGATTGTTGTGAATCAGCTACTACAAGAAATCATTTATTTATTTTAACAGCCATTTAGGTCTGGCAGAAAACTATGCAACTATGTAATGTGCAAGAGCATCTCCTGTTTCACCTGCGCAAGCAGTTCTCAACATCTGATGAAAGTTCTGGGTTACTGGTATCTGGGAGAGTTGGATGCTGGCAGATCCTCAGTCCAGAATGACCCAGTGAGCCTATATTCACTATGCTATAGCTCTTTTGTTGTGAGACTATACTTAGAAATTGGAATCCCCTTCAATAATAGCCTACAGTGACAAATTCTAATTTGGAAACTTCAGAAGGTTCCCTGGGTTATTCTGTGCTTTGTGCAACAATACTGAAATGTGCATATAGCAAAGATCCGGAATGTTAGGGATATTTTAGATGGAGTTTCATCAGTTGTAACGAAGATGCACTATAACTTACTTTTTAATATACAGGGTAGATGTAAAATTCAAATATCCCATGCTCTGCCGGCTAATTCGAAAGTCAATTTTTCTGTGAGCTAAAGGTTTTAATTGTTGTCCAATCAGTGCTCTAGCTGCAACAAAAGCGCTGTATGGGGAGAGTGCTAACTGGACAAAAATTCAAACAGTTAGCTCACAGAAAAATTGACTTTTGAAGTGGGCGGTGTAGCGCGGGGTAACTGAATTTCATATCTAGATTAAAAAGCAAGTTATAGAGCATCTTTGTTACAACTGATGAATGAAACTCTATCTAAGATATCACTAACATTCCCGATCTGCTTTTTTAAAAGGGGAGAGTTTACTATCACTTTAAACAGTTTATAGGAGTTCAAACTCCTTCTGCCGTTTCTGCATTTTTTTTCTATGAGAACTGGAGTGGGATAAAGCATTCCTAGGTACAATCTAACAGTAGGATTTAAAATTGGACTAGTTTATTGAACAAGCAGATGTCCAGGGCAATTTAGATAAGAGGATCAATGCATTTGTTAAAAAATGGGAATCCTTTTTATTATTCATTCCTACAAGATTACAACATAAAGTCTTGCACCCCTTTCAGAATTTAACATTTATTCTCAATGAAAATATACAAGGTAAATGGTGCCCCCCTCTAATGGATCCAGACAGAAAGGCCGATTTAAAAATGTGTGGACAGACATGATCGGCTGTAGCGGATCATGGCCGCCTCACATTGATAAATGCCGACAGCATACGCTGTAGGTATTTATCATTCCACAAGCATTTCTAGTGAAATGCTTGTGCAATGCCGCCCCCTGCACATCTGCGGCCAATTGGCCACAAGCAGGGGGTGTCAATCAACCCGATCGTACCTAATCTGGCTTATTGCTGTCCGCTCCCTTAGAGGTGGCGGATGAGTTAAGGAACAGTGGTCTTACGACTGCTGCTTCTTAACTTCTGCTTCAGGCGGACCTGAAACGGAGTGGGTCGGAAGTAGCATCTGCTGCTTCATAAATCGACCCCAGAGTATGTAAATTTGACATGACACTACACTACATTTTTTTTGGTCCTCAATCCAGATCTTCTCAGCTACATTGTTGGAAAGCTGGTCTAGGTATGTGGGCATCCTGCTTTGTCCAGATCCTCCTCAAGATACTAGCCATAAGAGGAGACTCCCTTCAGTTTCTTAGGGTTCCACTTCCCCCTTCTCTCCATTTCAATGTAGTGTTACGTCACCTGAGGGCATAATCCAGACGTGGAGACCAGAAATCGTTATTATTAGTACTGTTATTTATTTAACAAGTTCATTGTGTGCAAGGTAAATTGCTGCTTTGCAAGAACAAAGTATATTCCAGCCACCAAATTCATTTAAAAGAACATTTATTTCCACATAGGGTCCTCAGCATATGCTGAGGACCCTATGTGGAAATAAAGGTTCTTGTAAAGGAATTTGGTGGCTGGAATATACTTTGTTCTTGGATTGTTTGGGACCTGGCAAGTCCTTTATTCCTTGCCCCATTGAAGAAGAGAAAGAAAGACAAAGGTGTGCTGTTTCCCTATCTCCCTGGTGAATAAATTGCTGCTTTGTCCAGCAAGATGCGCACTAATTTTTATTTATTTGTGTTTATTTTATTTTATTTATGTTCATATTAGGATTTCAGAAGCTCTCATCCTATTGGCTGATTTGAATTTGAAGAATCAGCCAATAGGAATGCAATGTACGCCATTTGGAAATGGGTACCTTGCATTCAACTTCATTGTACCGCGGTGATCGTATGAAGAGGACGCTCTGCGCAGGATTTCATCGCCATCCAGGATAGCTCCGCTCCGAGCCGCCGGGATGAAGATAGAAGACGTCCTCGAGTTGGATGAAGGTGTCGCCACCTGGATGAAGACTTCTCGCCGCCTGGATGACGTTGGATGACCCTACTTCAGGAACTGTGATTAGATTTTATGTGGTTGGTTTAAGGTTTTTTTTGTTTTTGTTTTTTGGGGTGGTTTTTTTTTTTTAGATTAGGGTTTTTTGTGCAGTGTTAAAGAGCTGAATGTCCTTTTAAGGGCAGAGTAAAAAAGCTGAATGTCCTTTTAAGGGTAATGCCCATACAAATGCCCTTTTTAGGGGCAATGGGTAGTTTAGGATTTTTTTAGATTTAGGTTTTTTTATTTTGGGGGGTTGGTTGGGTGGTGGGTTTTACTGTTGGGGGTACTTTGTATTTTTTTTCTAGGTAGAAAAGCTGTTTAATTTAGGGCAATGCCCTACAAAAGGCCCTTTTAAGGGCTATTGGTAGTTTATTGTAGGTTGGGGGTGTTTTTATTTGGGGGGGCTAATTTATTTTTATAGGGCTATTAGATTAGGTGTAATTGTTTTTATTTTTGATAAATTCGTTTATTATTTTTTGTAATCTTAGATTTTTTTATTTTTTCGTAGTATTAGTTTTTTTTAAATTTGTAATTTAGGTTTTTAATTTTTTCGTAGTGTTAGGTTTTTTTAATCATGTATTTTTTTTAAATTTTATTAGACTAGTTATGTTAGGTTAATTTATAGTTTAAACTTAGGCTTTTTTATTTCACAGGTAAGTTTCTATTTATTTAAAGATAGTTATATTGTCATTTTAATTTAAAGCTAGGGGGGTGTTAGGTTTAGGGGTTAATAGTTTAATTTAGTTTTTTGCAAAGAGTGGGGCCGGTGGTTAATAGGTTTAGTTTAGTAGTTACAATGTGGGGGGTGTTAGGTTTAGGGGTTAATAGGTTCAATTTATTAGTTACGCTGTGGGGGGACTGGAGGTTTAGGTGTTAATACTTTATTATAGTGTTGGCGATGTGGGGGACCGGCGGTTTAGGGGCTAATAGGTTTATTTAGTGTCGGCAATGTCGAGGAGCAGCGGATTAGGGGTTAATAACATTATTTAGCATCTGCAATGTCAGGGAGTGGCAGATTAGGGGTTAATAATTTTATTTACTTCAGCGATGTCGGATTAGGGGTGTTAAGACTAGGGGTTTATGTAAGGGTGTTAGGTTTAAACATAACTTTCTTTTCCCTATAGACATCAATGGGATTGCGTTGCGGCGATCGCCATTCCGCGATCACAGGTGTTAGTTTTTTTTCTAACACTCTCTCCCTATTGATGTCTATCGGGGAAAGCGTGCACAAGCACGTAAACTCAGCCCTTTGCTTTTGTGCGGTATGGAGCATAACGCACCATAACGCACAGCACAAGGAGGCTTTTCAGTAACTCGCAATGACAGCACTATGGAAAGTGTAATAACGCAAATGTTGGCGTTATTTATGCACCCTGTTTTTGCGCAAAACTCGTAATCTAGATGTATGGGTATTATGTAGCAACCCAGACAGACCTGCCTGGCACAATTACAGCTGATTCTGCATGACCAAGGCCAAGTTACCAGTACTTAGTATTTAGTTAGTTTACTGTGTTAATTGTTGTCGTTTAAAATTGAAAATGAGATTCCCATCCTTGCATGGAGAACAGATCCTCCCACATTTCTGGCATACACCACATCTGTATTGAGAAGCACTAAGATAAAACTTTTTATGATGGACTTTATTATCATTTGTATGTTTTCCTATGTATGTGATCGCACTAATGGATCTTTATCATAAATAAAGTTGTAAAAAAAAATTGGACTAGTTATAACTTTATTTTACTAGAGACAATGGGACCCATTTATCAAGCTCCGAATGGAGCTTGAGGGCCCGCGTTTCTGGCGAGTCTTCAGACTCGCCAGAAACACAATTTATGAAGCAGCGGTCTAAAGACCGCTGCTCCATAACCCTGTCCGCCTGCTCTGAGCAGGTGGACAGGAATCGCCGCAATTCAACCCGATCGAATACTATCGGTTTGATTGACACCTCCCTGCTGGCGGCAAATTGGCTGCGAGTCTGCAGGGGGCTGCGTTGCACCAGCAGCTCTTGTGAGCTGCTGGTGCATTGCTGAATATGAAGAGCGTATTGCTCTCCGCATTCAGCGATGTCTTGCGGACCTGATCCGCACTGTCGGATCAGGTCCGCAAGACATTTGTTAAATAGGTTCCAATAAGGATATTGATCTTGGCAGTCCATATGCCGTTTTGAACTAAGTTTGCCATTTTGATTAATTTCTTGGTTAAATTGTGTTTACTTTTTTAATCTCATAACTCCATATAGAGCCTATGGGGCCTATCTATCAAGCTCCGAATAAAGCTTGAGGCCCCGTGCTTCTGACGAGCCTGCAGACTCGCCAGAAACATCAGTTATGAAGCAGCGGTCTAAAGACTGCTGCTTCATAACCCTGTCCGCCTGCTCTGATGAGGCAGACAGAAATCGCTGCAATTCAACCTAATCGAGTACGATCGGGTTGATTGACACCCCCCTGCTGGCAGCCGATTGGCCGCGATTCTGCAGGGGGCGGCGTTGCACCAACAGCTCTTGTGAGCTGCTGGTGCAATGCTGAATACGGAGAGCGTATTGCTCTCCGCATTCAGCGAGGTCTTGCGGACCTGATCCGCACTGTCAGATCAGGTCCGACAGACATTTCATAAATAGGCCTCAATATGTGTTCCTTTCTTTCCTTTGTTAATATACAGTAGTGATGTTCTCTTAGATTGCAGTATATTGTCTCTGTATATGTTACTTAAAATATTATCATTTTGATGATCATCTTTCTTTACCATGATGTTTTTAAAGCATTTTTACACATTAGATTACTTCAGGGTTCTAATGTATGCAAGGAACATATGTTACTTTAGTAACAAGTTTGTATTACTTTTCATATCTACTCCAAAGAAAGTATTTTGCTTGATTACCGTATTTGCTTTTCTATTCATAATTAATACGGCTGACTTTTTTGTTATGTCTTTTTTGAAAGAGATAGGAAAATATTTTTTTCTTTGGCTATAAATTCTCCACCATACCAGACACGCCAGTGTGGATAACAATTGTATTTTTCCTTTAAAGGGTTATTTAACTGTTGTCATAGCAACATATTTATCTGTGTGCCTTTTTTCATTCATATGATGGTAATGGTATGTGGACATGTGGAAATATTGGGCTAGATTTCGAGTGGTGCGCTATAATTTGCGAGCGAGTGATATCTGTTTTTTTGAGTGCAATCACGATTTATGCTAGAACAGTGGTTCTTAAACCAAGTGAACTCAAGGCCTGGTACATTTTAGCAGGACATGTCCAGGGCCGGTAGTCATACACATGCATACATGTATATGTATGTGTATATATATATATATATATATATATATATATATAGTGAAGATTGGAGTAGCTGTGTTAGTCCAGTAGATAAGATGCTCAAAAAACAAAGTATTGCAGTATGCAGTGATACCTTTTTTATTGGACTAACATAATATTTCAAAGACAAGCTTTCGAGAGTTTTCCTCTCTTCCTCAGGTCTGAAGCAATACTAATCATTCTGATATAGATACACATCACATACAACAAATGGAAGGGAGGGAGGGGGTGAGAGGAGGGGGTGAGAGGGGGTCATAAAAGCAGAGAATGTATCTGAAGGAGAAAATAGTTGAGAATAGCCAGAAAGAATAAATAAACAGAGGAGAGTAAATAGGCCAGATGAGAGGAAAAACAAAAGGAAAAAGAAACCAATATAGGACAATAAGATGAGAGATTATAGAAAGTTCTGGTAGTGTGTGAGAAAGCCAGAGTCTACATTAAGTCCTTCATTTCTGGTTTTGAAATGTGTGATCATTTTCATCTCAAAAGTCTTTCGTTCATGAGAGTCTTTGAAATTCCCTTTAAGAATTTTAATCCCACCCCTGTTGGTCATCAATTCACCCAGACTGGTCACTCCATCCTTAACCTCAGGATTAAAATTCTTAAAGGGAATTTCAAAGACTCTCATGAATGAAAGACGTTTGAGATGAAAATGATCCCACATTTTAACACCAGAAATGAAGGACTTAAAGGGACACTCAAGTATAAATTAAACTTTCATTATTCAGATAGGGCTTTTAATTTTAATTGACTTTCCAATTTACTTTTATCATCAAAGTTGCTTTTTTCTCTTGGTATTCTTAGTTTAAACTAAACATAGGTAGGCTCATATGCTAATTTCTAAGCCTTTGAGGGCTGCCTCTTATCACATGCTTTTTAAATCTCTTTTCAACACAAAGAGACAGAAAGTACATGTGGGCCATATAGATAACACTGTGTTCAGGCACAGAAAGTTATTTAAGATCTAGCACAATACAATGCTAAATTTAAGACAAGAGATAATAAACAGTCACAGTCATGTGATCAGGGGGCTGGAAGAAGGTTCCTAGATAGTGATGTCCCGAACTGTTCGCCCGCGAACGGTTCACAGCGAACATAGGTTGTTCGCGTTCGCGTTTGTGGGCGAACACATGGCGATGTTCGATCCGCCCCTATGTGTCATCATTGTGGAAACTTTGACCCTTTATGTCACAGCCGCCTGACACATTAGAGCCAATCAACATCAGACACTCCCTCACAGACACTCCCAGCTACTCGGAATCCGCCATTTTAGACTCATAACGACCTTGCTTTTTTAATGAGAGGACGTGTTGTGTTTTTGCTCCTGACATTAATAGGAAAAACATAGCTAGGCTAGTGTATTTACAGTCCAGAAGGACTCCACTCATCTCTGCTGCAAGCACAGCACCCCAAAAAGCCCTTTTTAGGGCTATATTTCGTGCCGTTTTTTTTTTTTTTTTTTTTTTTTTTTTTATTAGCATTTGCCTGGCTTTCAGCTGTGTGTTTAAGGCTCACAGCATATGCTGTGACTACTGCCACCACTGATATCTCCCTAACAACATTAGTTTAAATTTAACTAACCCAAAAATATAATTATTTTTCTAGTGTAATTTTTTTTCATTTTCTATCAGGCCAGTGTCACACAGCATATACTCTGGTTCATTGCTCTGTGCCAGCCAGCAGCCAGCAGTGTTAATATCCGTTTATAACATTATTTTTAATTTAAAAAAAAACACAAAAAAATATTTTTCTAGTGTAATCTAATTACATTTACTATCATGCCTGTGTCTGTCAGGCTCACTCAGCATTAATATACCTCTTTTTTTTCAGTCTTTTGGTTAATTGGTCTGTGCCAGGCAGCCACCCAGCACTCATATCTATTTTTCTTTCACCTTAATTTTAATATATATAAAAAAAAAAAGTTTAAATTTGTTTGCTAGTGTAATCAAATCTAATTTTCTATCCGGCCTGTGTGTTTTGCTGACATAGAGAGCCTACTGTGTTTACTTGCTGCCCTCCCTAGTCTATGAGCCACGACTCATATGTGTTTAACCTTTTTTTAATTCCCCCCCGCAAAAAAATAATTTCAATCATTTTTCTAGTGTAATCTAATAGTATTTTCTATCAGGCGTGTGTGTATCCGACATACATAGCCTACTGTTTTTAATAGCTGCCCTTCCAAGGCTATCAGCCACGACTCATATGTATGTGCTTAACCTTTTTCTTAAAATTTCCAAAAAAAAAGTCTTTAAATCATTATGCTAGTGTAATCTAATTGTATTTTCTATCAGGCCTGTGTCTAACTGTCTATCTGACTTACACAGCATACTGTTGTTATAATTGCTGCCCTATGTAGCAGCCAGCCAGTGTGACCACTCATAGAGTCATATGTGCATTGCACTTCTTAACATAATTTTAATATTAAAATCTAAAATTTTAAAATATTTTGCTAGTGTAATGTAACTTAATTTTCTATCAGTCCTGTGTTTTTGTCACTTACACAGCATACTGTGTTAAATTACTGCCCTACCTACCACCCACGACTCATATCTGCCAACCTGTCTGCCAGGCCCAAGTAGCCAATTAGTGGCACAAATCACAATTCTTGTAACAGTAATAAAAAAAATAAAAAAACATAATTTTTTGGACTGCAAATATTCAGTCTCCTAGGGCCATTGAATTTCATTTACCTCCTGCCTGCCACTGCCAGCCTTTTGTGCCAGGCCGTCTAGCCACCTATTTACACCAATCATAATTGTTGTCACAGTCAGGCAGTATAGTTATTAATTTAAATAAAAAAAATTTTTAGTGTTGATCTTAACCCTCAGTTTGCTCATGCCTTTGAATTGCACTTTTCTACAGCCTTCCAAGCCTGTGTGCCAGGCCTACTTAAAAAATATTTACACCAATCATATTTGTTGTGACAGTTTTCTAATAATTAAAAATTAAAATTTTTTGGTAATAGTTGCTGTGATTTGAATCCTCAGTTTGCTGGTGCCATTGAATAGCACTTTCCTCCTGCCTTGCAGCCTGCTGTGAGCCAGGCCCACCTAGCCAATTGTTATCAGCAATCATATTTCTGTTAACAGTATTGCAAAAATTGTCAATCATCACTGTTTAGACTGTCAGTAATCAGTCTCCTAGTGTCCTTGAATTGCATCTCCCTCCTGCCTGCCATCCTTTTGTGCCAGGCCGTCTTGCCAACTATTTACACCAATCCTAATTTTTTGTCACAGTATAGTTACTAATTAAAATTAAAAAAATCTTTATTGTTGATGATCTTAACCCTCAGTTTGCTCGTGCCTTTGAATTGCACTTTTCTACAGCCTTCCAAGCCTGTGTTCCAGGCCTACTTAAAAAATATTTACACCAATCATATATGTTGTGACAGTATTCTAATAATTAAAAATTAACACAACCTCGTTAAAATAGGTAGCAGACCGGGGGGCGGAGTCTAGCCACGCTAGGAGATGGCAGCTAGCTAGAAGGGCTCCTGTCTACTAAACCGAAGAAAAGCTAATTTGGATGGCGTAAATCCCTTATCCTTTACCCCTCTGTACCCTAACAACCCCACCTCACGAATACCGCAGCTCGGGCGGCTCCTGATAGACTTTTCTCAACCGGGAGGAGAGAAACTCTGCTTGAGGCCTAAGCGCACAGTGGCTAAGACGCAGTTTGCAACCACCGCAGTTACTGTCAGATAGCAAAGGGACAGGACCCGGCAGGGGACAAGCACACAGATCGCACTGCCCAGAAACAATTATCGGAAGAACCGGAGGAGAATTATAACCGCTACGAGGACTCTGATTACGTTAGGTAAGGCAGACAAATACACATGTGAGCTCCCGGAACGCTCCCCTTTTGCTGCAGTTCCTATATAAAGGGGTCTTTTGAGTACAAATCCTATTATCAGCAGTACATAAAATAAAATGCCCAGGCAAATACAGAACTGTATAATCTTGACCGGAAATAAGCAAAACCACTAAACGCTACATAAATATAATAACTGCGTCACAAGTTATAAGATAAGAGAGGAGACGACAATATAACAGGTTCACAGCATATAAAACTACATCTTACCTCCCTAACTTTGACTTTAACAAGGACACAAAAAGTAGTGTAAAACCTGTTATTACTTGGGACTGGTTGATTTAACCCTCTCACACGCAGCTAGCACAATAACTCATGCTTTAAAATCACTAAGCTGAGCCGAGCTGTGTACCTGTGACAGCTATACGCCCAAGCACAACACCAGTTGTTAGCCTGGCAACTTCAGCTCAGATAAACAGAGGAACTTACTCCTATTTTCATAAGTCTGATCTAGCCAGAATCTCAACATCAGCTTCCTTTTTTCTTACAAGCAGCGGGTCACACACACTAGAAGGGTCACATCACGAAAGCCCAGGGGATGCCTGGCAAGAGGCAGACCAAAGGAGACAAAACACCTTCCTCTAAGACCCTCAATCAGTATTTAGTGCCCAAGGACTCACTTGCTTTAAATAGAGAGGATCCCTCAGAATCAACAACCTCTAAGACAGGATTAAGTGATATGGAGGCACCAGATTTAAGCTCCTTTATTACAAAAAAAGACTTGTCTCATTTGTCCTCCAAAGAAGACATTAAAGTTGTGCTTCATGAAATGAGGACTCTTTTTGGTGACCTACGAAAAGATCTGGGGGCTATGGAGAAAAGAGTTGTCACTTTAGAAACAAATCACACTGCATTAACTACTGAAGTCCAATCTAACACAGCTGGAATCCAGGAATTAGATAACAGAGTTTACCAGATTTCTGAAAAGTTAGAAGACCTGGAAAATAGGACTCGCCGAAATAATCTTAGAATAAGGGGTGTTTCAGAATCCATATTCCCCCCAGCAATAGAAGGTTATTTGCAGGCCCTATTCAGAATAATTAAAGAAGACCCCTCTGGCGAAGACATCCAGATAGAGAGGGCTCACAGAGCCTTGAGACCTAAACCTCCTCCTAAGGCCCCGCCTCGAGATATAATTGTTAAATTTCTTAAATATAAGGATAAAGAAGACCTCCTGCGATGTGCGAGAGCAAAACACCCAATTACGCACGCAGGTGAAGAAATACAGCTATACACCGACCTCTCTCCCATCACTCTTCAGAAAAGAAGGGAACTGTCCACGGTCACCAACATCTTGAAACTGCACAAGATTCAATACAGATGGGGATTCCCGGTCTCGATAATAGCCTCAACTAATAATAAAACGGCTATTTATCGCCCTGGGGCAGACCTTAATCTATTCTACAGAGAACTCTCAATTCTAGAATCTCCTGAAAGAAGTGCTTCTCTGCCTGGTAACAACAACATCCAGGCCTCTTCATCATCCTCAAGGGACTCCTGAACCCCAGGCTGACTCTCTTCAACTGCCTCATGGAGGTTACCTAAATTTTGAACTTAACCTGAGAACTTGTTCTCTTTACACAGAACAACCTGAAGGCGACCTGTTCAGCGGTTGCTCTGACCGCAAAATATTTCAACACCTGACTCTAGAACACAGTGAGGGAGAGGGAGCTGATTTACACTCGCTTCCCCCTCCACCCTATGATGTATCCTTTTATGGCGCTCTCCTTTTGGGGACTATAGCATGACACGGGCCTGACCTGTTTTCAGCCTCTTTCAAAATGCATAACACTGTTTTTGTCAAATGTTTTGTTTTCTGCCTCACATGCATTTCTTTTTTTTCCCCTCCTATCTAGGCTCTCTTCTATATGGAAGAAATAGGAAGAGTATTTATATTGCAGAACAGTTGCACAGTTATTTGTTGTTTATTAATGTTAGAAATGTTGTTTACATTACTCTGTTGATTTATTGATTACACTTCTGTTAAAACAAGTCTATTTATCAACAATCCCCTAGCAATTAGCGCACAATGAGTACTCTTGGTCCCTCCAGGTTTGTAAGAACCATAAATTGATGTAACAACCTCCCCACCTATACATAACTCCAAACTTCCTATCATTAATGCCCCATCCCCCCTTCCAACAGCCCAGATATAAGAATACCCTATAGCAAGAGCCTCCTAGGGAGAACCTTTAGTCTGTATCAAATACATTTCTTTTTTTTTGTTGTTGTTCTTCTTTTTTTTCTCCCCTATCTAGGCTTTCTTCTACATGAAAGAGATAAGAAGAGTATTTATATTGTAGAACAGTTGTACAGTTATTTGTTGCTTATCAATGTTCGAAATGTTGTTTACATTACTCTGTTGATTTTTTGATTATATTTCTGTTAAAACAGGTCTATCTACTAACACTCCTCTAGCAATTAGCGCACAATGAACGCCATTGATCCCTTCAGATTTGTAAGAACTATAAATTGATGTAACAACCTCCCCACCTATACTTTACTTCAAACTTCCTAACATTAATACCCCATCCCCCCTTTATACAGCTCAGATACAAGAATACCCTATAGCAAGAGCCTCCTGGGGAGAACCTTTAACCTGCACTAAGTTGTTACTAAGACATATACGCCCTATACCAGGGATGCTTTAGTGTTAACGAAAAACCACACAGCGTAGACAGGGTACCCCCTGAATTCTTTCCCCCTCCCCTCCCTGCCCTCCCTCCCCGATAGATTCCCCTCCCCCCCCATCTATGCCATCCATTAATACGCCTTATTATTATACTCTCCTCATATTCGGTTGTGGAGACACTACCCCATTTTTTGTTACCCTTCCACAAGTTAAGGGTACACGCTCCTCTTTCGGAGCTCTATTTTTCTATTTTCTTCAGGCCCCTTTCTTAACCCCTCTTTTCCACCTATACTAAGACTTATATCAGCTGTTAACTATCTCAGCGCTTTCCGTTATAACCAGCTATTCTACCTTTCTGATCTCACTTATCCCTCTTTTCTCTTTTACTGATCCCCCCCCCTTGGTTTTTTTTTTTTTTTTTTTTTTTTTTTTTTTCTCTTCCATCTCTTTCCCTTCCCCCCCCCCCCCCATCATGCAACGCAGTAGATTTGGTGATCACTCTCTTAGGCTCACTTCTATAAACGCAAAAGGCCTTAACAACCCGGGCAAACGATCGATAGCTCTCCGAGAACTAAACAAATTAAAAAGTCAAATTATTCTAATACAAGAAACCCACTTTCAGAGGGGTAAGGAACCGAAATGGTCCCCCAAACACTTTCCCACGTCCATCTTTGCCTCCGGTCCTGATAAAAAAAGTGGAGTGGGCATACTTATCCATAAAACACTTCCTATACAAATTACACACCTAACCAAAGATCCCAAGGGACGTTTTATCTTCTTGGTAGGAAATCTACACGGACAACCCCTCACTATTCTAAACATATATGCACCCAACACGGCCCAAGATAAATTCCTTAAACAAGTACTGAACCTCCTATTAGATAACGCTAAGGGAGTGGTTTTTCTGGCCGGAGATTTCAACCTAGGCATCAACCCACTCGTAGACACCTCAAAAGGAACCACTAGTATACCCAGCTCAGTCCTTAAGAAAGTTAGAACTGCTCTAACCGCACACACCCTACATGACGTTTGGAGAACCCTGCACCCCAATGACAGGGACTACACTTTTTTCTCTGCTCCTCACAACTGCTATTCACGCATTGACTATGTCATGACTGACTCCCATGGTCTATCTCTTATATCACACTGCGAAATTGGTAACATCACGTGGTCCGACCACGCTCCTGTTACCTGCTCCATTCTTTGGCCCGATCTCCCAATTTTATCCAAAAGCTGGAGACTTGATGATTCCCATTTAGACGACCCGCTTATTCTAGATGAAGCAGAGAATGCACTCTCTGAATATTTCTCACTCAATGCAAACACAACACCATCCCCTACTTTAGAATGGGAGGCGCACAAACCGGTAATCCGCGGTATATTCATAAAACATAGCATCAGACAGTCAAAACAAGCCAAAATCTATCACACAAAATTACTAGAAAGGATTAACACCCTTGAGGAGACTCATAAGCAGGAACCCTCTAATGACACCTGTAAGCAGGAGTTGTTGTCCGCAAGGACAGAACTCAAACAATACCTTATAAAACAGCATCAGCGAACGGCCCTACACCTGAAGCAATATTATTATGAGGGTGGGAATAAACCGGGTAGAGTGTTAGCGAGGACCCTGCGGAGGAGAAAATTGGCCTCATATATCCAATCACTACACACTACAGATGGCAAAATAGTTCATAGCAGTAAATTAATAGCTTCTACTTTTAGGGACTATTACATGACTTTGTATAATATAGACAATACCACCCCCCCATCTCTGCCTCAGTTAGATACACCTACCCTCAGAGAACGCTCAGATAGATTTTTCTCCAATCTTAACCTCCCCACTTTGAATGACAGTGAGAGGGAAGATCTTGCATCCATTATTACGCTAGAGGAACTCCAGCAGGCTCTAAAAGACACCCCTGCGGGTAAATGTCCAGGGCCAGATGGATTCACCCCTAAATACTATAAGACATTTAGCAATCAGTTATTCCCTCATATGCTACAGCTATTCAACAACCTGCGAAAAACCCCGACTTTATCTAAATCTCTCCTAGAGGCCCACATAACCGTAATCCCTAAGCCCGGCAAAACGGCCAATCGCCCTGAAAACTTTAGGCCCATCTCTCTCATAAATTCGGATGTGAAATTGTTAGCTAAAGTTCTTGCTAACAGACTAAACAAATTTCTGCCTAAATTAATAGATACCGATCAAGTTGGCTTTGTCCCGGGCAGAGAAGCCCGGGATAACACCATAAAAATTATAAACCTTATAAACCACGCGAAAACAACAAATACACCCCTGGCCCTTTTGGCGACCGATGCGGAGAAGGCCTTCGACCGGGTTCGGTGGTCTTTTCTGCAAAGGTCTATGTTGGAAATGGGCTTCCCTGAGCCCTTTCTGAACATGACAATGGCTTTATATTCTCACCCCAATGCTAGAATTAGGACTAACGGGGTCCTCTCGGACTCATTTGACATTAAAAACGGCACCAGGCAGGGGTGTCCCCTTTCTCCCCTCCTCTTCGCCATCTCCATGGAGGTACTGGCTCAGAAGATTAGAAATAACACTGAGATTAGGGGCATAAAGACAGGGGAGCAAGAGCATAAACAAGCTCTCTATGCAGATGATGCGTTATTCACATTAACAGAGGCCGACATTTCTATCCCTGCCTTACTTACAGAACTGAACAATTATAGTAAGATCTCTAATTTCCAGCTGAACCTTTCTAAATCCGAACTCCTCAACATAAATACTAACCCAAACTCCATAAATCATTTGAGTAACGCTTACAACATCCCCATCGCGCGACACAAACTAAAATACCTAGGTATATTTCTCTCCACCAACACGTCAGACTTAATTAAACTCAATTATAACGCCTTAAAAAATGAAATTGTTAGGGATTTGTCATCCTGGAAAAACAAAAAGTTATCTTGGCTAGGGAGAATTGGAGTGCTTAAAATGAACGTCCTGCCCCGGATTTTATATCTCCTCCAGGCTCTCCCCATTTCACTCCCAGAGGGGTACATTCCGCAACTACAAAAAACATTTGAACAGTATATATGGGATGGGTCTAAACCCAGAATCCCTAGGAAAACTATGTACCTTTCAAGGGACGAGGGGGGCTTGGGAGTGCCTTGTTTGGAAAGATATAAACAGGCAATTTCACTACAACACATGGTGGAATGGGCCCACAACTCTAGAGATAAAACATGGATAAATATTGACAGGCAAATACTCAAATTGAACAACATCGCTACACTAGGCTGGATACCACATCACCATAGACCAAAACTAATTAATAACTACCTCATCACAACGAATGTACTGACAGACTGGGATAAGACAATGGCCACGACTACACACATCTCGACTAGAGATGCCCCACTTACACCCATCATAGAGCACCCTGCCCTCCCATTCTGTAGACTAGGATTTACTAGAATGCAACCATACAGCCTTCGCACAGGCACGATATCATTTGTCACAATAGACGGGAAACTTAAAACACATTCTGACATGATGGAGGCTCATGGGGAGTTTTTCTCCTCATGGCTTCAGTATCATCAATTGATACATTTTATAACTCACCATAAACACAAAAATGATTTTGGTAGAAAACTGACGCCCTTTGAGGAACTCTGTGTTTCACAAGCAAACCCGACCCACTTGATTTCTAAAATTTATAAAATTCTAGGCAACCCTGACTCAATTAACCTCCCTTCCTACACGTACTCGTGGAAGAAGGAATTAAACTGTAACTTAGAAGAGGAACCCTGGCGTCAGGCCTTTCGAATGACCAAAAAAACTTCTGTTTCGGCAGTAATACAGGAAATTCACATAAAACTCCTGTGTAGATGGTACCTAACCCCGTCCCGATTACACAGAATATACCCCTCACTCAGCAGTACCTGCTGGAGAGGCTGTGGAGAGGAGGGTACACTCCTCCATATCTGGTGGGCTTGCCCCAGGCTCAGGGAATTCTGGCGAGAGATTATGTCAGAAATGTCGGAGATATTGGGAGCAATGGTTCCTCATACCCCAAATACATTGTTGCTTCTATCACTTCCAAAGTTGTCTGGCGAAGGTAAATGCCCTCTCTTACTAATTATGCTCACAGCAGCTAAAAAGCTCATACCAAAACTCTGGAAGACCCAAATCATCCCCACATTAGAGGACTGGAGAGTAGCCGTTGCGGACCTCCTTTCCCTGGAGAGATACCACTATCTAAAAACGCACCACCTTGAGATACACGATATGATGTTGGCCCTGTGGAATAGACAGATTTAATTAGGGCTGCCCCCTCCCCCACTCCCCTTCCCTCCCCCCCCCCTTTTTTTTTTTTTTTTTTTTTTTTTTTTTTCTCTCTTCCTCCTCTTGTTCTTCATCCTTTTCTCTACCTTCTTTCTTTGGCTGAGAGACGTTTCCCTCAGTCTTCACTGATTTATTAAAGGTTGGTTTTTTAGCAGCTTTAAACTTTATTGTAAAAATTGCGCAATATGTGAGAGATTGACATAACTCGTTACCCCACCTCCGGAACACACCCTTTTCTCTCAATTAGATCTCTTATAGAAGAGACAACTGCGTATGCATAAGTTACCACAGAGGGATATTATGTACAATGAGTTTGTATAACATTTAACTTGTCTTAATCCCTGTATTCTATAATTTGACTTGTATATCCTTTGTTGTCTCTTTGGAATATCTTAATAAAAATTTTCAAATAAAAAAAAAAAAAAAAATAGGTAGCAGACCACATGTCTTATTATTATAATTTTTCAGGGTAATCTGGCAGGCCATATAGAACTCCCCCGATGGGGGGGGGGGGGGGAACAGGGATTAAAGTGCTAAGAAAAGTACTAATTGACACAAGCTAGTTGGGTCCAAGAACGCATGTTTGATTATTAGAATTTATTAGGGTAATTATATATCTAACAAATCTATCTATTTCTCTTCTATCGATTCTATCTAACTATCAATCTATGTATATCTATCTATCCTATCAATCACTATCAATCTATCTTCTGTCCGGGATGTTTTGAGACAGCCACTTTGGGAATGTTAGTTGATTTAGACCCATTATGGCTTAAAAGCAGACTCTGCATCAACTATGTAATTTTCCATGGGAGTTTTGCCAGGGATCCCCCTCCAGCATGCAACAGTCCAGGTGTTAGTACCCTTGAAACAACTTTTCCATCACTATTGTGGCCAGAAAGAGTCCTTGTAGGTTTTAATGTTCGCCTGCCTATTGAATTCAATTTTGGTTCGCGACATCACTATTCCTAGATACAAGGTAATCACAAAGGTAAAAAGTACATTAATATAACTGTGTTGGTTATGCAAAACTGGGGAATGAGTAATAAAGGGGTTATCTATCTTTTAAAACAATAACAATTCTATGGTTGACTCTCCCTTTAATGTAGATTCTGGCTTTCTCACACACTACCATAACTTTCTATAATCTCTCATCTTATTGTCCTATATTGGTTTCTTTTTCCATTTGTTTTTCCTCTCATCTTGCCTATTTACTCTCCTCTGTTTATTTATTCTTTCTGGCTATTCTCAGCTATTTTCTCCTTCAGACACATTCTCTGCTTTTATGACACCCCTCTCACCCCCCTCCCTCCCTTCCATTTGTTGTACGTGATGTGTATCTATATCAGAATGCTTAGTATTGCTTCAGACCTGAGGAAGAGAGGAAAACTCTTGAAAGCTTGTCTTTGAAATATTATGTTAGTCCAATAAAAAAGGTATCACTGCATACTGCAATACTTTCGGCTAGATCACAAGTTTTGTCGGTAGAGTCATGCGGTGTTAACAAGCCTTTTTTTTCACCGCTCACTTAAAACAACGCTGGTATTACGAGTTTTCTGAATGGCTGCATTAGCCTCAGAAAAGTGAGCGTTGAGCAAAATTTAGCTCCACATCTCACCTCGATACCAGCGCTGCTTAAGTCAGCGGTGAGCTGGCCAAATGTGCTTGTGCACGATTTCCCCATAGGAAACAATGGGGCTGAGCCGGCTGAAAAAAAACCTAACACCTGCAAAAAAGCAGCGTTCAGCTTTTAACGCAGCCTCATTGTTTCCTATGGGAAAATAAAAAATATGTCTACACCTAACACTCTAACATGAACCCTGAGTCTAAACACCCCTAATCTTACACTTATTAACCCCTAATCTGCCGCCCCCGACATCGTCGCCACCTGCATTATACTATTAACCCCTAATCTGCCACTCCGGACACCGCCGCCACCTACATTATACCTATGAACCCCTAATCTGCTGCCCCTAACATCACCGACACCTACATTATATTTATTAACCCCTAATCTGCCGCCCCAACGTCGCTGCCACCTACCTACAATTATTAACCCCTAATCTGCTGCCCCAACGTCGCCGCCACTATACTAAATTTATTAACCCCTAAACCTAAGTCTAACCCTAAACCTAACCCCCCCTAAATTAAATCTAATTTAAATAAATCTAAAGAAAATTACTATTATTACCTAAATAATTCCTATTTAAAACTAAATGCTTATATAAATATATATAAATAAACCCTAATATAGCTACAATATTACTAATAGTAACATAGCTATTTTAGGATTTATTTTTATTTTACAGGCAGCTTTGTATTTATTTTAACTAGGTAGAATAGTTATTAAATAGTTATTAACTATTTAATAGCTAACTAGCTAAAATAAATACAAATTTACCTGTAAAATAAATCCTAACCTAAGTTACAAATGCACCTAACACCACACTATAATTAAATAAATTACCTAAATTAAATTAAACTAATTACAATTAAATTAAATAAACTAAATTACGAAAAAAACAAACACTAAATTACAGAAAATAAAAAATAAATTACAAATTTTAAAACTAATTACACCTAATCTAATCCCCCTAATAAAATAAAAAAGCCTCCCAAAATAAAAAAAAATCCCTACCCTATACTAAATTACAAATAGCCCTTAAAAGGGCCTTTTGCGGGGCATTGCCCCAAAGTAATCAGCTCTTTTACCTGTAAAATAAAATACAATCCCCCCAACATTACAACCCACCACCCACACTCCCCTACTCTAAAACCCACCCAATCCTCCCTTAAAAAACCTAACACTACCCCCTGAAGATCACCCTACCTTGAGCCGTCTTCACCCAGCCGGGCACAAGTGGTCCTCCATACGGCAGAAATCTTCATCCGATCGGGGCAGAAGTGGTCCTCCAGGCGGCAGAAGGCTTCCTCCAGGCGGCATCTTCTATCTTCATCCTTCCGGAGCGGAGCGGGTCCATCTTCAATCCAGCCGTCGCAGAGCATCCACTTCAAACAAAGTCCTAACGAAGAATGAAGGTTCCTTTAAATGACGTCATCCAAGATGGCATCCCTTGAATTCCGATTGGCTGATAGAATCCTATCAGCCAATCGGAATTAAGGTAGGAAAAATCCTATTGGCTGATGCTATCAGCCAATCGGATTGAAGTTCAATCCGATTGGCTGATCCAATCAGCCAATAGGATTGACCTCATATTCTATTGGCTGATTGGAACAGCCAATAGACTGCAAGGTCAATCCTATAGGCTGATTGGATCTGGAGGACCTCTGCCATCTTGAGGACCTCTTCTGCTCCAATCGGATGAAGACTTCTGCCGTATGGAGGACCACTTGTGCCCGGCTGGGTGAAGACGGCTCAAGGTAGGGTGATCTACAGGGGGTAGTGTTAGGTTTTTTAAGGGGGGATTGGGTGGGTTTTAGAGTAGGGGTGTGTGGGTGGTGGGTTGTAATGTTGGGGGGGGTATTGTATTTTTTTTACAGGTAAAAGAGCTGATTACTTTGGGGCAATGCCCCGCAAAAGGCCCTTTTAAGGGCTATTTGTAATTTAGTATAGGGTAGGGAATTTTTTTATTTTGGGGGGCTTTTTAATTTTACTAGGGGTACTAGATTAGGTGTAATTAGTTTTAAAAATTGTAATTTATTTTTTATTTTCTGTAATTTAGTGGGGGTTTTTTTCATAATTTAGTTTATTTAATTTAATTGTAATTAGTTTAATTTAATTTAGGTAATTTATTTAATTATAGTGTCGTGTTAGGTGTATTTGTAACTTAGGTTAGGATTTATTTTACAGGTGAATTTGTATTTATTTTAGCTAGGTAGCTATTAAATAGTTAATAACTATTTAATAACTATTCTACCAAGTTAAAATAAATACAAAGTTGCTACAATTTAACAATTAGTTATATTGCAGCTATCTTAGGGTTTATTTTATAGGTAAGTATTTAGTTTTAAATAGGAATAATTTAGTTAATAATAGTAATTTTCATTAGATGTACTTAAATTAGATTTAAGTTAGGGGGGTTAGGGTTAGGGTTAGACTTAGGTTTAGGGGTTAATAAATTTAGTATAGTAGCGGCGACGTTGGGTGCGGCAGATTAGGGGTTAATAAATGTAGGTAGGTGTCGGCGATGTTAGGGATGGCAGATTAGGGGTTAATAAAATGTAACTAGTGTTTGCGAAGTGGGAGTGCGGCGGTTTAGGGGTTAATACATTTATTAAAGTGGCGGCGATGTCTGGTCGGCAGATTAGGGGTTGAATCATTTTATTATAGTGTTTCCGATGTGGGGGGGGCCTCAGTTTAGGGGTTAATAGGTAGTTTATAGGTGTTAGTGTACTTTTTATCACTTTAGTTAAGAGCTTTATGTTCCGGCGTTAGCCCATAAAACTCTTAACTACTGACTTTCAAATGCAGTAGGAGTCTTGACAGGAGAGGGTCTACCGCTCACTTCTTCCAAGACTCGTAATACCGGCGTTAGGCAAATCCCATTAAAAATATAGGATACGCAATTGACATAAGGGGATTTGCGGTATGCTCGAGTCGCAGAAGAAAAGTGAGCGGTACACCTGTACCTGCCTGACTCGTAATACCAGCGGGTGTTAAAAAAGCAGCGTTGGGACCTCTCAACGCTGCTTTTTAAGGCTAACGCAGAACTCGTGATCTAGCCGTATGTTTTTTGAGCATCTTATATATATATATATATATATACACAGTCATATACAAAAGTTTAGGCACCTCTGACAATTTCCATTATTTTAGTTTATAAATAATTTGGTGTTTGGATAAGCAATTTCATTTTGATCTATCAAATAACTGAAGGACACAGTAATATTTCAGTAGTGAAATTAGGTTTATTGGATTAACAGAAAATGTGCAATATATATCAAAACGAAATTAGACAGGTGCATACATTTGGGCACCCTTGTCCTTTTGCTGATTTGAATACCTGTAACTAACTAGCACTAATTGGAATACACAGTTGCGTTGGTGAGCCCATTAAACCTTGAACTTCATAGACAGGTGCATCCAATCATGAGAAAATGTATTTAAGGTGGCCAATTGTAAGTTGTTGTTCTCTTTGACTCTCCTCTGAAGAGTGGCAACATGGGGGCCTCAAAATAACTCTCAAATGACCTGAAAACAAAGATTGTTTAACATTATGGTTTAGGGGAAGGCTACAAAAAGCTATAGCAGAAAAATTAGACTGTCAGTGTCCACTGTGAGGAACATAGTGAGGAAATGGAAGACCACAGGCACAGTTATTTTAAGGCCAGAAGTGGCAGGCCAAGTAAAATATCGGAGAGGCAAAGGTTGGTGAGAACGGTCAAAAACAGCCCACAGACCACCTCCAAAGATCTACAACATCATCTTGCTGAAGATGTGTCACTGTGCATCGTTCAACAATTCAGCACACTTTGCACAAGGAGAAGCTGTATGGGAGAGTGATGCGGGAGAAGCCTTTTCTGCACACACATAACAAACAGAGTCGCTTGGGGTATGCAAACGCACATTTGGACAAGCCAACTTCATTTTGGAAGAAGGTGCTGTGGACTGATGAAACAAAGATTGAGTTACTTGGTCATAACAAGGGGCGTTATGCATGGCGGTAAAAGAACACAGTGTTCCAAGACAAACACTTGCTACCCACAGTAAAATTTGGTGGATGTTCCATCATGCTGTGGGGCTGTGACCAGTGCCGGTACTGGGAATCTTGTTAAACTTGAGGGTCGCATTGGTTCCACTCAATATCAGCAGATACTTGAGAATAATGTTGAGGAATCAGTCACAAAGTTGAAGTTACGCCGGGGCTGGATATTTCAACAAGACAATGATCCCAAACACTGCTCAAAATCTACTCTGGCATTTATGCAGAGGAACAAGTACAATGTTCTGGAATGGCCATCCCAGTCCCCAGACCTGAATATCATTGAAAATCTTTGGGGTGATTTGAAGAGGGCTGTCCATGCTCGGCAACCATCAAACCTAACTGAACTGGAGATGTTTTGCAAGGAGGAATGGTCCAAAATACTTTCAACCAGAATCCAGACACTCATTACAGGCTATAGGGAGCGTCTAGAGGCTGTTATTTCTGCTAAAGGAGGCTCTACTAAATATTTCTGTTTGGGTGTCCCAAATCTATTCACCTATCTATTTTCGTTTTGATGCATATTGCACATTTTCTGTTAATTCAATAAACCTCATTTCACTACTGAAATATTACTGTGTCCTTCAGTTATTTGATAGATCAAAATGAAATTGCTAATCCAAACACCCAATTATTTATAAATGAAAATCATGGAAATTTTCATGGGTGCCTAAACGTTTGCATACGACTGTATATATACACACACATACATACACACACACACATATATATATATATAAACTATATATGCATGTTAATATATAAATATATATATTTTTATGCATTGATGTCAGTGGGGGAAGAAAATATATACTTTCATTGGTGTCAGTGTGCTGGTATCACTTACTTTCTTACCTACCTGCATTGGCCAGGTCCAGTCCTGTCTTCTTCTTGTCCCACTCTATCCTCCCATTGAACTGCGGCTACATGCGCACACACACATGTGCAATAGCAATCTGACAAGCCTGCCCGGTATTCCATATATACGGAGCAGCGGGCCTTGCAGACCATGCAGTGGGGGGCATGTCGGGTCGTGGCCCACTAGCAGGGTCATCAAGGCCCAGCTGTTGAGAAGCCAGGCGCTAGAATGATTACCACAATTCAGAGCTCTGGTTAACAGTTACGCAAGTCAAAAAAGTGTCCCAAAACACATCAAAATTACATTTCAATGTACAGTTACACTCATAATGACACTATCTAGTAAAAAAAAAAAATTTAGAAGGGCACAAAAGATATGAGGTCTCAGGTGTTAGAAAAAAATAGACTGCAAAGGGCTTTAACATAGGCATACATACATATACATGTCATAAATATGTATATGTTTGTATTTATACATATGTGTATATATGTGTGTACATATGTATTTATGTGTGTATATATGTATTTACAGATATATATATATACATAAATAAATATGTAGCTTTGAAATGAAGACTATAAATGCTAAACAGCATTAAAAACCTAATAATATAGATTGTATCATCATCAAACTAAGTTTAATGAACAAAAACATTTGCTAACAGCACCTAATTAAATAATCACACAACAGATGGCATCATCAGCAAACTAAGTTTAATGAACAAAAACGTTTTTTTACTTGCATTTTTCTGCAATCAGTTCTCTGCATTGTTAGCATGTTAGATAATATTTGGTCTGCACCTATTCTATGCATTTCAATCTGTAGTGATTAATAGGCAGTTAGGCACCCTCAGCTCAAGCAGCTGGAAAGGAAGATAATAGGGAAGTGGCTGCTCGATAGCTAATGTCTGTTCTGTGTACACAGATCAATTTCAGACCTGATAAGTTGCATAACTTTGCTGCAAAACAAGCGGACAGCTCCACCTACTGTTTTTTTAAATTAGTGCATTGCTTTCCAAAACTTTTCAATAGCAGTCACATGACTGAAAAAAAAGGTTGTTATTCTGAAACGGCGAAAATTGAACCGGCGTAAACCGAGGGTCACCTGTATATATATATATATATATATATATATATATATATATATATTAGAAAAAACTTTAGAGAGAGAAGTTTGTAGAGACCAAATAAGTAACTACACAAAAGACAGGGATATCATCATTTTCATTTTAATTGGTTAAAATAACCTTAACATACATCCCAATTAGGGAAAATTACAAAAAGGTGCAGCACAGCTCCTGTAAGCCTATACCAGACAGAGACCCTGACACTGGGTTTACATGAGAACCACATACAAAGAATGCACAGAGGGCTAAGGTCACACAGTCCTAGGACATCAAACTTGCAACATTCACTCATTCAGTCAGCAATAGGCTTGAATCAACAAACAACACCTCTAACAGAGGTTGGCAGTGCAATCCCTGCACTAATCGGCCAACATGTTAATCATGGAGGATCTATGTTTGTTAAAACAGATAGTAAGCACAACTATATTGAGTAATTCTAAAGAAAATTGTGAACATATATGCATAAGATGTTAAGTGCATAGGTAAATTGTGACTGAAAAATGGTAATTGAAACTTAGTGGGAAACCAAGCAACACCTATTTCAGAGGGCACCCCTAACATCTACGAAGGATATGGTGTCTTGAAATTTAACATTTAGGATTGGTCTTCCTAATATCAAAGTGACAATCTTACCAAATTAATTTGACAAATACAATCAAGTGTCAAAATTAATGCAAGGAAACAAAGAGGCAAGTGATATATACATATATCGTAATACACATATTAAACCACATAGCAAGTAATGGAATTTTTGTCCAAACTTGTGTTATAATTTTTGCACATTGTCCAGAATACAGGTATCACATATGTCTGATACACCAAGCGCCATGTAAAATTCTCTCTCAGAGGGGTAAAATTCCTTCCCTCTATTGCAATGTAAACATGGTAATTCTTAGGGCCATCCTCTCGAACAAGGAAGCAGCAATCTTGTATCCAAACTGCTTGGTTAGGCTTGTGAACTGTTAAGTTAGTTACCAAATGTTTCCATTCTGTTGCAAACTTTGTTTGTTCCAGTGCTGAGCGGCCCGCTCCGTGCACGTCACTGCCGACGCGTGTTTCACCCCCACGTGACCACTGCGTCAAGGGGTTTCCTCAGGGCAAACGAATGAGACTCATAAGCCAAGCTTGGTATTTACCATTTTTATTCCACGCTGATTGGGTAAGCACTTCTACAGAGCAGCCAATGTGTCAGCTGCATACATTCTTATGAGGAAAGGTGAAAAATTAAAGAAACATAAAAAGCTAAACAACACGTTTACTAAATTATAATGTGTATTAAAAGGCTATATATACAGATTACATAATATATACATCTTTTCATTTTTAAGTCAGTTAAAATAAAGACCTTTAAGTCACAGTAAATATTTAACGACAATAATATGGGTACCGAAATACCACATAGTTTATTAAAAAAAGGTATAATTATATATAGCATTTATTTTGTCGTTCTCCCAAGAGTAGCCAGAAAGTGTTTTAAGACATTATTTGATGAGTTGTTTTATTACGTTATGATCATAAATGTGGAATGGGGCTAAAAAAGGAAGACCCAATCATGTGAACGTATTTTTTCTCTTACTTTGTCCGCTGTTACTAAACAAAATAAACCAAAATAAAAATAAGTATAAATATAAATAAATAAAACACACTTGCATGTTTTGCCTCTAAATAAATCATCCAAAAACAAATAAATAAAGGATAAAGCAAAAATAGTAATGATAAACTAAAATTATAGGAACGCAGCAAACTCAAACTTCTCATTAAGACCCTTTGGGGGCAATGTTTGTAATTTATACAGCCATGCTGTTTCCTTTTTAAGGAGTATTTTGTCGATGTCCCCTCCTCTACCAAGCAAAGAACAAGTCTCTATACCTATAACTTTTAAATCGGTTATGTTCGAATTATGGTGTAGCAAAAAATGCAAAGCTACCCCACTTTTTATATCCCCATCTTTAGTTGCTTTTATATCATCTCTGTGTTCAGACACTCTGTCCTTCAACATGCGTCTTGTTTTTCCAATGTAGAACATCGGACAACTTCAAGAGATAAGATAAATAACATTTTCTGTTTTACAGTTGATAAACTGTTTTATGGGAAAAATAGTGCCTCCTGTTGAGAAAGATTTTGAGCGGACAATGTATCTACAGTAGACACAGTGTCCACATTGAAAACATCCTTTTACTTTTCTATGTTCACCCAACCAGTCCTTTGAACTTGGACTTTTAACATAGAAACTTTTGACAAGCTTATCCTTTAAATTTGGGGCTCGTCTAGCAACCAAAGAAGGTTGAGCCCCCACAAGCTTTGAGACAACCTCATCTGCTTGTAGGAATTGCCATTTTGCATTCAGTATATGGCGTATCTTTGTCCCAATGGCAGTTAAATTCTGTGATGAAACAAATTGTTTGGTCATTTGACTTGTCCCTAGTCTGGTAGAGCAGGTCATCTCTGCTTGCTTTTCTTGCTCTATTCTTAGCAAATTTCAAATTACGTTTTGAGTAGCCTCTCTTTTCAAACCTACTGAACATTTCTCCAGCATATTGGTCATATTTATTCAGACTTGAGCAATTTCTCCTTAAACGGAGAAACTGCCCCACCGGAATGCCTCTAATTAGAGACTTAGGATGATGGCTCGAGGCTTCCAAAATGTTATTGGTTGCCGTGTCCTTTCGATATATTTCTGTAGCCAACAGGGTCCCTTCTTTTTTAATTTTTACATCCAAAAAGGTTAATTCGCTAGTGCTATAATCAAAAGTCAAAAGAATATTAAATTCATTGACATTGAGTATCTTTACAAAGTCTTTTAAGGACTCTTCCGTGCCCTTCCAAAGAAGAAACACGTCGTCCACGTAACTAAGCCAAATTAGGACATGATCATCTAACCAATCTTGCAATTCACCAAAAACCACCTGGCTTTCCCATACGCCAAGGTGGAGACAGGAATAGGATGGGGCACAAGTGGCTCCCATTGCTGTCCCCCTTATCTGTTTGTAGAAATTTTGATAGAAAAGGAAGACATTATTTGTTAGAATGAATTGTAACAAGTTGAGGACAAACTCAGAATGTTTACTAAAGGCAGGACCTCTACCTTCAAGGCAATATCTTGCCGCTCTTAATCCCACCTCATGGGGTATGGATGAGTAGAGTCCTTTGATATCTAGTGACACCAACAATGTGTCTTGTTCTATTGCCAGGCCATCAATCTTTCTGAGCAGGTCACTGGTATCCTTCACATAAGATGTGAGGGATGTGAGAAAAGGTTGCAAAAATGTATCGACATAATTTCCCAGGTTCTCCGTAATGCTTCCAATCCCTGAAATTATGGGACGACCCGGAGGTATAAATATATTTTTGTGCAAATATCAACTTTTTCGGCTCCATTTAAGTCTATGGGGGAATGCGATCTTGCGTTTACAACTTCTCAAAGTCTATTTATTTCTGCGAATTTGTGAACGCGAGAGAAAATGGGACTCTGTAACAACTGATTATAAGGAGAAACGGGTGTATAGATGGCTTTTGGGGGCAGAGGAGAGATGTCAGCTGCATAGAAATAGACGCACCAGACTGCATAAACCCAGGAATCTGGATACTGTGGATAGCTCTGGCAATAGCAGTAATGAGGAACCTACACCAGTAACAATACCTTGTGTGGAAAACCAAACTCCCCATGGCATAGCCACACGTTCAAAAAATGGGTATGGAAGAGGCCACACACACAAGAAGAGGGGGCAGAGGTGCAAGAGGAAGACCACCTCGTTACTGGCGGAGATGATGATGGAAGATATCATTATTAACCTAAGCAGCCATCAGATTACTGACCCAGAGAGAAGTGTGCTAACTTAGGGCATAAAGTCCATACCAACTGAACAGGCTGATGAATTTTCTTTACAGGTGGATCTCTACAAATTTAAGAGTCAATTGGCATTGAAAGAATACTTTGGTTCAGGTGATAATGCAGCTGTTGGGTTAAGAAAGAAAGGACAATTTGACCCCAAAAGTAATAACCCAAGTATCCATACGTTTTCAAGAATTGTGGAGCAGGAGGTAACCAATAGTATACATGCCAGATATAACACCCAGAGAAACAACCTAAATAAGGAAGAAAGATTGGCATTAAAGAGCCTTAAAGAGAATCATCATGTGGTTATCCCTGAGGCCGACAAGGGCAGTGCACTTGTATTACAAGACTATAGGGATTATAGAAATGAGATCTTGTCTCAACTTGGGGATACATGGACATACCATAAACTGGATGGAGACCCTACTAGGAAATTAAAAAAGAAGGTGGACAGCTATATAAAGACAGCTGTGGAATCAAATTGCCTTTCCAAGGATTTAGGCGAATATATGACGGTAGAGTTCCCCATTACCCCAATAATATACACGCTTCCCAAAGTGCACAAGGATTTAAATCATCCACCTGGCCGTCCCATAGTCTCCTCTAAAGGTTCTATATTACAACCCATTGCCACATACCTGGACACTTTGTTTCAGCCGTTGGTACATAATATGCCTTCATTTATATTGGATTCCATAGAAGTCATTCAATTGATTAGAAGTATGCCTGATGTGGGGACCAATGATATTCTGGTAACACTAGATGTTACCAGCCTTACACTGTTATTCCACACAGTGAGGGCTTGACAGCAATTAGGAGGAAATTGCTTAAATATCCATATATCGGTCCACCTATCGACGGTATTCTAGATCTAACTGAGTATTGCTTGAAGTATAACTATTTCAAATTTGAACATAGCCACTACCTCCAGATTGCCGGTACGGTGATGGGTTCAAACGTGGCCCAATCGTATGCCAACCTGTGTGGCATTTAAAGACCCCAGGGTGAAGTTGTTTAAGAGATATATTGATGATCTCATTCTACTCTAAGGGGGGATCCAAACAGGAACTTGATGAATGGCTTCAGATGTTAAACAAACAGAATTAAAACCTGGTTTTTAAAATGAATTGGGACAATGTTACAATTGACTTTCTGGATCTAAGGTTAATCAAAACAGGGAATAGATTGACCACCACACTATTCCATAAGGCTACGGACCGCAACTCTCTGCTTTAGGCTACAAGTTGTCACCATCCCAGTTTAAAAAGGGCATTGCCTAAATCGCAGTTTAAAAGAGTTGTGAGAAACAACAGCAATCCAATTAAGAAAGTAGCACAACTGGAGGAGATGTATCATAAATTCCAGGAGAGGGGCTATGGTATTAAATACCTACCATGACCCAGGAACAGGCATTAATGAAGAGCAAGAGAGAATTTATTAACAAGAGACTTATATTCTCCACTGAGTACACACCGGATAAAATAGAACTAATATCCTAAAGAACAATTATGACATTATAAAAACAGATGCATCTCTACCATTTAACCATTTTGAAGGTCCCATGGTAGGATATAGAAAAGGGAGATCTTTACGTGACCTACTGTTAAGTACTGATAATAGAGCCAGTTACAGCAACAGAACCTGGATAGGTTCAGAGAAAAATGGATGTTACAGGTGTAGTGGGTGTGTGACCTGTAATGGGTTATCTCAGGGTAAACAATTTGTGCACCCTTGGAGAAACAAACGGTACAACATTAATTACAGGGTCACATTTACCACAACACACATAGTATACATGCTTCATTGTCCCTGTGGGAAGTTCTACGTGGGTAAGACCCAAGATGACTTGCGGATTCGAATGGCTAACCATCGATCAGCTATACGTACCGCACTCCGCATTGGCAGCTCTGAACAGCCGGTGGCTCTGCATTTTTTGATGCATAATCATAATGTATCTGATCTTCGATACATGATTAGTGACCATATTCGAGCACCAGCCAGGGGTGGCAATAGGGCTAAAATGCTTCCCCAAAGGGAATTTTTACTTTGGAGACACTAGTACCCAGGGGCTTAAACACCAATTTTGATTTACACTGTTTTTTGTAATATCCTTTTGTAAGGTGGTTCTCTGATTTCCGTCTGATATAGCTTTGAGAATAAAGGATGGGGTAGTCTGTTTTCTGGGTAGTTTGTGTGCCCATGTGTCCATTGTATGATGTATGATGTATATACTAACATGTTTAGTTTTTGCCAATTGATTATATGTATGTATCTAACATATTTTTCATCAGTAGCAGGTATGCATACAAACCATTATCTGATCACTTAGCCCCTGTATCACTATTATGCATCCAGTATGTAATTACTTCTATGTGTTCAAGTTTGAATTTCAAGTTTTCTATATAGCGCATTATATTATTATATATTTATATTATTTGTATTTTCCATTATAGGCTCTTTTGCAGGTTGTTTTTACATATAGTGAACGCTGTGATTCATTCGTATTTATTCTAATTTGTACTATGTGCAGCAACTGTATCACGTAACTTGTATTGATTTTACGGTTTGCTTTTTTACATTGGCCCAGATGGTGACCCGTAGTCCTACCGGCGCATGCAGAGTTGCGCCGTTTGTGTCCTGTGGGGACCCGGATGCGGCAGAGCGTTCTCACTTGGGGAGTAGAATGGTAGCACTTAAAAGGTTGTAAGTAAATGTACTCTGTATGTCTGAGGACGGACTAACTGTATGCTTTGTACACAGTAAAAAATCTGTCTTTTGCAAAATCGCCAGTGAGTGCTTGCCTTTGTGCAATGCTTTATATATATCAGTATATACCTATATGTAATCATGTGTAGATAGGTATAATTATATATTTGTGCAAATATCAACTTTTTTTGACTCCATTTAAGTCTATGGGGGAAAGCGATCTTGCGTTTGCGACTTCTCAAAGTCTATTTGTTTCTGTGACTTTGCAAACACGAGAGCACAACGTTTTTACTTTCAACTCATAATACCAGCTCAAATCTCTGAGCTTCTAGCGGTATTAACACTCAATCATGATCGCAAACTACCACTCCACTCGTAATCTAGCCCAAAGATATATTTCCTTTCCACCAGGAGAAGGCCAAAACATTCCCCCATTACATTCCATAGCATTTCCCCTTCCATTCTCAGTTTATATTCGAATTTGAATGTTAGAACGAATGTTATTGTAGAAATTCGATTTACATAATCAAATGTTGATAAGATTAAATATTCATTAAATTCTATTATCGAATGTTATTTACAGTTTTCAAATGTGAAATTCGAGTTAGAATATTACATTTATAAAACACAGTATTAGACTAGAAATACTATTTCGAATTTGTATGTAGCATTCAAATTCAAATATTACATTTATAAAACACAGTATTAGACTAGAAATACTATTTTGAATTTGAATGTGACATTTAAATTCAAAATAGTATTTCTAGTCTACAACTGTTTATAAATGTAATATTTGAATGTTGCATTTAAATTCGAATGTAGCATTCAAATTTGAATATTATATTTATAAAACACAGTTGTAGACTAGATATACTATTTTGAATTCAAATGTCACATTCGAATTCGAATGTCACATTCGAATTCCAATATTACATTTAGAAATTGAATGTGATATAAAATACATAGCTAAACATTCTATAATTCCAACAAATATTTTTGAATGTTATTGAAAATTTCGAAAATGAAAGTTCGAAAATAGAATGTTAGAATGTTATATAAACATTCTAAATTTAATTAGAACGAACGAATGTATCAAAATTCGTTTTAAATTTCTAATTTTTAGAAACATTCGCCTAGCCTTAATTCTCGGTTATATTTTTGCCTCCAGACAGAAAAGTTGACAACTTTGAAGTGCTTTTTTTTCTATTATTTTTTTTTTTTAAATACATTTTAATTGAGGTTTTCAACACGTACAATAATATGCTCATGTACATCAAAAGACATTTTGCCAGTTTTTACAATGTGAAGTTATCTTAACAATAAAAAAATTAGAACAACAGAGATGTTATAGTACAAAGTAAAGATACAACCTCTTTTTATAACAAGTATAATTTCCTCCAATAACACGTGGGGCCGCTCATAGACCTTGGAAAGTTTGCAGCACTGTAGAGGAGGGATTCTTTCTTATGCATAATTAGTGTAGTGAGATATGTAGGTATGTTGCATTGAATTCAAACACTATAACTGGACTTTTTAAGAAATAAAAATAAAATTAAAAAAGCGTTAAACAAAAAGCGTTAAACAATCTTGCAGAGCTAAGAAGAAGAGATATAGTCAATATTATGTTACACTGCAAGATATATGTATGGGAGAAGTAGTTAGGGTGAGGTATAGGCAAGATAAACCGCTGAGTTAACCCTCCTAAATTAGGAGGTATATTATATGAGAATGTGGGGGGGGGGTAATTTAAGTATATTAAGCAAGGTATATCAGAGAATCGTACATTTTTAAAGAATGCAAGATAAGCTACTGCGTCCTGACTTAAAGTAAACAAACTGCAATAGAGCAAAGCACCTTATCTATGGGGATAAGCTAATTGCGCATGGACTGAGACTATATCTCGCATAGTAAAACCTGAGAATCTAAGATAGATGATAAATATAACAAGGGTTATGCAGCTCCATTATGATATTTTAGGGAGAGCGACTGTACATCAAGGCACTAGTGCAGGTCCAGCCTGCGTTAGAAAACAAGTCATCCTGGAGTAATTGAAATCTGTACATAAGATAAGCATAAGTAGGTGACATGGTTACAGCACTCCTGCATATACTGTATGTTCATGAGGGTATTAAACGTCAACCCTAGAACCTAGTAGCATTAACAATAAAGGTCACAGTATTATTAGGTTTTATCCTCTTATACGGAAATAAGGTACCTCTCCAGGGAGCCTAACAGTACTGGTACAGGAATGTGGTTTAACTGACATACTACCAGGAACTTGCCATGGTTTTTTTTATTTTTTTAAATGAATTAGAATAATTAGGTACCAACGGATTGTTAAAGGTTAGCTTCAAGATAATGAGGCAGGACTGCAAAGGTGTCTTATTGGGAGATATGGAGTGCTCTTTAAATTGATATCGTAGTGATGCGCTGTTCTTAATCAATATGAGGGAGTTTAGAATGAGATGGGAACTCTGACCCTTCAATATGGGATACATAGTATGACTGTTTTTAGGTTTGTAGTATTAAGTATGGGGGAACAAACAATCTCCAACAGTAAAAAAAAGGGGAGACCAAAATTGCACACAGGTAACATATGTAATATCAAGATACAAGCTTGGCTTCTTCATGGGATGTTATCATAGTGAGTGTTCTAAACACTGAGTGAGGACTTCTAAAAGTGTGATAAAGAACTGGGAGACAGGGTTTTAGAAATATATCCTATAGGTGTCAGTAATAATAGTATGTAGTAAATGTTTTGCAGGAGGCCTTAATATTTCACTGGGAAGGGGAAATGGGGGCATTATATTTCCTTTGAAGGTATATGAATATATGGTGCCAGAAGAGAAACATGGAGAAAAATAGAGCGTCCCCTATGAAATGATCCTCTTAATGATCAGTTAAAATGGCAATGGAAAGTAAATAACATGGTATAGCAGAATGAGAATATTATAAGACAGCAATACAATAATATAACATTCTCAACCTATAGACCAGCTCTCATACATATGGGGATTTTTGGACCTTAAAATTTTAAGTGGGGTTATAGGTACAGGGGGTCACAACTAGGACAATTCATAATAGTATATATGTTATCTAGATGTCTTGTAGGGTTAAGTCCCTATAGCCCCTTTATACTCTGGCTGTGTAGCCTTCATGATGCACTAGAAATTAAATTACATGATGTGCTAAAAATAAGATTATTATAAGACAGCAGTACAATAACAAGAATCTCAACATATAGAACAAATCACATATATATGGATACTTTTGGATCCTAAAATTCAGCAGTGGGGTTATAGTTGCCGGGGGTTTTAATTGAGACTATTTATAATAGCAAATATAGTATGTGGCATATGGTCTTGTAGGGCCAAGTCCCAATAACCACTTTATACCCTGGCTGTGTGGCCTCCCTGTCGCACTAGATATTAAATAAAATGTCCTACCAGAAGTGAGGGTATCATAAGACAACAGTACAATAACATAAATCATTCATAAAAGTGGACCTGAAACGATGGGGCTCTAAAGTAGCATCCCCTGCTTGATAAATGGAGCCCTTAGACTGGTACAACTGCATCATAAATCCTGTTTTGTGTCTGTCCCGTGGACATAGCCGTGCGCTGTTCCCTAAGGATCCACACTGTTGGATTAAAAGCAACATTTTTTGAGGGGGTAGAGCAGAAGCAGCAGGAGTAAAAAGCCATAGTAATTGGTGCTAAGACTTTGGATCCCTCACCCTAGTGGTGGGTGAAGGATTACATGTGTGGGCAACACCAAGAGTGCAGTTTGTAGAACTCAAGGTGTAAGGCAAAAAAATCATTCTCACTAAGGGTAGATGTTGTTACTGGGTCCTAGTGCAAAGGGCATTTAACCTGGTAACACTGCACCAATTCAACAATTGGATGGTGTGCCTCATAGACACAGCTGTATGTTTTTGCCTAAGGATCCACACCGTCAGATTTCAAAAGCTGGCAGGTTTTTGAGAGAAATGCTTATGCTCCCTCAAATTGTAAGGCAAGGTGTGGGGAGAGATTTACCTTTTTTACAATGTTATCAGTGACTGAAAAAAAAACTTTTCCTGAGCAGCAACACTAAATACTCTTTTTCTGATCCTAGTAAATTAAAGGATTATTATTTGAGCCCAGTGTAAGCCCAGACAGGTAGGCTTCAATCATTCCAAAAGCACTACTGTGCCTTGTCCTTGGGGCAAAGGCACTCCTGACTAATCCAAGGGATGCACTCAACATGATAACACACAGAGAGCACCATATCCCAGGTGAGCTGCTGAGGAAGAAGACAACTGGCTTGAGAAAGTTTTGCTACTGTTAGCAATTTGCTCTTCCATACCTTCTCCCTCTCTCAATGTGCTTCTCTTGCATTGCAATGCAGTGACCCTTTCAATTAGCTTATTCTTCTCTAGCTTGTTTAGCAATTCATATAAAGAAGCAAGCGGGTAACAGCAAATTCAATTTAATTTATTATAGTAAGACAAAAAAGGTGACGTTTCGGGACCTTAATCCCTTAATCATACCATACCTCTTACAAACAAACAAATGGTTTATATACAGGTGTACCACAAGGTGGTGCTAGAGAGCCATTAACCCATTAGTGGTTGAAATTACTGTTCACTATCAGTATATCTAAATTCCATTGTAAATTCCTCTTTTAAATTCTAAAATAAATAATATGCAGATGTAGTACTTTAACAATTACCACAATTATGTTTAACATAATCATGGAAATGTAATACTTTAACAATTATCACAATTATTGTAATGTTTAACATAATCTAAAACCACCAATGTTATATAAATACAGAAAGATCCCAATCTTTGTTCATTCCTTTAGGTTCAAGACATTCCAGCTCATAAATCCAGTAAGCCTCTCTTTGTTTAAGGAGATTTTCCCTATTACCTCCTCGCCTTGGACTGAGAATACTATCTATGATTTGAAATTTTAATTGACTAATAGAGTGGCCTGCTTTTAAATAATGAGCTGCTACAGGGGCTTTAATATTGCCTGTCCGAATGTTACTCTTGTGCTCAATGATTCTATCTTTGGCAGCCCTAGTCGATTCCCCAATATAAATCCACCCACATGGGCATTTGATCATGTAAATTATAAAAGAACTTAAGCACGTAAAGAAATTTTTAATATCATATTTTTTATATTTTTTAATATTATATTTTTTACCCGTATGGGGATGATAGAACACTGCCCCCTTAGTCATATTACTGCAGCACGAGCAGTTCAGACAGGGGAAACAGCCTTTATTTTTAGAAGTAATGTAACCAGGCCCTGATTTTTTATCAGACCCAATGTCTGCTCTCACTAATTTGCTTTGAATGTTAGTACCTCTCTTAAAGGCTGACATAGGGGGCTGTTGAAATTCAAGAATAGATGGATTGCACTCTGATAGAATGCTCCAATGTTTATTAATGATACGTAGTATCTCTTTACTTTGAGCATTATATTGTGATACAAAGACTAGTCTGTCAGACTTCTCATTAACATATTTATCCTTGCAATTCAACAGCTTAGATCTGGGAATTAATTTAACTATTTCTATTTCATCAGAAATTAATTTAGGGGGGTAGCCCCTTTCAATAAATTTTTTTCCCATTTCAGTAAGTCTTTTACCTAATATATTCTCATCAGAAATAATTTTGCGAACCCGCAACATTTGGCTATGTGGCAATGACTTAAGTAAAGAAGGAGGGTGAGCACTTTCAAATCTTAACAAACTATTCTGATCTGTTTTTTTTCTGAAAGAGATCAGTTTTAAAGCTATTATCTTTCTTAATTACAATTGCAATTCAGCCATACTGCTTTTTAAACCATAGGGTAGCATGCATAAATTGTGGGTTGTCATTGATGTCAAGAATTTCATGCATGTGATCTCTCAGTTCCTCCTTCAGTTTGCATGTGAATACTGCAACATCGACAAACAACCTATCACCAGGTACAAAATCCATTTTGTCCATTTTACCTGGCCAAGGCTAGCAGTCGCTGTACATAAATTCTCAGTGGATTGGTCACCCCAATCTTTATCTCTTAGCATATAGAGTGTAGCACTCTTTGTTGCTCTAAGAGCAGCTCCAGCATGTTCAAGATAGAGTTCCACCTTGTGACAACATTCTGTGTTAGGGTATGTTCAGGTAGGCCATGCCTTTCTTGCTGCTCCCTAAGCACTTGTATAGCTTTCACGCTGTGGTGGAAATGGCCAGCTATCTCTCAGCAATGCTCCAGCAGGTTGGATAGCCGGTTCTCTGAAGGTAAATGCTGCCTTTACCACCAGATGGAGGATGTGTGCTACGCAGCGCACACCAACAAAATCCCCATCTTGCAATGCCTTCAACATACTTTCTACCCCATCTGTGACAACAAACCCCATTGTCATGTTGTTTCCTGCTGCTGGCCTATCCAATTCCCTATACTCTTTTGCAGGGCTGACATGATGTTAGTTGAGATATTGGCATCATTCATAACCTCAGCGTGGAAAAGGAAAGTGCAATTGTCTTCACCACTTTCTCTCCCACCCCTACTCTGCCTTAGGCCTGCTTCCCCTGGCACATTTGGGCCCCACTAGTGATCTGTAAGGGAGAATAGGGCATGCTGGGCACTAGGTGCACTCCAGAGGTCACAGGTTAAGTCCACACTCTGTCCAGCAGCCTTAGGCAGCTTCTTTCACTGCTGCTACACAGAAGGTGTATTGTCCTGGCACCACTCTCCCGCTGAAGGTAGTACGAGCTGGTAGCTTGTAGTTAGGAGTTAAATACTACAGGTCATTTTAAATGGTACCCCTTGAACTTGAGAATAAGAGGCACCTCCAACAGCAATAAACTGTCCAATCAGCTGTGTTAGCTTATCTGACTGATACTTGGCCATGGCGATAAATTGGAACACCCAAAAATATTCCAGGCTTGGCTGTTGGCTGTTACCATGTCCCTTACCTGGGCCTCTTTGAACTGATGCCCTAGGAAGGCCAAAGGAAGTTTAAGGTTGTGTAGATTCCCTTTCAACTACTTGACCTCTGCCCTGCTGAAGGCTAGTACTGCCACTGGTAGATGAGGTTTGGGAGGGTGATGCTGAGCTTCTTTAAGCAACACTATCTCTGCCACTCTCCTTCCAAATTAACAGTCTTGTGGTGCATAGCGCCCATCACCCACGCTTTCAAAATTATCCTATATTTTGCCACTTCTCTGTGAGCCAGCTGCTGCATGCCCTGCAGTACTAGCAGCAGTGCTTTTTGTTCTAGTACTATGGTTGCTGCTCCTAGTGGTGGTGCTTATACTAGCTGTGACAACTGGAGCCTCGCTGCTACTGGCATATGGTGCAGGAGTTTGTGACCTGAAAACTTCAACCACAGGTGACGGAACTCTTTCTACTTCTGATGTAACAACTGTCAGTGGCTGCTGCGTATCATCACCACTTCCTGCAGCATTAGAAGGACTATGAGCCTGACTCTCCCAAAGGGACACATTTGGGTACTGAGGATAGATTGATGCTCCGACTCCACGTTCTCTGGCAGTTCCTCCTCCTTTATCTGAAATGCCAGATCTATACAAATCTGGGCAGTTGTAGGGGTAAGGGTGCTTGCAATATCTATTTTAGTCAGAGGGGTCAACAATAAACTAGTACTAAAATTATCTTGCTGCTCTACTTCTGGCTATCCCCTTACTCTGTTGCTGCTACTACTACCTACAGACCCACTTTCTGGAACTAAATAAAACTGGTCTGCTGATGGTGATTGTGGCAATGGAGGCTGTGACTGTGCACGTTCTAGTCACATTGGCACTGGCAACTCTAACTACACTAGTAATACACACAGTGGTATCAGTATCACCACATAGCAGTAACCTCACTTGACACTCCATTTGGTGGTCCCTTTGCTGCTCCAAAAATTCTAAAAGTCTGAAAGCTGCTCCAGATATCCTAAAAGTCTAACTAGTTTCCGCAAACATAGTTGGATATGAGTGCTTTTTGGTTGTTGGTGGTGTGTGACCATCTGTGCTGGCTGATAGGTCACGTCCTTGTTTAACAATGATAGCAACAATTGTACCTGATTTTTACTGCTGTTGCTCCATTTTGGGGGTGGTGGCAGGTGTAACTAAATGCTGTGTTACCACAGCTTGTGCAGATAGTTAAGGCCTAAGCCTAGGCCGACCCTTATGTGTAGAATGGGGGGACAGACTTACTGGACTGCTTCTTATTGTTCTTGTCCATTTCTTTTTTAAATTATTGATATAGAGGAAATAAAGTGCAAGGTTTTTAACTGAAACACCTTAAGAGGCCCATTTATCAAGCTGTAGATGGAGCTTGAGGGCCCGTGTTTCTGGCGAGGCTTCAGACTCACCAGAAAGACAAGTTATGGAGCAGCGGTCTAAAGACCGCTGCTCCATAACCCTGTCCGCCTGCTCTGATGAGGCTGACAGGAATCACCACAATTCAACCCGTTCGAGTACGATCGGGTTGATTGACACCTCCCTGCTGGTGGCCGATTGGCCGCGAGTCTGCAGGGGGCAGTGTTGCACCAGCAGCTCTTGTGAGTGCAATGCTGAATACGGAGAGCATATTGCTCTCCGCATTCAGCAATGTCTGTTGGACCTGATCTGCACTGTCGGATCAGGTCCGACAGACATTTGGTAAATCGGCCTCTAAGGGTTAAGTTACCTTGAGAGCAAGGCTGTGACAGTGTTTGGAAACATTGTTGCATTTTTGGTGGAAGATTCCTCTTTTCCTTTTGGTGGGAGATTCCTCTTTTCCTTTTAGTCCTGTTCCTGGTTTTTGCAAGATGAATCACTCTTGTTGTGCTTCTGTCCTTCCAAACCGATACAGGGCTGCATCTCCTCCAACTGGATGTTCTGGAAAAGAGATGGGTGATGTTATTTCTCCTACGCCTAGGGTACCTGAAGCTTGGGTGTCTTCCCCTGCCTCTGATGGTCCTTCGGGGGGGGGGTTCGCTGGGAGTTAAGGGAGAGGGTAGGCCTCAGCATAGACCTGGTGGGCTGTGTGATGCTCTAGTGTTGCCCCTTGCTCCATCATCCTTCCGGGTGTTGCCTGTGTCCCCTGGGGCCTCAGGCCAGTGGTTTCTGCTCTGGTGGGCCCTTTGGTGATCCCTGGGGCCTGATGCAGTGGCTATGGTCCTTGCTGCTGTGCAGGCCATGGTGGCCACAGTGTCTGGGTCTCCGGGGGCTGTGGGGCCTCTTCTGGTTGGTCCTGGGGCCTCCTCTTTCTGTTGCTCTGCAGCTTGGGCCTGTTAGTGGCATGGCAGCTGCTTCTGCCCTACCCTTGGTGGGTGGTGAAGTCACGTCTGGGTCAAGTGGGGGGGAGTGGAGGGTAGGGCTGGAGGCTGCGGCTGTGGACACGGCTGACAAGCAAAGGGTGAGGAGGGGGTCCGGGGGGCCCTGGAGGGGGGCAGTGTCTGGAACAAGTATGAGGTTGATATTGTGGACTCTTTGGGCAATGATGTGAGTGTGCAGAGTGGTGAATGGTGGCTCAATGATCCTGCTGTCTTTGGGATCTCGCTTGGCTGTTTCTTTGTCTGCAATCTCACATCCATTTAATGCAGATGTCTCTATGAGCGGAGATCCGGAGGATGATGTTGGTGTGGATATTGATGAGTGTCAGATTGGTGTGCTAGTGGATGGTCAGGTTTCATCTACCCCCCTGTCCCCTGGCGTTGAGGTTTGGCTGCGGAGGTGCTGAGTAACAGTGTGAATGGGGGTTTGCCCATGGGCTCTGGTAGTCCTTCCTCTATTTTGCTCGACCATGAGAGCACAGTCTGCAGGATTGGGTGAGTCAGCACTGGGTGCCAGTACACTGAATGATGACAGCAACTCGTCAGGGTCTTCATCTTCTGTCAGTGACAGTTCTTTGGAATTGGTAAGGAAAGGTTAGAAGAGGATCTTTAGGATGGTTAAGTGGCTTTTTGCAGTGCATGAGAAGAGTAGGAGCTCTGCGGCTAAGGCCAGAGATGCTAGCATAACACAGGCGGGTAGGCCCATAGCGTCAGGTGATGCTGGTGCAATGTTTAGTCCTGGTGGGGGGTGACATCGGACTCCCTTGGTGGTCAGGGTTCTGTGGCTGGGCCTACATGTAAGGTAGCTACTCATGGGGATACTTACCCTTGTTTCCCTTTGTGGTAATTTAAAATCAATAATGATAAGAAAGATTAGGGATAATAATTATGTTAATGTTTTTGAACTCTTGGCTTCTTGGCTGAGGCTTACAATGCAAAAGAGGTTAGTAAGGATGGGAAAGGTGTTTCAGGGTGCTGGAGACCTGTTACTTGGAGAATAGGCATGACCAGGCTATCGCGGCCTTGAAATATATGCTCATGATACACAGGATTTTTCGGAGAGAAGGGGTATGGCAGGACTACAAAATGGAGTTCCACTGCAAGATGGAGGGGAATCCCTTGTTGACTGTTGCCGTGACTGACATGCATTTCTGGTCGCAACTGGGTCAGGAACAGTCTCCTTCTCCTGTTCTAGTTAGAACTGCTATTACAGCATTAATGTGAAACTTTTTGAGCCATATCATAAATAAAGATAAACAAAAGAAGGTGCAGACATGGTGCTATGGATTTTATCCGTATTTAAATAAAGTTTGTGGATTTTTAACCTTTAGAGGATCTCTGCACCTTCTTTTGTTTATCGTTTTATCAGGACTACAAGGAGTCCTTTTACTGGCAGATATCCTCTTGTGTCCCCACACTCGACTACCATTGTTTCCTAAGTCCGTGAAACAGCTGAGATACAACACTGCTTGAAAAATCAAGGAGGCCGGCTGGCCAAAAGCCACACGCCTACCCACACACACCCCTGCTGACGTCACGCTTCAGACCCGAAAACAAGCACTGGAGAAGAAATGGTGCTCCATGTGAGTTGGTTGATTCCATTGGAATATCTCATACGCTACAGGCAATTATCTCCAAGAAATACTTGTAACAGGGGAAGCACGGTAACGGACAGTTGCTTTCCGCAGAAGGGTGAGTCATATGCTCCTTACTCCACTATAAGTGGATGCCGGACAACATAGTATTGGGGTCCCCAGTGTGAGGTTTTCCAACATTTCATGGCTGTTACTTGCTGATTATTCCTGTGGACTGATTGGGCACCTTTTTGAATAATGTGGTCACGAGTTGTATCACTATCCATTTTAGCGGATGACATGTTTTGACTGGGAATTGTTTTTTGTGTTCATTTTCATAAATAAAGATGTTAGCAACCTTATTCAGTGTCAGTGCAAATTCAGGAAATTAACTTTCAAATTTTTATTTTATTTATTATCAATCATTATTAATTTTAACCAGAAAAGGTAAACAACACAATTGTTGTCTGTTAGATTCCCATACTGTACACAAAATGATTCCAATGCTTGCTGAACAATTACTAAGTAAAGTAAAAAAAAAAGAGCAAAACAGCAGATAAAGCTCCAAATATCTAGAGTATACCGGGAGTGCAGAATTATTAGGCAAGTTGTATTTTTGAGGATTAATTTTATTATTGAACAACAACCATGTTCTCAATTAACCCAAACAACTCATTAATATCAAAGCTGAATATTTTTGGAAGTAGTTTTTAGTTTGTTTTTAGTTTTAGCTATTTTAGGGGGATATCTGTGTGTGCAGGTGACTATTACTGTGCATAATTATTAGGCAACTTAACAAAAAACAAATATATACCCATTTCAATTATTTATTTTTACCAGTGAAACCAATATAACATCTCAACATTCACAAATATACATTTCTGACATTCAAAAACAAAACAAAAACAAATCAGTGACCAATATAGCCACCTTTCTTTGCAAGGACACTCAAAAGCCTGCCATCCATGGATTCTGTCAGTGTTTTGATCTGTTCACCATCAACATTGCGTGCAGCAGCAACCACAGCCTCCCAGACACTGTTCAGAGAGGTGTACTGTTTTCCCTCCTTGTAAATCTCACATTTGATGATGGACCACAGGTTCTCAATGGGGTTCAGATCAGGTGAACAAGGAGGCCATGTCATTAGATTTTCTTCTTTTATACCCTTTCTTGCCAGCAACGCTGTGGAGTACTTGGACGCGTGTGATGGAGCATTGTCCTGCATGAAAATCATGTTTTTCTTGAAGGATGCAGACTTCTTCCTGTACCACTGCTTGAAGAAGGTGTCTTCCAGAAACTGGCAGTAGGACTGGGAGTTGAGCTTGACTCCATCCTCAACCCGAAAAGGCCCCACAAGCTCATCTTTGATGATACCAGCCAAAACCAGTACTCCACCTCCACCTTGCTGGCGTCTGAATCGGACTGGAGCTCTCTGCCCTTTACCAATCCAGCCACGGGCCCATCCATCTGGCCCATCAAGACTCACTCTCATTTCATCAGTCCATAAAACCTTAGAAAAATCAGTCTTGAGATATTTCTTGGCCCAGTCTTGACGTTTCAGCTTGTGTGTCTTGTTCAGTGGTGGTCGTCTTTCAGCCTTTCTTACCTTGGCCATGTCTCTGAGTATTGCACACCTTGTGCTTTTGGGCACTCCAGTGATGTTGCAGCTCTGAAATATGGCCAAACTGGTGGCAAGTGGCATCTTGGCAGCTGCATGCTTGACTTTTCTCAGTTCATGGGCAATTATTTTGCGCCTTGGTTTTTCCACACGCTTCTTGCGACCCTGTTGACTATTTTGAATGAAACGCTTGATTGTTCGATGATCACACTTCAGAAGCTTTGCAATTTTAAGAGTGCTGCATCCCTCTGCAAGATATCTCACTATTTTTTACTTTTCTGAGCCTGTCAAGTCCTTCTTTTGACCCATTTTGCCAAAGGAAAGGAAGTTGCCTAATAATTATGCACACCTGATATAGGGTGTTGATGTCATTAGACCACACCCCTTCTCATTACAGAGATGCACATCACCTAATATGCTTAATTGGTAGTAGGCTTTCGAGCCTATACAGCTTGGAGTAAGACAACATGCATAAAGAGGATGATGTGGTCAAAATACTCATTTGCCTAATAATTCTGCACTCCCTGTAGTATGATGTCATTGGTTGAGATGTCAATCATTTACAAATAATACAATTATTTAACCTGGAAAGTGGTATTCCAAACAAAAAGAAAAGAAGATAAGAAGAGTAGAATAAGGAAGGAAAGGAGAGAAGGGAAATAGAGAGGAGCATGCAAAGAAGTGGAAGAAAGAAGTAGGAACCTTACCTGGGGACGGGTTTAAAAATAATGAGATAAGACCCCAGGTGACGAAGGCAGAGCTGCTTAGGGGTGTTTATAATCTGGGTAATTCCAATTAAAGTATTTTTGTTTGTATGGATTCCCTGTAAAATGTAATATATTTAAACATAGGTAACCTATTTCTCCTTAAGTGTAAGAGTTACGAGTATTCTTTAAGTACCATCAATTCCCAGGTTCTCTCTAGCCACTCAGTGATACTTGACACATATGGGGACTTCCAGTGTCGTGCCAGCAATGAACGTACACTAATTAAGCCAATCTGGAGGAGAGTAAATATGATTGTGCATTTAATCTTAGGTCTATCATATAAAAGGACCATGGTGGGCATAAGCTGAAATGATTACCCTAAAAGGTTCAGAAAAATAGATTCTAGCAACCTCCATAGGCCTTCTAAGTGGGGGCATGTCCACCAATTGTGTATCATAGTGCCTGTGTCGCTACATTGCCTCCAGCACAAAGGTGAAGATCATGGATATAAAAGTTTTAGACAAACAGGTGTTAAATACCAATGGGACAGTAATTTATCATTTGTCTCCAGGATTCACAGTGAAGCAGAAGATTTTTTGATAATAGAGAATAACTTAATTCCCAACCCCAGCTTATCCTGCCATTTTTGAGTATATGTGGGCAATGTTGTGTAGAGCCTCCCATCTAAAATTCGCCTGGACATCTGTAGGGTGCCCCTAGTAGTATCACTTTGTCGGCATAAGAGTTCAAAAGGTAGCAGTTTCCTCATAAAATCTTGTTTGTAAGGAGAGGTTTGCAAAAAGTGCTGTAGTTGTGCATATTTGAGCCAGGAGGAAAAGGTAACCCCTGCTATGTTCTGATAAAATGCATAAATAAACACACAAGTGCGCTGTGATTGGGGGTGGGGTGGAGAAAAACTACATTGCTTCTCTTATGGTGTAGCTGCCCATGTTTTTCATCCTTCTGGATAGACTCCATACAAGCGATGGCTGAGATCCTAGGTATTAAAGTGGACAAAGCTCCAGACATCCTTCTTCTTTCATTCACTACCAAAGATTAAACATTAAGTCCTTGCTTCACATAATGCTCAAAGGGCAAAAAGCCCTTATCCCACAGAGATGGAAATTCCCTGAGGTGCCAACACTAACGGCTAGATTTGGAGTTTGGCGGTAGATGGGGTGCTAACGCTACGCGTGGTTTATGTCTAACGCACGGCATTGTTTGACTCCGGTATTTAGAGTTCAAACAAAACCTTCTAACGATACTCCTAACTCGTGTATTTCACACGCGGAATCATGCCCGCGTTAGACAGTCTCCCATAGAGATCAATGGAAATGAAAACAAACACGCTTTTTTCATCTAACACTCGATCTCGCGAGAAATACGAACAGCTCGGTCATATGGCGCATACCACATCATGCACAACAATAACACGCCGCAAATGTCACAACAACAATCACTAAACAAAGCTTATAAGCATTACACATTCAGAAGCGGGGGGAATTTTATTTAAATAAAATACAGGGAATACGCATATACTTTAAGATGCGGAAATACGGAAAATAACAACAAGGAAAAAAATACAAAAACATACACTAGCAAAATAATCGCATTCAATATTACTATATATTAGGACAAACATACATATACAACACTTCACTAATACCACACCATCGCAAATTCACATTTAAACATAATACTATTGGACAATGTTATAGAAAACGAGCACTATGACATCATCGCATTCTACACATTCCACAAATACTAACTCCAAATGAGCATGCGCACATTCACACACCTAATACACATTGCACAAATAATAATTACTAATAAAGCACACCTGAACACAATTTACAACGCAAACCGGTACATCATTAAACATTTACACAGGGTATATAAGCACCACACAAGCATGGCTTCTTTCACTGTGTTGCTGGTGGGTTTTTGGAGATTGGAGCTTAGAGATTTTGTGCATTATTGTGAGTCAGTTAGTGGTAGTGAGAGTTAGTGGTAGTGTGAGTTAGAGAGTTAGTGGTAGTGTGAGTTAGAGAGTTAGTGGTAGTGGGAGTTAGAGAGTTAGTGGTAGTGAGAGTTAGAGAGGTAGTGCTAGTGGGAGTTAGAGAGTTAGTGGTAGTGGGAGTTAGAGAGGTAGTGCTAGTGTGAGTTAGAGAGTTAGTGCTAGTGTGAGTTAGAGAGTTAGTGCTAGTGTGAGTTAGTGAACGACAGTTGGTTTGGGTGAGTGTGCGAGTGCTTTTTCTGTACACTTAACACATTTACACGCAAACACATTCAATACATACATACACTTATCAATAACACTACATACACTCCATACCCTCTCATACTACACTCCATACCCCATTCCCTGTAGTCCCATTCCCTTTCATCCCATTTATTCTTATCCCATACCCCATCCCCATCCCATCACCATCCCCTAGTTACATTTAGTTTAAATATCCTCCTTTTAGTCTTCTTCTTCATTTTGTTCATTTAAATACTCCTTACCCTCTTTTATTTATATCCCTTTCACACTTTCAGCACTTATTTTGGTATTTTTAGTTCTTTATTTTGACCCCCTTTCATTTGATCACACTCACTTTTTGTTTGCTTAGTTGGGGTTTAGTTTAGGGAAGAGATGGAGGGCAGGCAGGGGAGAGGTAGAGGGGGGAGGAGAGGGAGGGGGAGAGGAACAGGGCAGGAAGGGGGGCAGGAAGGGGGGCAGGAAGCGGGGGTGGAAGCGGTGGGTGGACCCAGCCACTTGGTTCAAGATGAACAAGTGGCTGGGCCCAGTGGCGGACAGAGTAGGGCTTCACAGTCCGGGAAACAGAGGGCATCGTCACAGGGGAAGGCCAAGGCGACTAGGGAGGCGAGGTTTTCGATGGAGGAGAAGGAGGCCCTCGTAGAAGCCTATATGGCCAGGTATAGGAGGCTGCAGCATCAGAAGACCACCCCGACTGAGAAGAGGAAGCTCTGGCATGAGATAAGGAATGCAGTCAATGCAGTGGGTGGCCGGAACAGAGATATGGACTCTATTAAACATCGATACCGGGACTGCAAGATGGATCTTAAGAAAAAGTTAAGCCGGGAGGCCCGACATGCCGCAGGAACCGGTTGCGGCCCTGCACTGGAAATCGATTACTGCCGATGGGAGGAAATGTTGCGTCCCAGCATCTCCGAGGTGGATATAGTCGGTATCGGAGGAATTGATACCGGGAACCTGCCATTCTCATCTGACGGTAAGCTCATTTAAGAATAAATTAACATACGAATGTATTTCAAGGGACACTATACGCAAACCTTTACTTTCATGATTAAGGTAGAGAATACAATTTTAAACAACATTCCAATTTACTTCTATTACCTAATTTGCTTCATTCCTTAGATATACTTTAATGAAGAAATAGCCATGCACACGGTGAACCAATCACAGGAGGCAGCTATATGCAGCTACCAATCAGCAGCTTCTAAGCATATCTAGATATGCTTTTCAGCAAAGAATATCCAGAGAATGAAGCTAATTAGATAAGAAAAGTACATTAGAAAGTTGATTATAATTGTATGCTTCGAAATCATGAAAGATAAAACATTGGGTTTCATGTCCCTTTAAGGATCAGATTAATGCGGTTACATCAGTATCTAGGCTATAGGTTAGGTGTGCATTTAAACAGACTGAAAACAAACGCTAAAACATTCAGATTGACCAGAGATATCACAAACACGGTTTAGAAAATGCGGAAATCGTATTGATTGTTAGATTTAAAATTGGATTAATTTGTATCGTAAGCTAAGTAATTTAAAGCTTTATTTGGAAATATGCTAATATATACATTTATTTCTTTTTAAAATATACAGAGTCTGGGGAGGAGGCAGCACAGCAAATACAGGCTCCTCCTTTTCCCCGGGATGAGAGTGGTGGGGATGAATCTCCACCTCGGAGGGAAGAGGCCCCCCTTGACGAAGAGGCCCCCTTTGACGAAGAGGACCCTGAAGCAGAGGAAGAGGCCGCGGAAGCAGAGGCCCCTCAAGGACCAGCAGGCCGCCGTGCACCAGCAGGCCGCTGTGCACGGGCACCCCGCCGTGCACAACAAGAGGAAATAGCGGAGGTGCGGGATCTACTAGACTACATTGACCAGATGCGTAACTCCCGGATACAAAATATAGAAGGCAGAACTAGAATTCTTGAAGGACAAAACAAAATCATTGAAGGACAAAACAAAATCATTGAAGGCCAAACCCAAATCATACACCTCCTTACTCGAATAGAAGAAGGCCAAAACAGAACCTTTACACTCCACCAAGAGATGTTTAATTTGTTCCGGGAGGCGCATGCTGGTCTGCCTCCTGCTGGTCTTCCTCCTGGTCCGCCATCTGCTGGTCTGCCTCCTGCTCCTGGGCCTCCTGCTCCTGGGGCGCCATCTGCTGGGCCTCCTGCTCCTGGGCCGCCATCTGCTGGGCCTCCTGCTCCTGGGCCACCATCTGCTGGGCCTCCTGCTCCTGGGCCGCCATCTGCTGGGCCTCCTGCTCCTGGGCCGCCATCTGCTGGGCCTCCTGCTGCTGGGCCTCCTCCTGCCAGGCCATCTTCTCCTGCCGGGCCATCTTCTCCTGCCGGGCCATCTTCTCCTGCCGGCCCATCTCCTCCTGCCGGCCCATCTCCTCCTCCTCACCTTGGTCGTCCCAGTACTCTTCCTTCCACTCTTCCCACAACATATCCAATGAGAACTCGTCGGAGTCGGCAGTTGACCCTCCCAGAGCCTCAGCCCCGTGGGAAGAGAGGAAGGAAGAGGAAGTAAGTATTTGTTTTCATGTTTAATGTTTTTTTTATTTAATGTGTAATGGATAGGTATGTAATGATGTGGTTTTCATACACTTGTGGACCACACTCTGTATATAATCTACTTCTATGGGACCGGGTCCATGGAGGCTGATTGTTTGCAGAGTGTGGGCTATAAGTGTGTGAAAACCACATCACATACCTATCCTTGTTCATGATATTGATTGGTTTCTGTGATGTGATGTCCAAACTGTTTCCCGAATCGCAAACAAAATTACCATTACAATTATCCATGATGGCATATTACTGTTTGAATGCCAATAACACAGCTTAAAGGGACAGTCAGAATTATTGATTATTGATAAACACTGTATTACGCATTATCAAGTTGGAAACAACAAAACATGGAGAAATACGAGTGACTTATGTGCTTACCCTTGTATCTATGCCTATGAAAAATGACCACTTATTTGTTGTTCTGACATAACAACATTTTAGACATCAATGATCAATACATGGTAAATATGCTGTATGAGCTCAAGGTTTTAGATATACAAATGATATCCAAATGCCCTCTAATGGTCAAATTGCATAATGATTACATGCACTCTTCAAGCTCTAAGAAATGAGCACACGAACCTCATAGGTTTAGCTAGCAAATTAAAATAAACACAGACAAATGATTAATTGGTGAGAAACATTTGATATCATTGATATTACAAAATTGACTTTTTTAATAATGCAAAACATTATTTGTTTTCTAAACTGTCCCTTTAACAAAATTACATATGCTAACATATATTTGCAGATTGTTGGTATATCTACATGTACTTGTTCAAACAATAAATATTGAAAACAGATTTCTATTGACGTGTTAAATAAAGTCTATTTTCTTAAAGAGACATTATTGTGTTAATTTATTTTTATAAAGACATTTGTTTTAACAATGAATATGGTTTAAAGTCCTTTTAGGAGTGGGGGGTGAAAATATGCTAACAATAATATATTTGGAGATTAACCAATGTGGAACTCATACATGATACAAAAATCAACATTTGCATTAAAGGGACAGTATACTATATTTTTAACAGAACTGCATGTAATAGACACTACTAGAAACAACAAGATTAACATATGCTGATATCAATATTACAAAGCTTTAAACACTTTCTAAGAAAATCGGGTTATCTCTATTGAAAATATAGATGAACCCCCATTACAACCGTAAAACAAGACAATACCCCATCATTAACATATGAAAAGACCCTTTACACAAACAGGAGAAAGCTGGAGATGGTACTCACATGAAACTTTGAGGCTTGGCGAGGAGTCTGAAAATTACTTACATTTTATTTGAACAGAAGCAAAATGAGACGTGTATTTGGTAAACAATGGACTATATAACTAGAGACCAAATAAAATATTTTGATTTTTAATGTGCGTGTCTAATGAACCTTTAATAAAATATACGACGAAATTACATTTAGAAGAAGTCGGCATCATATATTTAGCATATGATAAAGATAAATGCATATTGATTACTTTATTCTAACACAATAGCGCATATTTATGAATTAGATATCTTTAACATTAAACACAACAGTCATTTTTCATAAAAAGGAACATATTGTTGACAAACATATTAAACAACATGGACTATAGAGATTTGCACTTGCCTCGAAATATCTTATGCATGAAAACATTTTGCTTTTGTTCGTTTATTCAACCAGACATCCAGCAAAAGAGAATGTGGTGGTCTTTATCAGCTATGGGTCAACAATGTAACATGATGCAAACAATCTCATATTCACCATGTTTTTAAACTTGTCTTCTCATTCACAAACGTGTTTAACGTGCACAAACAAATATTGCGGGACTATGTAATACAATCAGACGTTTTTTTACCTTTGCATGTGACGTCTTAATTAACATGGCGCTTCCTTGATCACGTAAGAACGCAATCCAATAAAAGGCACATTCTTGATCACGTAAGAATGCAAACCAAAAAAAGGTGCATCCTTGATCGCGTAAAAACGCCATCCAATAAAAGGTGCATCCTTGATCACGTAAAAACGCCATCCAATAAAAGGTGCATCCTTGATCGTGTAAAAACGTCAGTCAATACAAGGAATCATTGGACAGCCTGGCAGGTGACATCTTAAGCAACATGGCGCATCCGAGATCGCTGAAAAACAGCAGCCAATACAAGGACTCAGTTGACAGCTTGGCATATCACTAAGAAACGTATTTATATTTTAGTAACTAGTATGTGTCTATATTGCTATCTAGGAATGTCACGAAATCATGAATCATCTTTTCAGACTTGACTGTCCATTTAACTATAGCTATGGTGTATATTTTTAACATTTAAAAGATACACATGAGAAATACATATGCCATTGATGTTTTAAGATATGTTTAGATTGTTTTGGAATAACAATAATGACACATGTATTGATCAAACGTGTCATTTATTCAAGTTGAAATATGGTCAGCCTACCTATAGCCATATATGGGAGGAGAAGTATTTTTAAAAAATATTTGGAAAAAGATATTCCTCATCTAAAATATGCGCATTACACACAGAGATTGATTTGGTTACACTTTTACAATAAGATAGAATTGAAAATGAAATACATGTGCTGTCAACATTACAATAAGATTGTTTATTAATAAGATTATATGTCCTTGTTCATGTAAAAAGGATAAAAATGCTTTAGAAATGGAAATCCATTCATTAACAATTGTGCTCACCATCACTTAAAGGGACATGATTTTTATTTTTAAAAAGAGGATACACAGAGACAATACTATTTCAATAAAATTAACACTTTACAGGGATTATATCATTGTATCAATCCTCAGATCATTTGTTAAAGGTGCATCAATTCATGCAGAGTTTATAAATACACACATGGATGTGAAATTTGAAATATACATATATAACAATCTATATATACATATATAAAAGAATTACTATGCTAATCATAATCATGCAATGATAAAGCTTTTAGAAAAATATATAAAGACAAATAATAAAATTACATTGGAGATGTTAATTTTAAAGTCATTTACAATTGTATTACATTTATGATTCAGGAAACACCATTATTTTTGGTAGGTCCCTTTAAGGATCAACCAGATAAACTAGAGATTTCAATCAATGACATGAATAAGGAGGACAAAGAATCGTGCAATGACATGTCTTTTATTAGTATGTCAGAAAACATCAACAACGTTTATAAATAATCTGGTAAAGATCAGGAAAATTGGAGCCATATGACAAGGTAACAGAGTGCATCACAGTCCATGAAGAGAGTTGCCAAGGGCCAGCATAGCCCCATTGGAGCCATATGACAAGGTAACAGAGTGCATCACAGTCCATGAAGAAAGTTGCCAAGGGCCAGCATAGCCCCATTGGAGCCATATGACAAGGTAACAGAGTGCATCACAGTCCATGAAGAGAGTTGCCAAGGGCCAGCATAGCCCCATTGGAGACATATGACAAGGTAACAGAGTGCATCACAGTCCATGAAGAGAGTTGCCAAGGGCCAGCATAGCCCCATTGGAGACATATGACAAGGTAACAGAGTGCATCACAGTCCATGAAGAGAGTTGCCAAGGGCCAGCATATCCCCATTGGAGACATATGACAAGGTAACAGAGTGCATCACAGTCCATGAAGAGAGTTGCCAAGGGCCAGCATTGCCCCATTGGAGCCATATGACAAGGTAACAGAGTGCATCACAGTCCATGAAGAGAGTTGCCAAGGGCCAGCATAGCCCCATTGGAGACATATGACAAGGTAACAGAGTGCATCACAGTCCATGAAGAGAGTTTACAAGGGCCAGCATAGCCCCATTGGAGACATATGACAAGGTAACAGTCCATGAAGAGAGTTGCCAAGGGCCAGCATAGCCCCAATTGAGCCATATGACAAGGTAACAGAGTGCATCACAGTCCATGAAGAGAGTTGCCAAGGGCCAGCATAGCCCCATTTGAGCCATATGACAAGGTAACAGAGTGCATCACAGTCCATGAAGAGAGTTGCCAAGGGCCAGCATAGCCCCATTGGAGCCATATGACAAGGTAACAGAGTGCATCACAGTCCATGAAGAGAGTTGCCAAGGGCCAGCATAGCCCCATTGGAGACATATGACAAGGTAACAGAGTGCATCACAGTCCATGAAGAGAGTTGCCAAGGGCCAGCATAGCCCCATTGGAGACATATGACAAGGTAACAGAGTGCATCACAGTCCATGAAGAGAGTTGCCAAGGGCCAGCATAGCCCCATTGGAGACATATGACAAGGTAACAGAGTGCATCACAGTCCATGAAGAGAGTTGCCAAGGGCCAGCATAGCCCCATTTGAGCCATATGACAAGGTAACAGAGTGCATCACAGTCCATGAAGAGAGTTGCCAAGGGCCAGCATAGCCCCATTGGAGACACATGACAAGGTAAAAGAGTGCAACAGGCACAACAATAATCAGAAAAAAAGGCCAAATGGCAACCATAACAAAAACATCAACATGTGGACGGAGGATTCTTATCTGCGCCCTTGGAGCATCTCCAGATCCTCCACTTACTGGTCATCCCCTTCATCGTCCTGTGCATGTCCAGCTACAGATTCAAGCATTGAGTTCCACCGCCTCATCTGACGTAGAGTCATATGCTGAACCTGTAGCTGGGCCTGCATGGTGTCGGCCATCCCTCTCAGGACAGCTGCGTTCCTCAACACGGCCTGCTCTATGCGTGCTAGACCTTCGAGCATGAGCCATGTTGAGTCACAGCCTAAAATAAAGAATAAATAAAATATTAATGATAATTACACAACAGACAAAATAAAAAGCAAAGATACATTGTCATCATAAAGACAAATAATTCTTTAAATTAATTTGTTGACATTGATTATTTACACATGAAATATGTTATTCAGACAGACCTAAACCATTAAATGGACATTTTAATCCAACATGTTGTCCCCTTTAATTGGTTTTTGATGATCCACTTTTACAGCTTGAGTGTCTAAAATCTTGTTAAAGGATTTACATTGTACTTACATTAGCAATTTTAAGATTTTAGTTATACTGTGGTAGGCACACCTATCCTTAAACATTTTGGCGTTGAGGACAAGCTGTGTAAACATAGCAACCAGAAGAAATTACATTCCCACTGGGTTATACAAGAGATAATGTATGAACATTTGGACATAAATATTTGGATCCAAATAGTGGTGATTGGTATATGTAGTGATATCAAATTAAAGGGACAGTAAACCTAAATATTTTAGTTACTGATTCAGATAGAGCATGACATTAAAAAGAATTATTAATTTACTCGTATTCTTTAAATGTTTGAATTCTCGAGCTATATTTTAAATGCAAGAATGTAAGTTTATAGGGCAGGCCATTTTTGGTTATCAACTTTGGTTGTCCCTGCTGATTGATGGATACATTCATCCAACAATAAAGAAATGATGTCCATATTTTTTTTTAATAAAAAAAAAATATAGGCATTTCTTTGTTTCAATAAAGATAGCAAGAGAATGAAGAATAATTGATAAGAGTAGTAAATTATAAATTTGATTAACATTGCATGCTCTATTTGAATCACATTTGAAATATTTTCATTCAGTGTACCTTTAAGTATCTTATAATGTTGATTTTGAATGATACTTACAGCTGTGCCTGGGAAGGACAATCCGACACCCAGGACAATGAAGGTTGAGACAGGGGGCAGGGATGGGATTGGGTTGTGGAGGGATGGGATTGGGTTGGGGAGGGATGGGATTGGGTTGGGGAGGGATGGGCTGCTGCTCTGGGGTAGCCCGTACAGCTGGGGAGTGGTGAGTTGGGGGCTGGGCAGCTGGGGTAGCTGTACGGGCCAAAAGACGGGGAGAGCGGTGAAGGGGGACGAAGGGGCGTTTTTTGGGAGGGATACGACAGGACAAATGGGAAGGGCCAGGAGGGGCAGGGGGCTGGGCAGGGGACTGGGCAGGGGACTGGGCAGGGGGCTGGGCAGGGGACTGGGCAGGGGGATGGGCAGGGGACTGGGCAGGGGGATGGGCAGGGGACTGGGCAGGGGGCTGGGCAGGGGACTGGGCAGGGGAGGAACAATGATGACCAGAAGCAGAGGATCCATCTGAAATAAATATAAGAAATATATTAACATCTCATACATCATGAAATCAAATCAACTCATTTCAACTTGTTTATGTTTGCAATATACTTAGAAGTGTGTTTGAATTTCTAAACAATGATGACATGAGGATATGGTATGCATATAGGCACTCAGATGAATATCAATGACTGTCTGTACAATTCTAAAATTATTATTGTGGTTTGGCCTAGAATATGCATGTGACATCATGATGGCATGAATTTCAAATCCAAATATTTAAACAAATCCAAGCATATCTTCATGCTGCCTGATATATAAAGGGGGCAGTAGTGTATTTGAACAGGCAAATAATATTCCTTTTTAAAGTGCAAAAGCTGTAGACTTTGAATGTCTTCAATAAAATGATTTCCAATAAAGCAACATGTTGGAAACATGTTAGATATATTTCACATACCATCAGACTTCAAGGGAGTCTCTTCCTCCTCCGTCCCACATGTTAAATCAATCTCTGTAAAACATAACATGTTGTGTACACGTTAAGATCAGATATTATAACATATGTTACTGTTGCTCAAAGACACACATCAATGTTGCATTAAAGATATACACACCCAAAGTTATGATTTACATCATTTTGATGGAGCATACAAATGACATTAGATTTGTTATTCTCAATGATTCAGATTTTCTATTTATTGTTTGTATTAATTTTAAAATCATAAAAGCATAGTACATTGAACATTTAAGATTTCTCATGCGTGTATCACTTGATGATTGTTGTCAAAAATGAACCTGGAAACAAACATATGCTATACATCTTCTGAATAACAAAGGTGTAGACTAAGAAAGTTTTAATTCTTAATCTTTCAATATTCAAATAAAATTAATATATAATCAGAGGAGTCAATTATATGTTTGTTTCAAATGTTATGCTTCATCAGAATCATGCTCATAATATTGATTACCAATACACCTTCAATGACATATAAATGAGTCAATGGACTTACCAGAAGACCGCAAAGGCGGCTCTGTGTCGGTGCTAGATTCCTCTGGGCTCCCCACACCAACTCTCTCTATGAATGATATAGATATATATTAGTGAACACATTTGGGATAGCACTAAATCACATCTGTATCGATTTATAAGAATAATCAACTTGAAAATGTGAAGAATAGAGCAGTCATTATAAAAAAAATGCTTTATTGAATCAAGGGGATTCTGTAAAAAATGATGTATTGAACATATGTTTAATTTCTGACTATATTAGACATCAAACTCATCTCATACGATGCTATTGCATATCTAAATATACCCATTGATCAATGTTCTTAAAAGAATACACACAAACCACATTTTGAATAACAGCTGTTGACAAATATAAACAAAGACATGTGGCACATCGAGCCATTTGTACAATGTACAGTAATCTTGTTTAGGACACAACACATATTGATCACAATACCAAACCAAATTGATTAGTACAAATATGTAATCATGGTGCTGTTAGAGTATGCTTATATCTATAAAGTAACTCCAACAGTGAATATGTGAATTATATATCAATATTGTCTAATCCAAAGAATGTAAGGATTAATGAATCAATTGTTTATTAAAGGGACACTGACATGATTTATTTCAATCATTGATTTCACTGTTCAAACTGTTCCAAATGATTTAACATTGACTCCTATTATAATTTTAATGTTGCTACATTTTAATCTTAAAGGCAGATAAGCAATATTGGATTCAATAAATATTGTTTGTTGAAGGTATCCACCAATCATCAATAAAAACCCAGGTTGGTCAACCAAAATTGAGCTGCAGATACACGTACATTCTTGATTTAAAAATATTTTTGAAAATACATTTAGCAATAGAATATTTCACATATGATTATAGTATTATATTTAAATGTTGCTTAATATTGCATGCTCTATCTGAATGACAACATTAATAATTTTAGCTCAGTGTCCCTTTAATATAAAAATATATTGATTTGACAAGGTTGGTGTTAATGAATTCTCTACTCCATATGTTTATGTAATGAATGGGATTGAGCATGCAATTTGAATCTAATATGTTATTTAAGGATATCCTAAGAATTATTTAATTTTCATCTATTAAAGGGACATGAAGCTCTAAATGTGTAATTGTATACTTTTTGAAACTATGTACTACTGTTATCTGAACACATGATTTTAACTTTTGACCCAATGCCAATTAATGCATAAAAAAACAGCCGGATAATACCAGTAATGCATTGTTTAACCTAAACCAAAATCAATATGTTTTTAGAAGAACTAAAACAATAGACTGAACCAATGTAGCTCATAAAATGTTTAAACAAAACAATAAAATCACGTTTACAAATCATTCAATGTAAAATTTAGTTGGCATGTCCCTTAAATGACGTGATCAATTTCAAAAATGGAATCTATATTTTTAAAAACAAATCATATGCAAAAGTGTGTGAATTTTTTCAAAATGTATACAAATAAGATTAAGCAATACACAAGGGAAGAATATAAATTGGACATTCAAAGAATCTTACATTAAAATTAAGATATCCAGAATAGATGGGATATTTTAAATTTGAAAAAAAATCAGAGTAGTCTTACAATGTAATCCTATGTTTTTTTTTTTATTCTTATTTGTAAATATTTTACTAATCCATTTTGCAGATACATATAAATATTGAACAATGTGGATTTAGTATGTAATGTTCTGTCCATGTTTCTAAGACAAATGTCAATTAAAATGAGACATACCATACTGTGACAAGCCCTGGCTTGAGGATCCAGCACCAACATCCAGATCTGTAATATATTAAATGAGGATTGGATATCATTAATACAAATCATGCCATGTTTAAAATCTTTACATTATTAGCAAATCAATTAAAAACTATTAATCTTTTGGTAGTCCCATGAGTTAATTGTTTCCTCAATTAAATTAATGATAAATATATCCTGTACTCTTATTTTCAATCAGTTGTGTTGTTTACTGTAGCATTAATTATTTTTTGTGTTATTTCATTCTCATCAATTGATGGGCATATGTTATTTTTTTTTTTGGATTCTGCTATTTTTTTTATTATGTATAATATTGAAAATAAGAATACTGTATTCTTCACATATATAATAATTCACATTTCATTTTGACCAACATGTATAAAGGAATGCCACTTACAGCAAACCCATGTTAACGTGTATGCGCAATTCTAATTTTCGCGATCATTGCGCAATGATTCCAAGCGGAATTACGCATCCGTCATTTGACCAACATGTATAAAGCAATGCCACTTACAGCAAACCCATGTTAACGTGTATGCGCAATTCTAATTTTCGCGATCATTGCGCAATGATTCCAAGCGGAATTACGCATCCGTCATTTGACCAACATGTATAAAGCAATGCCACTTACAGCAAACCCATGTTAACGTGTATGCGCAATTCTAATTTTTGCGATCATTGCGCAATGATTCCAAGCGGAATTACGCATCCGTCATTTGACCAACATGTATAAAGCAATGCCACTTACAGCAAACCCATGTTAACGTGTATGCACAATTCTAATTTTCGTGATCATTGCGCAATGATTCCAAGCGGAATTACGCATCCGTCATTTGACCAACATGTATAAAGCAATGCCACTTACAGCAAACCCATGTTAACGTGTATGCGCAATTCTAATTTTCGCGATCATTGCGCAATGATTCCAAGCGGAATTACGCATCCGTCATTTGACCAACATGTATAAAGCAATGCCACTTACAGCAAACCCATGTTAACGTGTATGCGCAATTCAATTTTCGCTCTGTGACGCATATTCTGTAGAGCGCAAGAAACATCATTCCTATTTCATGTGTCACTAATCTAAAATCAGATATCTAAACATCATATGTAGTGTATGTTGTGAGATCTGTATAGGTTTAGTATCTGACTATATACACATTTTCTAAAATTCTAATCAAATATTAAGATATTATATGAAGTTGGATAGTTACCTGGTTCAGATTCTCTTTCATCTCCTCCCAGGCCACCGGACGGAGAAGCAGCTGCCCTGGCCCCCGCGTCAGGACTTTCAGATCCCGCAGCTGGGAGGGAAGAAGAGGAGGCCGAGGATGGCGAGGATCTAAATCTTTTGGGGACCCGGAGATTGAGGAGCTCGCATAAAGTCACCTCATAAGGGAGTAGGTATAGTTTCCGCGGGGCCTTTCTTTGGCCCCCTCTTTTACGGGCTTGTACCCAGTCCCTTATGAGGTTGACTTTTTTTGTCAAGCGCAACCTCATATCTCCGAATCTCCTCATGATTTGATCCTGGCTCCTCTGGACGCCACACACCAATTTAACCGCATTGGTGATAGACTCCCAGAGGGCCTTCTTAACAGGCGCATCTGTCGACCTCCTCTTGTTCCCAAACAGCTGGGGATAAAAGTCCTTGACGGCGTGGGCCAGTGCAGCGCTCTCCTGCTTGGTGAACCTGGGAGATGACAGGCCTGCTGGGTTGTCCAATAAATATATTATAATAATATAAACTGCCTGCAGGCATTAGAGAACTGACAAAGATGGCAACGTGTAATGGACTTTTATATGGTGAAGTAAACATGAGATGCACCATGGGACAAGTTATCTGTACATCTGATTGGATAAAAGTTTGAAATATTGTTAGAATGTCTGTGAGACCATCCTGACTCAAGTTGTGTTTGTGTGATGAACTCTGATTGGCCGTTCCTTAATGTTTCATATCTTAGTAACTTCCTTACACATACCTCCTGGTGGTGCTGTTACTTCATTTTTCATGTAGACTTATTTGTAACTCATGGGCCTGTCATGCGGATATGTGTGACGCAGATTTAATATCCGTGATCCGTTAAATATTAATGTTTACATTATCTTTAAAATCTAATACTGTCACATTATTAAATGTTGTATACATTTTTCGGTTTAATAACGGTCTGTTTCTTTAATACAAATACACATTTAATATTGTATGTCTTTATTGTTCATAAAATCAATTTGTTGACTTATTGTGAAGTATTGACATTGCTCTATTAAATGTATTTCATAATGCACATTGATTGTGTGCTATTGCGTGACATTAGACTCTAATGTTTAAAGATGCAAATCTGGTGTTTCAAGATCCGTTTCCCACGCAACATTTCTGAATGTTCAAATTCAGGTTATAATGTCAGTAACTTGGATAATCTGTTTATAGATGTTAAACTACAGGTTTGTTTGTTATTAGTAAATAAACCTCGAGCTTGTATTTGTCTGAACTGCTCATATATGTTATTGTGCAATGGCGTCTTTATTTTTAAATAGACATTACAAACAAACAATTGTATCAAATGATCTGTAGAGATAGAAAATTGTTTAGACTTTAAAATGTAACTCAATTTATCTTAGTATTTAGATATCCTCAACATAAGAAATTTAAATGCACATGGTTGAGCCAATCACATAAGGCATCTCTGTGCATCCACCAATCTTCATCTACTGAGCCTATCTCGATATGCTTTTCAAGCAAAGTATGTCAAGATAAGAAGAGAAGTAAATACACTCTTTAAATCTCTTAAAGGGACACTGTCCAAACAAATTTAGCGTTCGTGATTCAGATTGAGCATGAAATGTTAAGCAACTTTATAATTTAATCCGATTCTCAAATGTTAAGAATTATCTTGTTATCTTTCTTTGCAAATCAATAATGATATTTTAGATTACGGACAATTTTTGCAAAAAACCTGGGTTGTCCTTGATGATTGTTGGATAAATTAATCCAACCAAAAAAAACAAGTTCTGTCGAGAGTACTGAAGCAAATAAATTATCAATTTAATGCCTTATTTTTAAAGTAATGATAGCAACATCACGAGGAACATTGATAATATGAGACAATTTATAAAGTTGCTTAAAATAAAATACTCATTCAGAATGTATAAATCATTAATTTTTTAACTGTCTCCCTTTAAGTATATTTTGAGTTCATGTCCCTTTAAAGAGACATTTCACAATAATGCTTGAAAAATCATAAACCTAGGCACCTTCCTTTTGCTAAATTAGTATAACATATGAGTAAAGCATATTTAGATTAACTTCTGGATTGTTTTACACACTGACTGAAATATATATTGTAATGGATGTATTTCACAGTCTTCAGCTTAGAGGGACATTAAGCTATATGTTATTTATGCATTTTGGATAAGATTATAATATTTGAACAACTTAATATGTTTTGGTATTCAATCATTAGATTGTAATTATATATATTCTTGGATTAAATACATATCTACATAGGCTATTTTGATGCTGATTGTTGGTTGCACATAGATGCCTTATGTAATTGACTAAGCTATGTGCATTGATGTATATTTTTCGAAGTATATTTAAAGACTGAATGTAATTCTATAGTACTTTCTAAATATGTTTAAATTCTTTTATGATTTTTTAAAAATCAATACACAATATACTTTGTGAATGTCCCTTTAAGGACAAAAACATTCGGAATGTTGATTTAACATTGTCGAAAGAAACTAAAGGGGAATGAAAATTATATATAGATATGTGATGTCTAACCCAAGAGGTAAGATTTTAAAAACTACATAATATTAATAACTATAGTTAAATGTCCCTTTAAATGACTCCACTAGAAAATAAAATCTATTAACATGGCATCCAATAACTAGCTTGTGAAACATATGAAGTTAAATGACCTACCATTTATAAATGTAAAAATTTATAAATTTAATAAAATAATGTTTTGAGATACCTAAGGAAGATACAAGATCTTATAAAATTAATTTTACATTCAACAACACTGTCACTTTAATGTAAGTGAACCACTTCCCCTTCTTAAAAGTGAAATTAAAAAATTTAGGTCAAATTCTGACTACATATCCGAAATTATTTTAACATCTAAGAATTTCAAAAGAAAAGCATCGATGGATCTCACTCCCCAATTAATTTAAAAAAGATAGTTTAATTTAATATTCTCTGAATCAGTGGATTTTCTAAAATTAATGCATAATTTGATCTTATGCATGTGCTTGTCAAATAGACAACTACCAGTCATGGGAGTCAAATTGTTTTTTATTGACAGATTATATGGATATTTATTATAATCTGTTCAAAAGAGTGTATTTAATAATAAAATGTTGATTATTACCATTTAAAAATAAAAAGTTTTTTAAACAAAAACAAAAACAAAAAAATATTCCTGGAAGTCATCAGATGACAATCTGAAATTAAAAAACAAAATTTTACAAAGTTAATACACACGTTGTCAAATATTCATAAAATACATTTACAATCATCTTGTGTCTATGCTCTAACTTTGTGCAACATTTTATCAAGATATTTATGATTTAAATTTAAAAATGAATAAAATAAACATACACCATTATATTGTGTAATAAAAATTAAATTTAAATATCAGAATTTCTAATTATACATAATAATGTACATCACATTTCAATAATAAATATATATGTATGCTGAACATAAATGTAATATTTCATGTCCATTCAAATACCTCTATATCAACTATAATATGTATTCATTTTTCTGATTGTGATCCCTAAATATCTAATTATGAACTAAGTATGACTAATGTATGTAAGCTACTAATATTCGACATTCTTCCTGTGATTCTTAACTAGCATGCATTGGTAAACCTACCTGGATAATGCATGGTCTTTGAAAGTCAATTCAGGGGTAAACAGTTGATCTTCAATAGGTGTCTTATTCATCATTTCATAAATAGAGGACTGAAAATCCAATCTAAAAAAGTAAAAGCATCTAAGTGTCTGATTGTGATACCTAAATATCTAATTATGAACTAAATATGACTAATGTATGTAAGCTACTAATATTCGACATTCTTCCTGTGATTCTTAACTAGCATGCATTGTTAAACCAACCTGGATAGTGCATGGTCTTTGAAAGTCAATTCAGGGGTAAACAGTTGATCTTCAATATGTGTCTTATTCATCATTTCATAAAATAGAGGACTGAAATACCATCTAAAAAAGTAAAATCATCTAAGTGTCTGATTGTGATACCTAAATATCTAATTATGAACTAAATATGACTAATGTATGTAAGCTACTAATATTCGACATTCTTCCTGTGATTCTTAACTAGCATGCATTGGTACACCAACCTGGATAATGCATGGTCTTTGAAAGTCAATTCAGGGGTAAACAGTTGATCTTCAATAGGTGTCTTATTCATCATTTCATAAAATAGAGGACTGAAATACCATCTAAAAAAGTAAAATCATCTAAGTGTCTGATTGTGATACCTAAATATCTAATTATGAACTAAATATGACTAATGTATGTAAGCTACTAATATTCGACATTCTTCCTGTGATTCTTAACTAGCATGCATTGGTACACCAACCTGGATAATGCATGGTCTTTGAAAGTCAATTCAGGGGTAAACAGTTGATCTTCAATAGGTGTCTTATTCATCATTTCATAAAATAGAGGACTGAAATACCATCTAAAAAAGTAAAATCATCTAAGTGTCTGATTGTGATACCTAAATATCTAATTATGAACTAAATATGACTAATGTATGTAAGCTACTAATATTCGACATTCTTCCTGTGATTCTTAACTAGCATGCATTGGTACACCAACCTGGATAATGCATGGTCTTTGAAAGTCAATTCAGGGGTAAACAGTTGATCTTCAATAGGTGTCTTATTCATCATTTCATAAAATAGAGGACTGAAATACCATCTAAAAAAGTAAAATCATCTAAGTGTCTGATTGTGATACCTAAATATCTAATTATGAACTAAGTATGACTAATGTATGTAAGCTACTAATATTCGACATTCTTCCTGTGATTCTTAACTAGCATGCATTGGTAAACCAACCTGGATAATGCATGGTCTTTGAAAGTCAATTCAGGGGTAAACAGTTGATCTTCAATAGGTGTCTTATTCATCATTTCAGAAATAGAGGACTGTGAAATACCATCTAAAAATTAGAAAATAATCTAAGTGTCTCCAATAGGATGCCTCCACAGCCTTATTCTATCAAATAGTTGGCACTTACCATGTGAACATGTCTTTGTATGGTTTTTAAGGTCAGCAGATTTGAAAGATAATGCCAGACATGATCCCATTGGTATTCTTCAATTTCAATCTTGTCTTTTTCCACTGTCAGTCTGGGAATTCTTCACTGTCATTCTTCGAATTCTTCCCTTTCAGTCTTTACATGAAGTCATCTCCCTAATGGCATAAAATTGTTTTTTAAAATTACTAATACAAGTGTGTGAATCAGTTCTGTACCCCTCTCCCACCCCCCCATTTCTGAATATATTTCTGTCACTAGCTTACTAAGCATGTGTAGCATCTTGTGTTATGTTCTATCAAGTGTGAAGATGAGTCATATTGAGCAGAACGAACCTCTAATGTGTGACATTGAACCATAGTCATGCTAGAGGATAGTTATGCTAGAGGATCACTTTCTGAGTATTTACATTTTAAGTAATGTGTAAACTAAATACTAGTTTAGAAAATGTATGCCATATGATGTATTTGTTTACAATTCATGCCAGCAACAGTCCATACATTTATACTTACCAGCTGATGTCCTCTTTAAAAACCAGGTGGCAAAGACTCGCTACAGGACCCAATGACCAGAGCATCACCTATATTAAGAAATCAAACACATTTTTAGCATTTGATGAACAATCCTAACATGTTTGCACAATTCTCTACTTGTCATTTCCCTAGCGTTCACATCTATTGACAATACTCCAGTCTAACTTCTATTATTTACCGTCTAAAGTGGCGGTTGATGATGTCTGCTCTGACATTGAGCCCCTCGTCCCGGAATGGCCCCTCTAGAACAGGATCATCCTCCTCATCTCTGAGGAGGTTTCGGTGCGCCTGGACGCCCTGCAGCATCCCAGCCCGCTGTGCAATATTATGCAGGACACTACAGGCTATAACGATCTTAGCCACCTTCTTTGGGTTGTACTGGAGGGCTCCTCCCGACCTGTCCAGGCACCTGAACCTCATCTTCAGGAGCCTGAACATTCGTTCAACCACCGCCCTGGTTCTCTTATGAGCCCTATTGTAGCGCTCCTCAGACACATCAGTCGGGCTACGCAAGGGGGTAATAAGCCAAGGCCGGCTCATGTACCCAGAATCACATATAAATGATGAACAGAACATAATTCAAACTGAATCATCAAAATAGTATTTTGAGTCCAATAAAAGTTTTTGTACACGATAATCCACTAACAAATGTTTATTTTTTAAAAGAATAATCTAGTTAAATATTATTCTCTATCTTTCCATTTCAGCTAAGACATGCTACATATGCGTATTTCTCCTAAACCAAACCTTGTGTAAAATGCAAACTAAATGGTTACATTGCATTCTCTATCTGAGCATTTAAGGTAAGACATGCTACATATCTGCATTGAACTAAAAGTAGACATTAGCGGAAAGAGACAATGACATGGTTAAATTGCATTAGCTAATATCTTCCCATTTCAGCTAAGACATGCTGCATATGCGTATTTCTCCTAAACCAAACCTTGTGTAAAATGCAAACTAAATGGTTACATTGCATTCTCTATCTGAGCATTTAAGGTAAGACATGCTACATATCTGCATTGAACTAAAAGTAGACATTAGCGGAAAGAGACAATGACATGGTTAAATTGCATTAGCTAATATCTTCCCATTTCAGCTAAGACATGCTACATATGCGTATTTCTCCTAAACCAAACCTTGTGTAAAATGCAAACTAAATGGTTACATTGCATTCTCTATCTGAGCATTTAAGGTAAGACATGCTACATATCTGCATTGAACTAAAAGTAGACATTAGCGGAAAGAGACAATGACATGGTTAAATTGCATTAGCTAATATCTTCCCATTTCAGCTAAGACATGCTACATATGCGTATTTCTCCTAAACCAAACCTTGTGTAAAATGCAAACTAAATGATTACATTGCATTCTCTATCTGAGCATTTAAGGTAAGACATGCTACATATCTGCATTGAACTAAAAGTAGACATTAGCGGAAAGAGACAATGACATGGTTAAATTGCATTAGCTAATATCTTCCCATTTCAGCTAAGACATGCTACATATGCGTATTTCTACTAAACCAAACCTTGTGTAAAATGCAAACTAAATGGTTACATTGCATTCTCTATCTGAGCATTTAAGGTAAGACATGCTACATATCTGCATTGAACTAAAAGTAGACATTAGCGGAAAGAGACAATGACATGGTTAAATTGCATTAGCTAATATCTTCCCATTTCAGCTAAGATATGCTACATATGCGTATTTCTCATAAACCAAACCTTGTGTAAAATGCAAACTAAATGGTTACATTGCATTCTCTATCTGAGCATTTAAGGTAAGACATGCTACATATCTGCATTGAACTAAAACTAGACATTTTCTGAAATAAAAATAAATGGTTAAATTGCATCCTATAGCTGAACATTACGCTAACATTTTAAAACTACAGTGGCAATTGTCAAACTAATTAACCATGTTGTGCACAAATACTCACCAACGAGATACCCAGGGGGCATTTGTCTTTCCTCAAATGGTCTCCACAGGGACGACTGAGCGAGGATGCGGGCATCATGACAAGCTCCTCCAAAATTCGCACACACATGCATAATCCTCATCTGTGCGTCACAAACATACTGCACGTTGAGGCTATGAAAATGTTTGCGATTTCTGAAGGGCAAGTCATCAATTGGAGCATGCAGCGCAATGTGGGTACAATCTATGGCTCCCAAGACATTGGGCAACTGAGCAATATCAAAGAATTCCCGCTTCAGGCGCCTCCAATCACCATCATTTTGTGGGAATCCTATGTATTGCTTACTGAATCTGATACGTACCATGGCGTCCAGAAAATTATCAAACACCACAGAGAATGTACCTTGAGCCAGGCCATGCATGTACATTTCTCCGGATTGAAAACTCCCGGAGGCCAGGACGTATAGACAACTTAGCATCTTACTCATGGCGGGAACAGCAGTCCTTATTCTTATACGTGGCTCCAAATGAGGTTTAAGAAGATCGTAAAGGTCAATGAGCTGTTCGCGATTGAGCCGATACTTATCATAAACCTCAAAGTCGCTCATGTTTTCCAAGGTGGGTCTCACCCTGTAGACACGAGGACCTCGAACCAGACGACCCCTTCGTCTCAGTCTGAGCCGCCAAGGCTGCCTGATTCGATCAACAGCTAGTTCGCCAATAGCAGCACCAGCAGTGTCTACCATGTCATTGTCATCCATCTTTCAAAACAGCGTAACAAGGTATGCACTTGATCTGATGTGGATCACAAGTGATGCATTGGCCATGTTGTTTGGGGGGATTTATAGTACAATTAGTCCAATGGTAGTGAGTTTGTAATGATTGCTGATTGTATTCACTTGTTTGTATGTGAGCGGCGCGAATGCTTTCACAGTGGGCGTTTTTTTGTTGTTTGCTGAAATGTTGTTTTCCCACAATGAATCTCAATGTGAAAGTGTACAATATCACACATACAGTGCATGTTTGTAATGTTTGATCATATGCGTAATCAATATTTCTTAAACGCGATCTTATAGTAACAAGCACACGTCCAGGCTAACATGAATGAATAGTTGTGTATAATGTGCATCGAATGTGATCGATCAATGTTGCAACATTGTTTGAAAACGATAAAGTAACATCTGCCATCTGTAGTATTGTATATATAAGTGATTGCCGAGCTGTCAATATTGTACGCGTCCCTTTAAAATCGCAATAATAATTCAGAACTTCCCGTCTGCCATCTGTAGTATTGTATATATAAGTGATTGCCGAGCTGTCAATATTGTACGCGTCCCTTTAAAATCGCAATAATAATTCAGAACTTCCCGTCTGCCATCTGTAGTATTGTATATATAAGTGATTGCCGAGCTGTCAATATTGTACGCGTCCCTTTAAAATCGCAATAATAATTCAGAACTTCCCGTCTGCCATCTGTAGTATTGTATATATAAGTGATTGCCGAGCTGTCAATATTGTACGCGTCCCTTTAAAATCGCAATAATAATTCAGAACTTCCCGTCTGCCATCTGTAGTATTGTATATATAAGTGATTGCCGAGATGTCAATATTGTATGCGTCCCTTTAAAATCGCAATAATAATTCAGAACTTCCCGTCTGCCATCTGTAGTATTGTATATATAAGTGATTGCCGAGCTGTCAATATTGTACGCGTCCCTTTAAAATCGCAATAATAATTCAGAACTTCCCGTCTGCCATCTGTAGTATTGTATATATAAGTGATTGCCGAGCTGTCAATATTGTACGCGTCCCTTTAAAATCGCAATAATAATTCAGAACTTCCCGTCTGCCATCTGTAGTATTGTATATATAAGTGATTGCCGAGATGTCAATATTGTATGCGTCCCTTTAAAATCGCAATAATAATTCCGAACTTCCCGTCTGCCATCTGTAGTATTGTATATATAAGTGATTGCCGAGCTGTCAATATTGTATGTCTCCCATTCAAATCTCAATAATACTGAATAACTTCCGGCTGTCATCTGTAGTATTGTGTATATAAGTGATTTCCGAGCTCTCAATATTGTATGCGTCCCTTTCAAATCCCAATAAAAAATCTGAACTTCCGGCTGTCATCTGTAGTATTGTATATATAAGTGATTGCCGAGCTGTCAATATTGTATGCGTCCCTTTAAAATCGCACTAATGCTGAATAACTTCCGGCTGTCATCTGTAGTATTGTATATATAAGTGATTGCCGAGCTGTCAATATTGTATGCGTCCCATTCAAATGGCACTAATACTGAATAACTTCCGGCTGTCATCTGTAGTATTATATATATAAGTGATTTGCGATCTGACAATATTTATTAATTGTCCCATTCAAATATCCCTAATAATGCTGTTCCAAACTGTTATTTACGTATATGTTGTATTGTAGTATTGAGTGTTAAAGTTCAGAAAGGGGCGGTACAGTCGTGAATCTGTAATGTGTATGGTTGAATCTTCTAATGACGTCATCATATTATTAACCTGCCTATGTAGTTCTGAAATCCTCATAGTGTTGTTGTATTGTGCTACATTGTTATTTTGTGCTGAATAAAATCTAAATGTGTGCTTTGTGGTTGCGTGATGGGTGATGCGTGTTATGTACATATACGTATATATTGTGATTGTGTCCCACATATGCTGACTTCTATATAGCGGTCTGGCATTGTTGTTCCTTCCCATAAAGTGACATCTGTAATCTGTTGTAATCATGTTCTTCTTGTACGTAATTCCTAATGGTTTATTGTGATGGAATCATGATGTTAAAAGTACAGTAAAATCCATATGTTCTGTTTTGTGATTCCTAGAGAGAATGTAATGTGTTTTTCCCCCATCATTTGAATGCACATGTATGAGTGAATGCTAAAAGTAATGTATGTGCATCCATGACTGATCATGTGTTAAGCCTATGTAGATATGCAGTTGCTGCAAGCATATGAGTTGAATAAATGAAATGCAATAATAAAGGTAAATGAGAGGTGTTTCCCATTGTGTACTGTTTGTGAATCCTGAAAAGTTTAAATTATTTTTGTGTCCGTTTAAATGTGATTTTTTTGTTAAAAAAGTTTGTTACTAGTGATGTTGATTTGTAGTTGATGTAATATAAAAGTATGAAACAATTTAATGCTGTTGTGAATATTCAATAAGTACAATCCATAAGTCCACCATAGGGAAATAGTAATTTCTTGATCTATTTATCATAGCTGGGTCTAACGCAGAAAAGCATGTATTTTTTTCCTATTTCTAGCGCTGGTATTTGGAGTTTTTTTGTCTACGCTATTTGCGTGCGTTAGGGAAATCTGTCTGTCGCGTGCACAAGCACGTCTTCCCCATAGAAGTCAATGGAGGCTCAAAATTTTGGACAATTTTTTTTCAAAGACTGGTTTTCCTCGTAAAGTGAGTGACGTCATGAGCTTGTGTGACAAAGTAACTAAATCGTGTTCATTTTGTAATAAATAACTTTTTTGTGTATGTAATGTGGTGTATATTGTTTGTATGCATCGATGAGTGTATGTTTGTGATAATCTTATTAGTTAGATGTAGCTATATGAGGGTCTTTTCCCGAGATCTCGCAACTTTGATCCTTTGTATTTTGATGAAAAATTATTAAATCTGAAAAATAAATATAGTGTAGTGTTTGTATGAGTGTAAGTGTACTTTGTGTAATATTTGTTTTGTGATTCGTGGATGTTTATTTTGTCGGTATATGTTAACTACTGGGTTTGAGCTGTCGGTAGAGATTTGTGCGTTGGGTGATTTTTGAGTGTCGGTAACTGAACTCTAAATACCGGAGTCCGTAAAAAACAAGCGTTAGGAGCCTCTAACGCTGGTTTTGACGGCTACCGCCAAACTCTAAATCTAGGCCTTAGTGATTGGAAGGCTTAAGTGGAATCTTTATTATAATTAGAAAGATATAATTACATCAAGTCAGTACAGATATAACATCACAAATTAATGATAGAAAAGTAGAAGCAAATGCAAACAATAATCTAGATATGCTTCTCGTTGTAGAAAATATAATTTATACTTAACTGATAAATTATTTTCTTTCCTGGCTTGGAGAGTCCACGAATCCATTCAATTACTAGTGGGAATTCAACTCCTGGCACCAGGTGGAGGCAAAGATCACCCCAGCAAAGCTTCAAGTACCCTCCCACTTCCCACAATCCCCAGTCATTCATCCGAGGAATAATTGGAAAGAGAAGAAGACACAAAGGGTATAAAGGTTTAGAAAATGACAAAAAGCCATCTTAAAATAAGGGCGGGTCATAGATTCTCCATGCCAGGAAAGAAAATAATTTATCAGGTAATTATAAAATATATTTTCTTTCCAATGGCATGGAGAGTCCACAAATCCATTCAATTACTAGTGAAAACCAATACCAAAGCTAGAGCCCACAGAATGGAAGGGAGGGATACACAAGACAGGTGAACCTAAACAGAAGGCACCACTGCTTGAAGAACTTTCCTCCAAAAGGAAGCCTCAGCTAAGGCAAAAACGTCAAATTTGATAAATTTGGAAAAAGTATGCAATGATGACCAAGTGACCGCCTTGCAAATCTGTTCCACAGAAGCATCATTGTTAAAGGCCCAAGAGGAAGCGACAGCCCTAGTGGAGTGAGGCGTAGTTTTCTCTGGAGGCTGCTGTCCAGCTGTCCCATAAGCCAATCGAATAACACTTCTCAACCAGAAGGAGAGAGTAGCAGAAGTGGCCTTCTGACCCCTCCATTTACCAGAAAAGACAACAAAAAGAGCAGAAGATTGACGAAAATCTTTTGTAGCCTGTAAATATAGTAGAACCTCAAAGCACGCACAACATCCAGATTGGGCAACAACCGCTCCTTCTTAGAGGAAGGATTAGGACAAAAAGAAGGAACAATAATTTCTTGGTTAATATTGCATTACGAAACCACCTTAGGTAGGAATCCTAATTTAGTACGAAGGACCATCTTATCCGCATGAAGAATAAGATAAGGAGAATCACACTATAGAGCCAAAAGCTCTGAAACTCTACAGGCAGAGGAAATCGGCAGCAGAAACAAAACCTTCCAGGACAAAAACGTAATATCAATAGAAGGTATAGGCTCAAATGGAGCCTGCTGCAGAACTTTGAGAACCAAATAAAGACTCCAAGGAAGAGCAAATGACCTAAACATAGGCCTGATTCTAACCAAAGCCTGGACAAAAGATTGAACATCTGGCAAAACTGCCAGATGCTTCTGCAGAAGAATCGACAGAGCCGAAATCTGACCCTTAAGGTACTGACTGATAAACCCTTCTCCAGGCCCTCCTGAAGAAAGGACAGAATATGTCTGCACCAATGAAGGTATTTACGTCATACCCTATAATAAATCTTGCGATTAACAGGCTTACAAGCCTGAATCATAGTCTCAATAACTTTCAAAGAAAAACCTTGTCTGGACAAGACTGTTCAATCTCCAAGCAGTCAGCTTCAGAGGGACTAAGTTCAGATGAAGGAAGGGACCCTGAAGTAGAAGATCCTTCCTCAGAGGAAATTTCCAATTTCCTCACTAGGTCTGCAAACCAAGTTCTGCGAGGCCATGCTGGAGCTATTAGAATCACCGAAGCCTGCTCCTGTTTGATACGAGCTATCACCTGAGGAAGGAGGGCAACTGGAGGAAACAGATAAATTAGACTGAAATCTCATGGTACTGCAAGGGCGTCTACCAGAGCTGCTTGAGGATCTTTTGATCTTGTGCCGTATTTTGGAAGCTTGGCATATAGACGAGATGCCATCAGATCCAGCTCCGGAACACCCCATTTGAGGGTTAACATCAAGAAAATTTCGGAATGGAGAGTCCATTCCCCTGGATGAAACGTCTGCCTGCTTAGATAATCCGCTTCCTAGTTGTTCACCCTTGGGATATGAATAGTAGAGAGATGACAATTGTGAGACTCTGCCCACTGAAGAATGTGAGTCACCTCCTTCATAGCTAACAAGCTCTGAGTTCCTCCTTGGTGGTTGATATACAGCACCGAAGTGATGTTGTCTTATTGAAATCTGATAAACCATACTAAACTGAGCTGATAAACTGAACTAAACAAGCTGTTAGTGCATTGGGAATTGCTCCAAATTCTAGGATATTTATAGGGAGTCCAAAGTCCCTGAGTTTTTATGGACCCCCAAACTGCTCCCCAGCCTAACAGGCTGGCATCCGTGGTCACAATCTCCTAAGAGGGTCTCAGGAAACAAGTGCCCTGAGACAAATGGTCTTGTGAGATCCACCAAGACAGAGAAAACCTTGCCTGAGAGTCTAAAACTATCCCCTGAGAGAGATCCGAGTGGTCTTCGTTGCATTGACTGAGCATACATAACTGTAGAGGTCTCAGGTGGATGTGAACAAATGGAATAATGCCCATGGATACTTCCATGCACAATGCCACTGATGGATAAACAGAGGACTGAAGAGAACGACAGGCCTCCAGAAGCTGAATTTTCTGACATCCGTCAAGAAAATCTTCATAGATACTGAGTCTATGAATGTCCCCAGAAAACATACCCTGTCTGGTACTTGGCACTAAAGAACTTTTCCCTAGATTCACCTTCCACCCGTGAGAGTGGAGAATGGCTAACAGAGAATCTGTATGGGATTTTACTAACTGAAAAGATGGCCCCTGAACCAAGATATCATCCAGGTAAGGAGCCACTGCAATCTCTAGAGATCTGTCCACAGCCAAAAGAGTCCCTAGAACCTTCGTAAAGATCCGAGGCCAAAAGGAAGGGCTACAAATTGAAAATGTTGATCCAAAAAAATCAAACCTCAGGAACTTGAAATGTACCCTATGAATAGGCAAATGAAGATACGCATCCTTTAGGTAAATGGTGGTTATAAATTGACCCTCCTAAACTAGAGGGAGAATAGAACGAATAGTCTCCATTTTGAAGGACGGATCATTGAGAAACTTGCTGAGAGACTTGATGTCTAGAATGGGTCGAAAAGTTCCCTCCTTTTTAGGAACCACAAAAAGATTTGAATAAAATCCCTTACCCTGTTCTGCTAGAGGAACTGGGATAATTACTCCCAGAGAAAACAGATCCCTTACGCAGTTTAAGAAGGCCTCTCACTTTACCTGGTTTACAGATAATCTTGATAATAGAGATCTGTCCCAGGGGGACAAGATTTGAATCCTATTCTGTATCCCTGGAAGACTACATCCACTGCCCAAGAATCTGGAATGTCACAAATCCAAGCCTGCTGAAAGAAGGAAAGCCTGCCCCCTACCTGATCCAGAACTGGATTGGGGATGGCCCCTTCATGCTGACTTAGCATCAGCAGAAGGCTTTCTAAATTGCTTACCCTTATTCCAGGGCTGGCTAGCTCTCCAAAAAGTCTTGGCTTGCTCAAATTTAGAAGACGAGGAAGATTTCTGTCCCTTAAAGTTACGAAAGGAGCGAAAATTAGAAGTCTGACGACCCTTGGGTCTATTCTTCTTATCCTGTGGTAAAAAAACCTCCCTTTTCACCAGTAACCATGGAAATGATCTCTGCCAGACCAGGACCAAATAAAGTCTTACCCTCAAAAGTTAGAGACAGAAGCTTGGATTTGAAAGTCACATCCGCAGACCAAGACTTTAACCAAAAGGGCTCTGCTGGCTAGTATCGCAAAACTAGAACAACTTTCATACTGGCATCACAGATAAAAGTATTAGCCAGCTTTAAAGTCTTGATCCTATCTTGGATATCCTCTATAGTAGTCTCCTCTGAAATTAGATCAGACAATTAGTCACACCAATAAGAGGCTGCACCAGCAACTGTTGCAATACTAGCAACTGGTTGCCACTGCAAACCCTGATGAAGAAACATCTTTCTTAAATAACCCTCCAGTTTCTTTTCCATAGGGTCTCTAAAAGAGGAACTATCCTCAAGAGGAAAAGTAGTTCTCTTGGCTAAGGTAGATATAGCGCCCTCTAGTCTAGGAACAGTGCACCACAAATCTTGCCACAGGAAACATCTTTTTAAACACAAGAGACGGGTTAAAAGGAACACCCGGCTTCTCCCATTCCTGAGATATAATGTAAGACATGCGATCTGGAACAGGAAAAACCTCCACAGATTTAGGTTTGACATCAAAAACTCTGTTCAGCTTATTAGCATTTTTAGGAGCCTCTGCAATTGTTTCAGAGTCATCCAAAGTAGCTAAAACCTCCTTTAAAAGTAGCAAACCAAAAAGCCTTCCACTGATTCCAAATCAACATGAAGAGGCCACCCCCGATCCTGTAATGGATCAAGTGAGGGGCAGGCTTTCTTTTTTTCGGCAGGCTTGGATACGTGATGTCCCAGATCCTTGGGCCATAGGAATAGTATACTACGGTTACAGAATAGGATTCAAATTGTGTCCTCTCAGGGGCAGATTCCAACTGTCAAGGTTATCTGCAAACCAGATAAAGAGGGAGGCCTTCTTAAATTGCGTAAAGGACCTATCATCCCTGGGAGTGATTGTTCCAGTTCCTATTGAGGAATAGGGTCTAGGGTTCTATTCAAATCTATTTGTAGTTCCCCAAAAGGAGGGCACTTTTCATCCCATTTTGGACCTAAAGTGTCTAAACCAATTCCTCAGGGTTCCGTCCTTCAAAATGGAAACCATCCGATCCATTCTTCCTTTGGCTCAAGAGGGTCAATTCATGACGACCATAGATCTGAAGGACGCGTATATTCATGTTCCCATTCACAGGGATCATTACTAGTATCTGAGGTTTGCCTTCCTAAACAAACATTTCCAGTTTGTTGCCCTTCCATTTGGCCTTGCTACAGCTCCCAGAATTTTCACAAAGGTTCTGGGGGCTCTTTTGGCAGTGGTCAGATACAAGGGTATGTTTCTTAAGAGCAATTATATATTCTCTGTCCATGAAGATTTTTCTGACGGACATCAGAAAATCAAAACTTCTTGCTTCATGCCTTTCTCTCCAGTCTATGATTCGTCCATCAGTGGCTCAATGCAGGAGATGATTGGTCTGATGGTTGCTTCTATCAACATCATTCCTTTTGCTTGGTTCCATCTGAGACCTCTACAACTCAGTCAATGGAGCGGAGACCATTCAAATCTTTTGCAGAGGATAGTTCTGGATCCCCTAACAAGAGACTCTCTCTTGTGGTGGATGTCTCAGGATCATCTGTCTTGGGGCACGTGTTTTCAGAGACCTTCCTGGGTGATTGTGACCACGGATGCCAGTCTTTTCACATTGATAACTCTCAGTTGGGGGGTTCCGGAGTTGGATCTGATGGCATCTCGTCAAAAAACTAAACTTCCAAGGTACGGTTCAAGATCAAGGGATCCTTAGGCCGTTTTGATAAACGCTCTGGCGGTTCCTTGGATCTTCAATCTAGCATACCTGTTTCCTCCGTTTGCTCTCCTTCCATGAGTCATTGCTCGTGTCAAGCATGAGAGAGTATCTGTGATCCTAATAGCTCCTGTATGGCCTTGCAGGATCTGGTTCGCGGATCTGATAAGGATGTCATCTCTTCCACCTTGGAAGTTTCCTCTGATGAAGGACCTTCAACTTCAGGGTTCATTCATCCATCCAAATCTAAATTCTCTGAAGCTGACTGCTTGAAGATTGAACGCCTAGTTTTGGCTAGACGTGGTTTTTCTGAGATGGTCAAAGATACTATGTTTCAGGCTCGTAAGCCTGTTACTCTTAAGATTTACCATAGGGTATGGAGTAAATACCTTTATTGGTGTGATTCAAAGAGGTTCTCTTGGAACAAAGTTAAGGTTCCTCGAATTTCGGCTTTTCTTCAGGAAGGCCTGGAGAAAGGTTTGTCAGTCAGTACCCTGAAGGGTCAGATTTCTGCGTTGTCTATTCTTCTGCACAAACGTCTGGCAGTTCTGCCAGATGTTCAGTCTTTTGTTCATGCTTTGGTCAGAATTAAGCCTGTGTTTAAAGCGGTTGTTCCTCCTTGGAGCCTTAATTTTGTTCTTAAAGTTTTGCAGCAGGCTCCGTTTAAGCTGATGCCTTCTGTTGGTATTAAGTTGTTATATTGGAAGGTTTTGTTTCTTATTGCTATTGATTCTGCTCACAGAGTTTCTGAGCTTTCAGGTCTGCAATTTGATTTACACTACATGCCTCACACTGGAAAATCTTGCGACTGAAAAGGTTGCGAGACAACTATGGCTGCAAATCTGTACCTAACCTGCAGGGTAGTTTGCCAAGTAAAATGCAGGATACTCTCGTGGAATGCCCAGGTAACTACCACCGAACACCTACATCTACGACAAGTCTGGAATCTTCCTTACTAATAAAGACACACAAAAAAATACCTTCCTATTAAAACTATAGTAGCTATGTCAACACATTTATATAGAATGTACCATATACTGTATATTTACCCTGTTGTACAATGCAATGCTATGTAGGGTTGCCACCCATCCCTTAAAATACGCAATCGTCCTGTATTTGAGATTAAAATATTCTAGTTAACACCAGAGTTACAAAACCACATTAAAGATGGCTGTCTTGCAATCTGAGTAACATCTAAACAATTCTTTCACAGCAAGGTACTTACCAGTCACAATGAGGCTTGGAGCCGCTCTGTGACGTACCTCAGGCCACTGCTGTTTGCATTCACAAGGGTGAGTGAGGAATTTAACTGGGGGAATCAGCACTGGTGTTGTGGACAGAGGTGACCTGTATGTAGAAAGGTGGGGAAGTAACTGTGTGGGTGGCGTGAGGATTTAGGGTTACTCTGTGCTGAGAACAGATGGCCATTAATGAATGTTGTCAGTTAGCACCTCTTAGAAGTGACAGCCACTCCCGGAATATCAATATCCTGCAGCAGGCATATTTACTGTACTAAGGCACTCTTATCCATGATAAGGACCGCACAGTGCGGTTTTACTAACGTAAGTCAATATAAAGAACGTCTGTAGCTACTCATATTGCAAGTGAAATATTTTTCACATGTCAAGGTGCCTCTAAGAATTTAATAGTATTGAACAAGCCACCTTCGAATGCTGATATATTAAGCATTACATTTTACTAATTTAATTGGAGACAAAATTGCTTTGACTTGTTGTCCCATTAATTTATTGTTAACACTGTAGTATAGTTGCTCCCCAGTACAGTGACGTAATTGTCGGGCAGACGGGAAAGCGGTTAATTATATCTCTCTGTCCTAAATCAACGGTCATTCTTGGTTGAGGATGAATTACTTTCTTACAGTACGTACTAGGAATTTACTTATGAACTACATTTTCTAATGTATAGATTTGTTTTTTAATTAATAGCTGTGTAACTGTAAAGCATAACAAAACAGTGTGTGACTGTACTATTCTAGGTACTAGGGGTTGAGTTGTTGTGATAGAGAGAGACTGAGTGCATCTGCTCACACTGATTTCAGCAGATATCTTTTTATAATGTCCATGTACCATGTATCAATCTTAATATTTTTATGAAAATGTGTTTTAAGTTGTGATTTACCACCACTGGCACTTCATCGGGCATGTGGTCATCATGACCCTGAGGGGTGTGGCCCCCGCTGCGGCAGGCGACCCTTATTTTTCTGTAGGTGGCAACCCTAATGATATGTATTTTAAGTATTGTATTGATTTTAAACAGCTTAGGTGTTTTTTTTTGTTTGTTTTTTAAACTATTATATTTGTCATTATATATATTTGTATTGTTATATTAGACAGTAGCTGTGGATTAATCTCCCTCTGGGATTGTCAGGTAGGATCAGCCTGGTCAAAATGACGATATTGCCCAAAATACTCTACCCCCTGCTCATGCTACCATTCCTCATGACCAAGACAGATATACAGTTGCTCAACCGAGCAGTATCTCAATTCATTTGGAAAAAGGGCAAACCGAGAATAGCAATAGAGAAACTGCAACTTCCATACTCGGCGGGAGGACTGGGTCTCCCAAATCTCAGACTGTATAACTGGGCGGCATTGGCCCGTCTGGTCATGGACTGGCAATTAGACACAGGTCATTTCGGCGATGCCAGCCTTGAAAAGGCGATGGTGACACCTGTGGCGCTGTCTTATCTACCATATGGGGGCCGAAAGACGCTCCCGCCGGGGGTACACAACAATGTGCTGTACGCAGACCCACTTAAGGCTTGGCAAAAAATCCATAAATACCTGAAAACGGACATGCCCTCACCAAAATACATCCCGTTAATCGGAAACCCAGATTTTCCAGCCGGGAATGATCAAGGACCATTTCGAATCTGGAACAGAACCGGCCTCAAAATGGTTGGTGACGCGCTAGACACGCTACAACACACGATACGGTCGTTTCAAGACTTAAGAGATAAATACCACTATATAACGTCAATGCAATCCTCTAACGCGGGATTCTGGGATGCATCACCCTTCGCAGTTTCACAAACACTTTTCAGGGCAGGGGCCTTCTCTTTGTCCCATATATACACACGACTGATACAACAAGGGGAGTCTCAGATCCTAAGTGATATAGCAGCCAGGTATAACAACGACTGTTCAACAGAAATAACGACACAAGACATCAAGGAGAGCCTAGAACACGTACAACAAGCGACACTAGCAGTGTCACACAGAGAGGCACAGGTTAGAATCCTACATATGGACTACATTACACCTCATAGACTATCAAAATGGAATGCTTCAATCTTGGATAGATGTGTTAAATGTAACTCAGAGGCTCCATCACTTCACCACTACTTTTACACCTGCCCGAAGATTAGGAGGTTCTGGAGTCACTGTCAATACTGGCTTAAAACTACACTACACATAGAAACAGTAATAACAGAGGTAGAAATTTTCATGCTAAAATGGGAAGATTCACACAAAAGAATACACAAATTCCTTACATTATACACTATCCTAGCTAGGCAATGCATTCTCACAAGATGGTTAACTAGACAGGCCCCAACAGTAGCACAACTGAAACACCTACTGCTTAAACAACTTTTTGTGGAACAGTATGATGTCCGACTGGACACAAAACGTAGACTGCGTCCCTTCTTGAGGAAATGGTGGCCATTTTTAGACTCACAGGACCTAGCTATTCGAAACCAGGTGTTGAAACCTTTTGCTCATCTGGAAGCAATGCAACAGATAGAGATGGGAGGAGGGGCGGAACACGCGGGGCAGACCACACAGAATCGAGAACCTCTTGAAGTGATGTTATTCTAAGGGGAGGGGAGGTGGGGGGAGAGAAACCTAATCAGAATTTTTTTTTTTTTTTTCCTTTTTCCCCGTCCACACCTCTTTTACCACCCCCCCCAACCTATACAACCTATCCAACCTCTCCTATCTATCTCCCATTGGATACGAAACTGTTCCCAGTTAAACCACCTATGGACACCTGGTCAAAGTATTTGTATTTGTATTTGCAGAAAGTTAACTCATATGTTTTAAATGTTTTAAGTGTTTAATAAAAAAAAAAATTTTTAAGGAATGGAGTGCGCAATAATAAACTGAGACCGAGATATGGACATTACCTTTGAGATATGCCTCTCCTACAATGACTTTTGATCACTCACACCTGAATGCTCACACCTGTGTATTGGATCTCAAACAGCTGTGTAACTGCACAAATGTTCATTGAAAGTGATTATTGTCTATATGAAACATGATCAACGTGAAAATGTTGTAACACTCGATTCCTTTAATAAAAACGAATTTAAAAATAAATAAATAAATAAATATATTTTTTATGGGGGGGGAAGGGAAGAACATGCAAAAAGCCCAGCTGTTTATAGTCAGTACAATACTTAAAATAATGTGCATTATACAAGAAAATGCATATAAATAAAACATTTAATATAGATATAATGTGCCTCTAAACTATTAACCCCTTAAATGCCCTCACTCCCAGCGTAACTTAGCCCTGCAACACTATTAACACCTAATCTGCCATAACCCCTATCACTATTAACCCCTACACTATTAACCCCTAATATGTCACAACCTCCACCGCAATAAACCCCCTAACTTATTAACCCCTAATCTGCCACAGCCCCCACCACCCTACACTACTTAACTCCCTAACAGCTACCCCCCCCAAGACCCCTAACCTTAGACCCACTAGAAATAAGGAAATAAAAAAAAATAGCATTTTTAAAACATAAACAAAACAAAAAACACTATCATTATAACAAATAAAAACTAATTAATATGTTAGGGGGTAGTTTGCGATTGTGGTTATTGTGGTTTAGGGATAAAGTAGCGCAGGGAGTTTATTGCAGTGGGGGTATTGGGGGTTTAGGTGTTAAGTAGGGTAGGGAGTTTATGACAATGAGGGTATTGGCTGTTTAGGGGTTAAGTAGACTAGGGGTTATTGGGATGGGGGTAATGGAGGTTTATGGGTTAAGTAAAGTAGGGATTATTGTGGTTTAGGGGTTAATAGTGTAGCAGGGTAGTTTATGATGGGGAATGGGGTGGTTTAGGGGTTAATAGTGAAGGGGGTTAATAGCAATGGGGAGTTATGGTGGATTAGGGGTTATTCTTATAGGCTGCAGTATGTTTATTCGGTTGTATGATATATTTTAAAGGGATCCTTTACTTTACATTAAAGGCACAGTCAACACCATAATTTTTGTTGTTTAAAAAGAAAGATAATCCCTTTATTACCCATTTCCCAGTTTTGCATAACCAACACAGTTATAATAAAACACATTTTACCTCTGTAATTACCTTGTATTTAAGCCTCTGCAGACTGCCCCCTTATTTCAGTTCTTTTGACAGACTTGCATTTTAGCCAATCAGTGCTCACTCCTATGTCACTTCAGTTGCATGAGCTCAATGTTATCTATATGAAAAAACATGAACTAATGCCCTCTATTGGTCAAAATGTATTCAGATTAGAGGCAGTCTTCAAGGTCTATGAACCTCCTAGGTTTAGCTTTCAACTAAGAAAACCAAGAGAACAAAGCAAAATTGGTGATAAATTGGGAAGTTGTTTAAAATTACATGCCCTATTTAAATCATTAAAGATTTTTGTTTGGACTTGAATGTCCCTTTAATAATATAACAGAATATTACGCACAGCTAGGGTGATGGAACCTAAGACTGCATCATCTTCATTATCCTTCCTAAAACCAAATCATAGCCTTATCCAACCAAGTAATTATAATTACCCAGTAACCAACCTCTAACACTACTAGTAGTACTACCAATAACCCTTCACCTTCCCTAACCAAATGCGAACATTAACAAAAATGTAACTCTAACCAACCAACCAACCGTGGTGTCACTAGGGGGGTGCGGGCCGCACCTGGGTAAAACCCTCCAGGGGGTGAAATTCAAAGAAATACAATGTTGAGATGCATAGATTTTTTTTATTAGAGGGGCTGGCATTTGTGAACATTAGTGGGGACTGGGGAAGTTGTAGACACACAATTTTTTGCCCCTTGAGCCATTGCTGCAATTTCAACAAATAGTTTTCCCGGCTGCTTTTGCTTGTTTGTACTTTGCTTCTCCCCTGCCCAATTTCTCTATGAATGTTGTGGGCGTGCCGTGGGGCTTGCAAAGTTGCGCTGCTAGCCTAAACCTGCCTGCCTATCTGTGCTCACTGCTCAGTGACATGTGGAGCAGTGAAGTCACTCACTGCTGTGCTGTCTCTCTAAACGGGAACTGGGAAATCGTGAGGGGATGCCTGGCACCTGACCGCATGACTGTTTGACATTGTCTTTAAAGTGAAGGAGCCACGTATGATGCCCACCAGACCTTTACGGTTACGGTACACTAAGTGCACACTGAACAGGTAGGAGGGCGGGCAGGGTTCTGGGGGTGGGCAGAGTGCAGAGGTGATTGGCCATAAGAAGCGGTAGGCACGCGGCCCGGGGCTGTGCACTGACAGACTTGGAACAGAGTCAGAGAGCAGAATTTTCATAGTTTGCGCCTAAACCTTTTCTTTAGTGATTTATTTTAGAGTGCTCTGTTTATCTTTCATTTGATGCTCTGCTGAGCCAGTGAGCAGCTCTAGGCATGAGCTTTATAATTAATGCAGTGCAGTTTACATATTTTGTATGTGTGTGTCTGAGTTTTTGTGTGTGTGTGTGTGTGTGTCTTAGTGTTTTTGTGTGTGTGTCTCAGTGTTTTTGTGTGTGTGTTTTTGTGTGTGTGTCTGAGTGTGTTTCCGAGTGTTTGTGTGTGCATCTGAGTATGTTTTTAAGTGTGTCTGAGTGTTTGTATGTGTGTGTGCCTGTGTTTTTCTGTGTGTCTGCTTTCTGGGGGGGGGGTGACACCATAACTTACCGCACCGGGTGACACCAACGCTAGTGACGCCACTGCCAACCAATAACCTTAAACAACCAATAACCAGTAACTAAACATTCCATACCACAACCATTGCTCGCCTTTCACTAATACTACTAGTCTAGTACTACAGTCTAATACAGTACTACAACTTCAGTTGCTAACCTTTTAATACATAAAATGTAACTTGCTTAAATTACTAATTCTACCTAATTTCTTTAAAGGGGCAGTCAAGTCAAAATTAAACTTTGATAATTCAGATAGATGACACAATTTAAAATGTTTTTCCAATTCACTTCCATTATCTAAATATGCACAATATTTTATATGTACACTTTTTGAGGCACCAGATGCTACTGAGCATATTTAAGATTCACAGGATATATATACATTTTGTGATTGGCTGATGGCTGTCTCATGAAGCATTAGGGAAAAAAATTATCTAACTTTGACATTTTTCAGAATTTTTTTTACTACTCACTTTAAATTTAAACTAAGTGCTTTTGCACCCACCTTACCATACAGTAATCCTAACCATTACTACTAGTAATAGTAACCATTCTTACAACTCCTTCATCTCATCATTCTACTTCTACTAAATGTTACTAAAACCTTACCTAACCTACCTACCTCCTTATCACTAGTAAATAACCTACTTAAAGGGAAAGTCTAGTAAAAATTAAACATTTATGATTCCGGTAGAGCATGCCATTTTAAACAACGTTCTAATATAATTTTACCATCAAATTTGCTTTGTTCTCTTGGTATTCTTTGTTAAAAACTAAACCAAGGTTGGCTAATATGATAATTTCTAAGACCTTCAAGGCCACCTCTTATCTCAGTGCATTGAGACAGTTTTTCACAGCTAGACAGCGCTAGTTCATGTGTGCTGAATAGATAACGTTGTGCTCACTCTTGCTGAGTTATTTATAATTTAGCACTGATTGGCTAAAATGCAGTCTGTAGAGGCTTAAATACTAGGTAATCACAGAGGTAAAAAGTATAATAATATAACCATGTTGGTTATGCAAAACTGGGGAATGGTTAATAAAGGGATTATCTATCTATTTAAGTAATACAAATTCTGGAGTAGACTGTCCCTTTAATTAATTAATTTACTAAATGTGGGCTAGATTACAAGTGGCATGCTATTTAGCACTTTCGATCGAGCGTAACCTTTCCTAGAAGTAAGCTTTTTGCACACGTCGGATAGCGCACATATTACAAGTTAAAAGCAGAATGAAATTTTTAACCCTTTAATCTAAAGAGCGTTAATGTACCCAACAAAAGTAACAACAAAATCCACTGAGTATGTATCCAGTTAATTTATACACAAAAGTCTGAGATAGTCCACAATAGGAGACGTTCACTCATGATGTGACTCGCAATTGTAGGCCGTGATATCATCGGAAAGATTTGTTATTGGGACATCTCATCTTAAAAGTCCAGTTTAAAAGGATATATACAGTCTCACACATTCAGCAGGTGAAAAATCAAGACCGGCTTACGTGTTTTGGGTGAAAAGCCGTAATCTTAGTGTAAGCCTGCCGTGATTTTTCACCAGCTGGATGTGTGAGACTCTGTATATATCCCTTTATTAATAATACCAAAAATATGTAGCGCTAAATTTTAAACATAGTGTACCTTGGAATATGGTAAAAGCCTGGTAAAAAATGTAAGGTGACGATTAAATCAGCGTTGGGAATGCAGATGTACACTAGTCCGTAAATTCCTTATCCACAGACAAATAGTTGGATAGCTGTAAGATACAAAAGGAGACAGCTCAATCCTCGACTCTAGTATTTATTCAAATAAATTGCACAGCACGCTACTAGTAATATACTCACTAGACGTTAAAATTCAGTCCCAATATCATAGATCCAGAGTGGACACAAGGTAAGAAATGGAGTCAGCGTCTCTACCAGACCGCAAATAGTTCAATTTGAAGTTTGACGCTATTGGCACAAGGAATTCAGCTGAATCCTCTACGGATCCTCATTCAGGACAAACAAAGATTCAACGGGTTTCGCCGGTATACACTCTTGAGAAAGCCGGGGCGCTCTACCAGTGAAAACGCATTGAGTCTTTGTTTGTCCTGATGGATGATACGTAGAGGAGGCCTTGGTGTGACGTAATCTGAATTCCTTGTGCCCGATAGCTGGGAACTTCAAACTTCAAATGGAACTATCTATTTCCGGTCTGGCGGAGACGCTGACTCCATTTGTTTCCTTGTGTCCCCTCTGGATCTCTGATATTGGGGCTTGTTGAATTTTAACGTCTTGTGAGTATATTACTTTTAGTGTGTTGTGCAATTTATTTGAATAAATACTACCTTGAGTCGAGGATTGCGCTGTCTCCTTTTGTATCTTACATATATTCCTTTATACTGGACTTTGAGAAATAAAAGTTAAGTTTTATGGTTGGTGAGCTTTTGTCCTTTGTTTGTGAAAGTAAAAAGTTAACCAAAGGTCTTAGAATATCGCAACCGCATGAACTTATTCTCCCCATATACTTCGATAGAGAGTGCAGAAGACAAAAACTAATACTTTTCACTTGCACGCTAACCCGACAGGAGTTATTAATATTTCTTTATTTTTTTAATAAATACTTTTATTGTGAAAACATCATATACACTCCTGTTGTGTTTTCTACCAACTTACATGCTGATACAAGCATCACTGTGACAAGAGCTTGGGATCTGCTAAGGGGAGTCTGCCAGATGACTCTGAAGATCCAATCTGCTTTTTTAGCACTCATGATAGTGTTTTATTACATGTGAGTTACGACTTTTGATTTTGAAGTTTAAGGTGTACAATTTGGATGTTAAATACTACACCATTAGGTTTTGTTTTGTTTTTCTGTTTTCCAAATGTGTTGTATGTCACGTCTCTGTAGTGTCAGGGTTTTTTCCCCGTTGTGTTTGCCATGTGCTGCTGGCAGCCATTTATCCTCATCCCCGGAACCGCTTAAGGAGAAACCTTTGGTCACGGTTGTCATTTCCTGGGTGGACTCTTCCATAGACACCCAGGCTCTTGTTGACTCCGGTGCTGCGGGCTATTTCATTGACAGTGCTTTTGTATCAAAGCACTCCATTCCTGTTTTGCCTTGGTCCGTACCGCTTGTTATTGAGGCCATTGATGGCAGGCCCCTTCAGCCCGCACTTGTTACTCACGAAACTGCTCCATTGTCCATGGCTGTTGGGGCTCTCTATTTTGAAACCCTCCAGTTCCAGGTGATAAACTCTCCACATTTTCTGATTGTTCTGGGTTATCCCTGGCTCCAAAAGCACAATCCCAGTCACGACTGGCGCAGGTCCAAAATGTTGTCGTGGTCCCCGCAATGTATTTCCACTTGTGCACTTCTTCGGTATCTCAATTGCCAGAGGAGTACCGAAAATTCCTAGACGTGTTTGACAAGGTGCGTGCCAGTATATTGCCTCCTCACCGGTGTTACGATTGTGCCATACACCTGCAACCCGGAGCCATTCCTCCTCGGGGCCAGGTGTACCCTCTGTCTGTTGCAGAGAATTGTGCTATTGAGGAGTATGTTGCCGATGCTCTGTCACGAGGGATCATCCGCAAATCCTGCTCTCCTGCAGGGGCTGGCTTCTTCTTTGTGAAGAAAAAGGGTGGCGAGTTAAGACCATGTATCGATTATAGGGGTCTTAATCGCCTTACCATTAAGAATGCTTACCCTATTCCACTTATTACGGAACTCTTTGACCACCTCAAGGGAGCTACGGTCTTTACTAAACTTGATTTGAGAGGAGCGTACAATCTCGTTAGGATTAAGGAGGGCCACGAATGGAAAACAGCATTTAACACCAGGAGCGGGCATTATGAGTATCTTGTAATGCCCTTTGGCCTATGTAATGCTCCTGCTGTTTTTCAGGAATTTATTAATGATGTCCTACGAGATATGTTGCAAAAGTTTGTTGTGGTGTACTTAGACGACATCCTCATACACTCACCCACACTTGAGGCTCATCGTTCTGATGTTACACGGGTTCTTCAGAGACTACGTGAGAACGGCCTGTTTTGTAAACTCGAGAAATGTGAGTTCCACCACACTCAAGTAACCTTCCTAGGTTATGTTATCTCCGTTGCTGGGTTCTCCATGGATCCTGACAAGTTATCTGCAGTTCTGCAGTGGCCTCGCCAAGTTGGTCTTCAGTCTATTCAATGTTTTTTGGGATTCGCCAATTACTATAGAAAGTTTATTAAAAACTTTTCTTCCTTGGTCAAACCTATCACAGACATGACCCGTAAAGAGAATGATCCACTCCATTGGTCACCTACTGCCATTAAGGCCTTTGATAGTCTTAAGACTGCCTTTGCTGCCACTCCAGTTCTGGCTCATCCTAACCCTGTCCAGCCTTTCGTTCTTGAGGTATATGCATCTGAGACTGGAGTAGGTGCCCTCTTGTCTCAACGTCCCATGCCTGACGGTTCCTTGCATCCGTGTGGTTTCCTCTCTAAGAAATTGTCTCCAGCGGAGTGCAATTATGAAATTGGCGACAGGGAATTACTGGCCATAATTTTGGCACTTAAGGAATGGAGGCATGTTCTCGAGGGTACTAGCATGCCAGTGCTTGTTCTTACTGACCACAAGAATTTAACGTATCTATCTGAAGCAAAACGTTTGTTGCCCTGACAGGCCAGATGGGCGCTATTTTTGTCTCGGTTTAATTATGTGGTCTCCTACCTGCCTGGTAGTAAGAATGTTAGGGCTGATGCCCTCTCTCGACAATTTTCGCCTCTGTCCAAGGAGGAGTCTGTACCTGTACCTGTTATACCTCCTGACCATATTTTGGCTACCATACGTACTAATTTGACTTCTCCCTTGGGGGAGGAGATCCTGGCTGCACAAACCAATGCACCTCCTGAGAAACCTAGTGGTAAGTGTTTTGTTCCTGAGAATCTTTGAACTAAACTTTTGCACACTTACCACTATCCTAAAGCCGCAGGTCACCCAGGCAAGAACCAAATGATTTGGTCAGTCACTCGACAATTTTGGTGGCCAGGTCTTCGTTCTGATGTTGCCTCCTGCTCAGTTTGTGCACAGAATAAGACTCCTCTGTATCTTCCTGTGGGTCTTCTTCAACCTATTGCTAATGGTGAGCGTCCTTGGACACATCTTTCCATGGACTTCATTGTCGAGCTCCCTGTTTCCAATGGCAATACTGTTATCCTTATCGTTTTTCTAAAATGTCATATTGCATTGCCTTGATGAAGCTGCCTACCGCTCAGGAGCTTGCTTCAAATTTTTCCCGAGAGGTCTTCCGTTTACATGGGTTACCCAAGGAGATAGTGTCGGACCGGGGTAGCCAGTTTGTCTCCAGATTTTGGCATTCCTTTTGTGCTCAAATGGGGATCAAGCTTTCCTTCTCCTCGGCATATCACCCTCAATCCAATGGGGCTGCGGAACAGTCTAATCAAGCTCTGGAACAGTTCCTCCGTTGCTATGTCTCAGATCACCACAATAATTGGTCTGAACTGTTACCTTGGGCAGAGTTTGCTCATAATAGTGCTATTAATGCTTCCTCCAAGATATCCCCGTTCATGGCGAATTATGGGTTTCAATCATCCTTGTTGCCCGATTCATTCATGTCTCAGGGTATTCCGGCTTTGGAGGAGCATCTCCGGCAACTCCGTTCCACGTGGGTGCAGATTCAGGATTGCCTTCATCGTTCTATGCAGTGCCAAAAGTTCCAGGCTGATTGTAGGCGTCTGCCCGCACCTTCCTACCAGGTTGCTGAGAGAGTTTGGCTGTTCTCCCGCAACTTGAACCTTCATGTGCCTTCCAATAAATTTGCTCCCCGTTATGTTGGTCCTTTTCGAATACTCTGTGGCCTACACTCTTGACCTTCCTCCTGCTATTACCTGGCTGCCTAACGTCCTTCCTGGTTCTTGATCCCTGACTTGTTCCTGACACTGCTGTTTTCCTTGTTCCTGATTCTGGCTCGTCTGACTATTCGCTTTGGCTCCTGACTTGGCTCGTCTGACTACCAGCTCTGGTTGTGACTCCTGGCTTGTTATTTGACTTGTGGACTTTTTATTATTTTTTGTTATTAATAAAGGTGTGATTATTTTTGCACTTCTCGTCTCAGTCTGATTCCTGGCACCCTGACATGTAGGAGTGGATACCTTAAGTGGAGGATTTTGAAGAACTTTTTTGCATCACATACTGTGAACACTTTTTGACCAGTCATTGTGAACTTGTTTTGGTCTTTAGCTGCACATATTTTAAATCAACAATAGGCAACTGTTGTACTCCTCCTGTTATTTTCTTACACCTAGATTATGAGTTTTGCGTTATGAGTCAAATAGCAGCATTGTGGCCCATAATTCAACATTTTCCCTAACGCAGCCATTACAAGTCTTGTCGGTATAGATGTACCGCAAGCCTTATAGCCTGTAACGCAACGTCAATACCACACTTCTAAAAATGACGTTTTTTTAATGGGATTCCCATAGCGCCGATATTACGAGTTTTGCGTTCTGGCTAAAAAGGGAGTTTTACAGCCTAAAACGACAAGATCAGTAGTTATGAGTTTTACACTACAAAGCTGTAACATAAAACTCATAACTATTGAGGCCCATTTATCAAGCTCCGTATGGGCTGAGTTTCTGGCGAGTCTTCAGACTCGCCAGAAACAGCAGTTATGAAGCAGTGGTCTAAAAACTGCTGCTCCATAACCCTGTCCGCCTGCTCTGATGAGGCAGACAGGAATCGCCGCAATTCAACCCGATCGAATACGATCGGGTTGATTGACACCTCCCTGTTGGCGGCCGATTGGCCGCGAGTCAGCAGGGGGCGGCGTTGCACCAGCAGCTCTTGTGAGCTGCTGGTGCAATGCTAAATACGGAGATATTATTGCTCTCCGCATTTAGCGAGGTCTTGCGGACCTGATCCGCACTTTCAGATCAGGTCCGCAAGACCTTTCATAAATCAGCCTCAAAGTGTTAAAAAAGTACACTAACACCCATAAACTACCTATTAACCCCTAAACCGAGGCCCTCCCGCATCGTAAATACGATAATATATTTATTAACCCCTAATTTGCCACTCCCGATATTGCTGCCACTTTAAAAAAATATTAACCCCTATTTTGCCGCTCCCTGACATCCTCACCACTATAATAAACTTATTAACCCCTAAACTGCCGTCGTTCCGCATCGCAAATACTATTTAAATATTATTAACCCCTAATCTGCCGATTGCCCCCACTATACTAAAGTTATTATGCCCTACACCTCCGCCACTATACTAAACCTATTAACCCCTAAACTGCAAGCCCCCCAAAACAAAATATACTAAACTAAACTATTAACCCCTAAACCGAAAGCCCCCACATCAAAATAAACTAAATTAAACTATTTACCCCTAAACCTAACGCCTCGCTAACGTTATATTAAAATTACATTTTATCTAGCTTAAATTAAATTAAAACTTACTTGTCAAATTAAAAAAACTAAGTTTAAACTAACAATTAAACTAATATAATTATTAAACTAAAATTAAACTAACTACCAATTAAATTAAATTAAACTAAACCACACTGAAAAAAATCCTTACACAATAAAAATTACAAAGTATCTAAATACAAAAACAAAAAAATACTAACGGCTAGAATTAGAGTTTGGCGGTAGCCGTCAAAACCAGCGTTAGAGGCTCCTAACGCTGGTTTTTACCGCCCGCTGGTATTTGGAGTCAGTCAGGAAAGGGTCTAACGCTCACTTTCCAGCCGCGACTTTTCCATACCGCAGATCCCCTTACGTCAATTGCGTATCCTATCTTTTCAATGGGATCTTTCTAACGCTGGTATTTAGAGTCTTGGCTGAAGTGAGCGTTAGAAATCTAACGACAAAACTCCAGCCGCAGAAAAAAAACAGGAGTTAAGAGCTTTCTGGGCTAACGCCGGTTCATAAAGCTCTTAACTACTGTGATCTAAAGTACACTAACACCCATAAACTACCTATGTACCCCTAAACCGAGGTCCCCCCACATCGCCGCCACTGTATTAAATTTTTTTAACCCCTAATCTGCCGACCGCACACCGCCGCCACCTACGTTATCCCTATGTACCCCTAATCTGCTACCCCTAACACTGCCGACCCCTATATTATATTTATTAACCCCTAATCTGCCGCCCCCAACGTCGCCTCCACCTACCTACAATTATTAACCCCTAATCTGCCGACCGTACCTCACCGCCACTATAATAAATGTATTAACCCCTAATCCGCCTCACTCCCGCCTCAATAACCCTATAATAAATAGTATTAACCCCTAATCTGCCCTCCCTAACATCGCCGACACCTAACTTCAAGTATTAACCCCTAATCTGCCGACCGGACCTCACCGCTACTCTAATAAATTTATTAACCCCTAAAGCTAAGTCTAACCCTAACCCTAACACCCCCCTAAATTAAATATAATTTAAATCTAACGAAATAAATTAACTCTTATTAAATAAATTATTCCTATTTAAAGCTAAATACTTACCTGTAAAATAAACCCTAATATAGCTACAATATAAATTATAATTATATTGTAGCTATTTTAGGGTTTATATTTATTTTACAGGCAACTTTGTAATTATTTTAACCAGGTATAATAGCTATTAAATAGTTAATAACTATTTAATAGCTACCTAGTTAAAATAATTACAAAATTACCTGTAAAATAAATCCTAACCTAAGTTACAATTAAACCTAACACTACACTATCAATAAATAAATTAAATAAACTACCTACAATTAACAATTTTAAGCTAATTACATCTACTCTAAGCCCCCTAATAAAATAACAAAGACCCCCAAAATAAAAAAAGTGCCCTACCCTATTCTAAAATTAAAATAGAAAAGCTCTTTTACCTTATCAGCCCTTAAAAGGGCCCTTTGCGGGGCATGCCCCAAAGAATTCAGCTCTTTTGCCTGTAAAAAAAAACATACAATACCCCCCCCAACATTACAACCCACCACCCACATACCCCTAATCTAACCCAAACCCCCCTTAAATAAACCTAACACTAAGCCCCTGAAGATCTCCCTACCTTGTATTCACCACGCCGGGTTCACCGATCGATCCAGAAGAGCCTCCGATGTCTTGATCCAAGCCCAAGCGAGGGGCTGAAGATGTCCATGATCCGGCTGAAGTCTTGATCCAAGCGGGAGCTGAAGAGGTCCATGATCCGGCTGAAGTCTTCTATCAAGCGGCATCTTCAATCTTCTTTCTTCGGGATCCATGTAGTTCATCCCGCCGACGCGGAACATCCATCTTCACCGACGACTTCCCGATGAATGACGGTTCCTTTAAGGGACGTCATCCAAGATGGCGTCCCTCGAATTCCGATTGGCTGATAGGATTCTAACAGCCAATCGGAATTAAGGTAGGAAAATTCTGATTGGCTGATGGAATCAGCCAATCAGATTCAAGTTCAATCCGATTGGCTGATCCAATCAGCCAATCAGATTGAGCTTGCATTCTATTGGCTGATCGGAACAGCCAATAGAATGCGAGCTCAATCTGATTGGCTGATTCCATCAGCCAATCAGAATTTTCCTACCTTAATTCCGATTGGCTGATAGAATCCTAGGGACGCTGATTGGCTGATAGAATTCGAGGGACGCCATCTTGGATGACGTCCCTTAAAGGAACCGTCATTCGTCTGGAAGTCGTCGGTGAAGATGGATGTTCCGCATCTGCGGGATGAACTACATGGATCCGGAAGAAAGAAGATTGAAGATGCCGCTTGATAGAAGACTTCAGTCGGATCATGGACCTCTTCAGCTCCCGCTTGGATCAAGACTTCAGCCGGATCATGGACATCTTCAGCCCCCCGCTTGGGCTTGGATCAAGACATCGGAGGCTCTTCTGGATCGATCGGTGAACCCGGCGTGGTGAAGACAAGGTAGGGAGATCTTCAGGGGCTTAGTGTTAGGTTTATTTAAGGGGGGTTTGGGTTAGATTAGGGGTATGTGGGTGGTGGGTTGTAATGTTGGGGGGGGGGTATTGTATGTTTTTTTTTAAAGGCAAAAGAGCTGAATTCTCTGGGGCATGCCCTGCAAAGGGCCCTTTTCAGGGCTGGTAAGGTAAAAGAGCTTTTCTATTTTAATTTTAGAATAGGGTAGGGCATTTTTTTATTTTGGGGGTCTTTGTTATTTTATTAGGGGGCTTAGAGTAGATGTAATTAGTTTAAAATTGTTGTAATATTTTTCTAATGTTTGTAAATATTTTTTTATTTTTTGTAACTTAGTTCTTTTTTTATTTTTTGTACTTTAGTTAGTTTATTTCATTGTATTTATTTGTAGGTATTGTATTTAATTAATTTATTGATAGTGTAGTGTTAGGTTTAATTGTAACTTAGGTTAGGATTTATTTTACAGGTAATTTTGTAATTATTTTAACTAGGTAACTATTAAATAGTTATTAACTATTTAATAGCTATTGTACCTGGTTAAAATAATTACAAAGTTGCCTGTAAAATAAATATTAATCTTAAAATAGCTGCAATATAATTATAATTTATATTGTAGCTATATTAGGGTTTATTTTACAGGTAAGTATTTAGCTTTAAATAGGAATAATTTATTTAATAAGAGTTAATTTATTTCATTAGATTTAAATTATATTTAACTTAGGGGGTGTTAGTGTTAGGGTTAGACTTAGCTTTAGGGGTTAATACATTTATTAGAGTAGCGGTGAGGTCCGGTCGGCAGATTAGGGGTTAATTATTGTAGGTAGGTGGAGGCGACGTTGGGGGCGGCAGATTAGGGGTTAATAAATATAATATAGAGGTCGGCGGTGTTAGTGGCACATAGGGATAACGTAGGTTGCGGCGGTGTACGGAGCGGCAGATTAGGGGTTAATAATAATATGCAGGGGTCAGCGATAGCGGGGTCGGCAGATTATGGGTTAATAAGTATAAGGTTAGGGGTGTTTAGACTCGGGGTTCATGTTAGAGTGTTAGGTGCAGACTTAGGAAGGGTTTCCCCATAGGAAACAATGGGGCTGCGTTAGGAGCTTAACGCTGCTTTTTTGCAGGTGTTAGGTTTTTTTTCAGCTCAAACAGCCCCATTGTTTCCTATGGGGGAATCGTGCACGAGCACGTTTTTGAAGCTGGCCGCGTCCGTAAGCACCGCTGGTATCGAGAGTTGCAGTGGCGGTAAATTATGCTCTACGCGCTTTTTTTGGAGCCTAACGCAGCCATTCTGTGAACTCTAAATACCAGCGGTATTTAAAAGGTGCGGGGGGAAAAAAACATGCGTTAGCTACGCGGGTCATTAACGACAAAACTGTAAATCTAGCCGTTAGTTACAAAAAATAACAAACACTAAATTGCAGAAAATAACAAACAAAATAATCAAAAATAAAAAAGAATTACACCTAATCTAATAGCCCTATCAAAATAATAAAATCCACCCAAAATAAAAAAAACCTAGCCTACAATAAATTACCAATGGCCCTTAAAAGGGCCTTTTGTGGGGTATTGCCCCAAAGATATCAGCTCTTTTACCTGTAAAAAAAAATACAAAGACCCCCCAATAGTAAAACCCACCACCCAACCAACCCCCCAAAATAAAAAAAACTAATTCTAAAAAAACCTAGGGCATTTAGCTCTTTTACTGCCCAGACCCTAAACTAAAAAAAAACCCACCCAAAAAACCCTTAAAAAAGCCTAACACTAATGCCCTGATGATCCAATTACAGTTTTTGAAGTCCTGCTTGAACGATCTTCATCCCAGAGTTGAATTCCTGATCAAGGCGGCGAGAAGTCTTCATCCCGGCGGCCTCTTTAATCTTCATCCAGGCGGCATCTTCTATCATGATCCCAGAGACGCGGAGCGGGTCCATCCTGAATACATCCGGCGCGGAGAATCCTCTTCATACGGTCGCTGCCGTACACTGAATCTTCAATGCAAGGGACGCGATCCAAGATGGTGTTCCATGCATTCCTATTGGCTGAAAAAATTGAATCAACCAATAGGAATTAGAGCTGCTAAAATCCTATTGGCTGTTTAAATCAGCCAATAGGATTTAAGCAGCTCTAATTCTATTGGATGATGAATCAGCCAAAAGGAATTAGAACTGCTAAAATCCTATTGGCTGTTCAAATCAATGAAGATTGAAGAGGCCGTCTGGATGAAGACTTCTCACCGCCTGGATCAGGACTTCAACTCAGGGATGAAGATCGTCCAAGCGGGACTTCAAAAACTGTAAGTGGATCGTCTTGGGGTTCGTGTTAGGCTTTTTAAGTTTTTTTTGGGTGTTTTTTTTTTTAGTTTAGGATCCGGGCAGTTAAAAAGCTAAATGCCCTTTTAAGGGCAATGCCCATACAAATGTCCTTTTCAGGGCAATGGGTATCATAGGTTTTCTAGATAGTTTTTTTTATTTTGTGGCTTTTGGGGGGGTGGGGGTTTCTAATGTTAGTGGGTCTTTGTAATTTTTTTTCACTAAAAGAGCTGATAGGGCAATGCCCTACAAAATGCCCTATTAAGGGCCATTGGTAGTTTAATCTAGATTAGGTTTTTTATTTTGGGGGTATGGGTATTAGAATAGGAATCATTTTTTTATTTTTGATAATTTGTTTGCTATTTTGTGTAATGTATATTTTTAGGGGGTGTTTTTTTTTTTTTAGCAAAAGAGCTGTTTAACTTAGGGCAATGCCGTACAAAAGGCCCTTTTAAGGGCCTCCAAAAAAAAGGCTCTTTTAAGGGCCCTTGGTAGTTTGGGGGTGGGGGGGTTGTGTAGTGTTAGGGGGTGTTTGTATTTTTTTTTTAGTAAAAGAACTGTTTATCTCAGAGCAATGACCTACAAAAGGCCCTTTTAAGGGCCCTTGGTAGTTTATTCTTGATTAGGCTTTTTTTTTTTTTTTTTTTTTTTTTTTTTAAAGGGTATTAGAATAGGAATAATCTTTATTTATTTTACAAGATATGACGAGTCCACGGATTTCATCCTTACTTATGGGATTACGCCTCCTGTTTAGCAGGAAGTGACAAAGAGCACCACAGCAGAGCTGTATATATAGCTCCTCCCTTCCCTCCCACTCTAGTCATTCTCTTTGCCTGTGTTAGTGATAGGAAGAGGTAAAGTGAGGTGTTAGTTTAGATTCTTAAATCAAGAAGTTTTTTTATTTTAAAATAGTGCCAGTGAGTACTATTTTTCTCATGGAGAAAACATAATTTATGTAAGAACTTACCTGATAAATTCAATTCTTTCATATTGGCAAGAGTCCATGAGCTAGTGAAGTATGGGATATACATTCCTACCAGGAGGGGCAAAGTTTCCCAAACCTCAAAATGCCTATAAATACACCCCCCACCACACCCACAATTCAGTTTAACAAATAGCCAAGAAGTGGGGTGATAAGAAAGGAGTGAAAGCATCAACAAGGAATTGGAATAATTGTGCTTTATACAAAAAAATCATAACCACCACAAAAAGGGTGGGCCTCATGGACTCTTGCCAATATGAAAGAAATGAATTTATCAGGTAAGTTCTTACATAAATTATGTATTCTTTCATGTAATTGGCAAGAGTCCATGAGCTAGTGACGTATGGGATAGCAAATACCCAAGATGTGGAACTCCACGCAAGAGTCACTAGAGAGGGAGGGATAAAAATAAAGAAAGCCAATTCCGCTAAAAAAAGTATCCACAACCCAAATCAAAAAGTTTTATTCTTATAATGAAAAAAACTGAAATTATAAGCAGAAGAATCAAACTGAAACAGCTGCCTGAAGAACTTTTCTACCAAAAACTGCTTCTGAAGAAGAAAAAACATCAAAATGGTAGAATTTAGTAAAAGTATGCAAAGAAGACCAAGTTGATGCTTTGCAAATCTGATCAACAGAAGCTTCATTCATAAAACCCCAAGAAGTAGAAACTGACCTAGTAGAATGAGCCGTAATCCTCTGAGGCGGGGATTTACCGGACTCCACATAAGGATGATGAATCAAAAGTTTTAACCAAGAAGCCAAAGAAATAGCAGAAGCTTTCTGACCTTTCTTTGGACCAGAAAAGATAACAAATAGACTAAAAGTCTTTCTGAAATCTTTAGTAGCTTCAACATAATATTTCAAAGCTCTTACCACATCCAAAAAATGCAAAGATTTTTCCAAAGAATTCTTAGGATTAGGACACAACAAAGGGACAACAATTTCTCTACTAATGTTGTTGGAATTCACAACCTTAGGTAAAAATGTAAATGAAGTCCGCAAAAACGCATTATCCTGATGAAAAATCAGAAAAGGAGACTCACAAGAAAGAGCAGATAATTCAGAAACTCTTCTAGCAGAAGAGATAGCCAAAAGAAACAATACTTTCCAAGAAAGTAACTTAATATCCAGAGAATACATAGGCTCAAACGGAGGAGCCTGTAAAGCTCTCAAAACCAAATTAAGACTCCAAGGAGGAGAGATTGACTTAACAACAGGCTTGATACAAACCAAAGCCTGTACAAAACAACGAATGTCAGGAAGATTAGCAATTTTTCTGTGAAACAGAACAGAAAGTGCAGAGATTTGTCCTTTCAAGGAACTTGCAGACAAACCCTTATCCAAACCATCCTGAAGAAACTGTAAAATTCTAGGAATTCTAAAAGAATGCCAAGAGAACTTATGAGAGGAACACCATGAAATGTAAGACTTCCAAACCCGGTAATAAATCTTTCTAGACACAGATTTACGAGCCTGCAACATAGTATTGATCACTGAGTCAAAGAAACCTCTATGACTAAGCACTACGCGTTCAATCTCCATACCTTCAAATTTAATGATTTGAGATCCTGATGGAAAAACGGACCTTGAGATAGAAGGTCTGACCTTAACGGAAGTGGCCAAGGTTGGCGACTGGACATCCGAACAAGATCTGCATACCAAAACTTGTGTGGCCATGCTGGAGCCACCAGCAGTACAAACGAACGATGCATTATGATTTTGGAAATCACTCTTGGAAGAAGAACTAGAGGTGGAAAGATATAAGCAGGTTGATAATTCCAAGGAAGTGACAACGCATCCACTGCTTCTGCCTGAGGATCCCTGGATCTGGACAGATACCTGGGAAGTTTCCTGTTTAGATGAGAAGCCATCAGATCTACACTGTGTGCAGAATTATTAGGCAAATTAGTATTTTGACCACATCATCCTCTTTATGCATGTTGTCTTACTCCAAACTGTATAGGCTCGAAAGCCTACTACCAATTAAGCATATTAGGTGATGTGCATCTCTGTAATGAGAAGGGGTGTGGTCTAATGACATCAACACCCCTATATCAGGTGTGCATAATTATTAGGCAACTTCCTTTCCTTTGGCAAAATGGGTCAAAAGAAGGACTTGACAGGCTCAGAAAAGTCAAAAATAGGGAGATATCTTGCAGAGGGATGCAGCACTCTTAAAATTGCAAAGCTTCTGAAGCGTGATCATCGAACAATCAAGCGTTTCATTCAAAATAGTCAACAGGGTCGCAAGAAGCGTGTGGAAAAACCAAGGCGCAAAATAACTGCCCATGAACTGAGAAACGTCAAGCGTGCAGCTGCCAAGATGCCACTTGCCACCAGTTTGGCCATATTTCAGAGCTGCAACATCACTGGAGTGCCCAAAAGCACAAGGTGTGCAATACTCAGAGACATGGCCAAGGTAAGAAAGGCTGAAAGACGACCACCACTGAACAAGACACACAAGCTGAAACGTCAAGACTGGGCCAAGAAATATCTCAAGACTGATTTTTCTAAGGTTTTTTGGACTGATGAAATGAGAGTGAGTCTTGATGGGCCAGATGGATGGGCCCGTGGCTGGATTGGTAAAGGGCAGAGAGCTCCAGTCTGACTCAGACGCCAGCAAGGTGGAGGTGGAGTACTTGTTTGGGCTGGTATCATCAAAGATGAGCTTGTGGGGCCTTTTCAGGTTGAGGATGGAGTCAAGCTCAACTCCCAGTCCTACTGCCAGTTTCTGGAAGACACCTTCTTCAAGCAGTGGTACAGGAAGAAGTCTGCATCCTTCAAGAAAAACATGATTTTCATGCAGGACAATGCTCCATCACACGCGTCCAAGTACTCCACAGCGTGGCTGGCAAGAAAAGGTATAAAAGAAGAAAATCTAATGACATGGCCTCCTTGTTCACCTGATCTGAACCCCATTGAGAACCTGTGGTCCATCATCAAATGTGAGATTTACAAGGAGGGAAAACAGTACACCTCTCTGAACAGTGTCTGGGAGGCTGTGGTTGCTGCTGCACGCACTGTTGATGGTGAACAGATCAAAACACTGACAGAATCCATGGATGGCAGGCTTTTGAGTGTCCTTGCAAAGAAAGGTGGCTATATTGGTCACTGATTTGTTTTTGTTTTGTTTTTGAATGTCAGAAATGTATATTTGTGAATGTTGAGATGTTATATTGGCTTCACTGGTAAAAATAAATAATTGAAATGGGTATATATTTGTTTTTTGTTAAGTTGCCTAATAATTATGCACAGTAATAGTCACCTGCACACACAGATATCCCCCTAAAACAGCTATAACTAAAAACAAACTAAAAACTACTTCCAAAACTATTCAGCTTTGATATTAATGAGTTTTTTGGGTTCATTGAGAACATGGTTGTTGTTCAATAATAAAATTAATCCTCAAAAATACAACTTGCCTAATAATTCTGCACTCCCTGTGTTTCTGGAAGCCCCCATATCTGAACAATCTGAAGAAACACATCTGGGTGAAGAGACCATTCTCCCGGATGTAAAGTCTGGCGACTGAGATAATCCACTTCCCAATTGTCTATACCTGGGATATGAACCGCAGAGATTAGACAGGAGCTGGATTCCGCCCATGCAAGTATCCGAGATACTTCTTTCATAGCCTGAGGACTGTGAGTCCCACCTTGATGATTGACATATGCCACGGTTGTGACATTGTCTGTCTGAAAACAAATAAACAATTCTCTCTTCAGAAGAGGCCAGAACTGAAGAGCTCTGAAAATCGCACGGAGTTCCAAAATATTGATTGGTAATCTCGCCTCTTGAGATTTCCAAAACCCCTGTGCTGTCAGAGATCCCCAGACAGCTCCCCAACCTGATAGACTCGCATCTGTTGAAATCACAGTCCAAGTTGGACGAAGAAAAGAGGCCCCTTGAACTAAACGCTGGTGATTTAACCACCACGTCAGAGAGTGTTGAACATTGGGATTTAAGGATATTAATTGTGATATCTTTGTATAATCCCGGCACCATTGATTCAGCATGCAAAGCTGAAGAGGTCTCATGTGAAAACGAGCAAAGGGGATCGCGTCCGATGCTGCAGTCATGAGACCTAAAACTTGCATGCACATAGCTACTGAAGGGAATGATTGATACTGAAGGTTCTGACAAGCTGAAACCAATTTCAGACATCTTTTGTCTGTTAGAGACAAAGTCATGGATACTGAATCTATTTGGAATCCTAAAAAGGTTACCCTTGTCTGAGGAATCAAAGAACTTTTTGGTAAATTGATCCTCCAACCATGTTCATGAAGAAACAACAGTTGAGTCATGTGAGATTCTGCAGAATGTAAAGACTGAGCAAGTACCAAGATATCGTCCAAATAAGGAAACACCGCAATACCCCGCTCTCTGATTACAGAGAGAAGGGCACCGAGAACCTTTGAGAAGATCCTTGGAGCTGTTGCTAGGCCAAAAGGAAGAGCAACAAATTGGTAATGCTTGTCTAGAAAAGAGAATCTCAGGAACTGATAGTGATCTGGATGAATTGGAATATGAAGATAAGCATCCTGTAAATCTATTGTGGACATATAATGCCCTTGCAGAACAAAAGGCAGAATAGTCCTTATAGTCGCCATCTTGAATGTTGGTATTCTTACATAACGATTCAAAATTTTTAGATCCAGAACTGGTCTGAAAGAATTCTCTTTCTTTGGTACAATGAACAGATTTGAATAAAACCCCAGACCCCGTTCCAGATATGGAACTGGCACAATTACCCCAGAAGACTCCAGGTCTGAAACACACTTCAGGAAAGCCTGAGCCTTTACTGGGTTCACTGGAATGGCGGTCTTTCCTTGAAACCTATTCTGTACCCTTGAGAAACAATGTTCTGAATCCAATGATTTTGGACTGAATTGATCCAAACATCTTTGAAAAATCATAGCCTGCCCCCTACCAGCTGTGCTGGAATGAGGGCCGCACCTTCATGCAGACTTAGGGGCTGGTTTTGATTTTCTAAAGGGCTTGGATTTATTCCAGACTGGAGAAGGCTTCCAATTGGAAACCGTTCCTTTAGGGGAAGGGTCAGGCTTTTGTTCCTTATTCTGACGAAAGGAACAAAAACGGTTAGCAGTCCTAAATTTACCCTTAGATTTTTTATCCTGAGGCAAAAAAGCTCCCTTCCCCCCAGTGACAGTTGAAATTATAGAATCCAACTGAGAAGCAAATAATTTATTACCTTGGAAAGAAAGAGATAGCAATGTTGACTTAGAAGTCATATCTGCATTCCAAGATTTAAGCCATAAAGCTCTTCTAGCTAAAATAGCTATAGACATATACCTGACATCAATTCTAATGATATCAAAAATGGCATCACAAATGAAATTATTAGCATGTTGAAGAAGCTTAACAATGCTATACACATTATGATCTGGTACTTGTTGCCCTAAAACCTCCAACCAAAAAGTTGAAGCTGCAGCAACATCAGCCAAAGAAATAGCAGGCCTAAGAAGATTACCTGAACATAAATAAGCCTTCCTTAGAAAAGATTCAAGCTTCCTATCTAAAGGATCTTTAAAAGAAGTACTATCTGCCGTAGGAATCGTAGTAAGTTTAGCAAGAGTAGAGATAGCCTCATCAACTTTGGGGATTTTTTCCCAAAACTCCAATCTATCAGCTGGCAAAGGGTACAGTCTCTTAAACCTTAAAGAAGGAGTAAATGAAGTACCCAAACTATTCCATTCTCTAGAAATTACATCTGAAATAGCATCAGGAACTGGAAAAACCTCTGGAATAACTACATGAGGTTTAAAACCCGAATTTAAACGTTTACTGGTTTTAATATCAAGAGGACTAGACTCCTCTATATCTAATACAATCAACACCTCTTTAAGTAAAGAACGAATAAACTCCATCTTAAATAAATATGAAGATTTGTCAGTGTCAATATCTGAGGCAGAATCTTCTGAACCAGATAGATCCTCATCAGAGATAGATAAATCAGAATGTTGGCGGTCATTTAAAAATTCATCTAATTTATGAGAAGTTTTAAAAGACCTTTTACGTTTATTAGAAGGTGGTATAACAGACAGGGCCTTCTGAATAGAATTAGAAACAAATTATCTTACATTAACAGGAATATCCTGAACATTAGATGTTGAAGGAACAACAACAGGTAATGGACTACTAATGGAAATATTGTCTGCTTTTGAAAGTTTATCATGACAACTAACACAAACTACAGCCGGAGGAACAGTTACCACAAGTTTACATCAAATGCACTTAGCTTTGGTAGAACCGACATCAGGCAGCAGCATTCCAGAAGTAGATTCTGATACAGGGTCAGATTGCGACATCTTGCAATATGTAATAGAAAAAACAATATATAAAGCAAAATGATCAAATTCCTTAAATGACAGTTTCAGGAATGGGAAAAAATGCAAACAGAATAAGCCTCTGGAAACCAGAAGCAAAAAGAAACAAAGACTTAAATAATGTCAAAAAACTGGCGCCAAGTATGACGCCCACAATTGACAAATTTTTTGGCGCCAAAAACGTCTGCAACAAACACGAGCATCATAGATGACGCAACTACGTGAAAACTCTCTGCATCAACTACAACGCCGGAAATGACGTCATTAACGTCAACAAACGTAATTCTCACGCCAAAAAAGTCTCGCAAAAAAAAAATGATGCAATAAATTCTAGCATTTTTTGCACCTGCGAGCCTAACAGCCCACAATTTAGAAAGAAAAGTCAATTTGAAAAATTTTCAGGTAAGGAAAATATTAATTCATATAAATTTCCCAAAAATGAAACTGACAGTCTGTAAGAAGGAAATATACTGATTAACTTGAATCATGGCAAATATAAGTATAAAACATATATTTAGAACTTTACATATAAAGTGCCAAACCATAGCTGAGAGTGTCATAATTAAAATAAGACATACTTACCAAAGACACTCATCTACATATAGTAGATAGCCAAACCAGTACTGAAACGAGAATCAGCAGAGGTAATGGTATATAAGAGTATATCGTCGATCTGAAAAGGGAGGTAGGAGAAGAATCTCTATAACCGATAACAGAGAACCTATGAAATAGATCCCCGATAGGATGACCATAGCATTCAATAGGCAATACTCCCTTCACATCCCTCTGTCATTCACTGCACTCTGAGAGGAAAACCGGGCTTCAGCATGCTGAAAAGCGCATATCAACGTAGAAATCTAGCACAAACTTACTTCACCACCTCCATAGGAGGCAAAGTTTGTAAAGCTGAATTGTGGGTGTGGTGGGGGGTGTATTTATAGGCATTTTGAGGTTTGGGAAACTTTGCCCCTCCTGGTAGGAATGTATATCCCATACGTCACTAGCTCATGGACTCTTGCCAATTACATGAAAGAAATTGTCAGTCTATAACTTCCCAAGAGGAGTGGAGACATCTTATTTTCTGCCCTGATGTTGATGATCTTAGCAAACGTTATCTAAGATCCTACTGGTTCCCACAGAGCAGTTGAAGGTAGTGTAAAGAAACATCTTCAGTGTAGAAAACTGTGTCATGCTACAAGCAGCATTGAGGTATGTTCAGTCATTTGTTTCTGGGGAGACCCATATCTGACACTGTTCGGGACTCTTAGCAAACAGGTGGAGGGAGCTATATCTACCCTGGCTAAGCGTACAACTATTCCTATTGAGGACAGTTGTGCTTTCAAAGACCCTATGGATAAGAAATTGGAGGGTCTTCTAAAAAAAGTTATTTATTCATCAGGGTTTCCTTTTACAACAGACGGCCTGCATTTTACCAGTTACCACTGCAGCGGCCTTCTGGTTTGACGCATTAGAAGAGTCTCTTAACACTGAGACTCCTTTAGAGGACATTTTAGATAGAATTAAGGCTCTTAAGCTGGCTAATTCTTTTATTACGGATGCCGCCTTTCAGATTGCCAAATTGGCGGCTAAGAATGCCGGATTTGCCATTTTAGCGCGTAGAGCGTTATGGTTAAAATCTTGGTCTGCTGATGTGTCATCTAAGTCAAAGCTTTTAGCTATTCCTTTCAAAGGAAAAACCCTATTCGGGCCTGACTTGAAAGAAATAATTTCTGACATTACGGGAGGTAAGGGTCATCTCCTACCTCAGGATAGAACAGCTAAACTAAGTGGTAAAAAAAATAATTTTCGGTCCTTTCGGAACTTCAAAGGAGTCCCCTCTTCTTCCTCTTCTTCCACTAAACAGGAACGGAATTTTGCTCAGGCCAAGTCCGTCTGGAGACCCAACCAGGCTTGGAACAAAGGTAAACAACCCAAGAAGCCCGCTGCTACTACCAAGACAGCATGAAGGGGCGGCCCCCGATCCGGGACCAGATCTAGTACGAGGCAGACTTTCTCTCTTTGCCCAGGCTTGGGTAAGAGATTTTCAGGACCCCTGGACACTGGAAATCGTGTCCCAAGGGTATCAACTGGAATTCAAAAAGTCTCTCCCAAGGGGGTGGTTTCTTCTTTCACGATTGTCTGTAGACCAAATAAAAAGAGAGATGTTCGTACATTGTGTAAAAGACCTCTCTACTATGGGAGTAATTTGTCCCGTTCCAATACTGGAACAGGGGCAGGGGTTTTACTCAAATCTTTTCATGGTCCCCAAAAAAGAGGGCACGTTTCGACTTATTTTAGATCTAAAAAGTCTAAACAAGTTTCTCAGAGTCCCATCCTTCAAGATGGAGACTATTCGAACAATTCTGCCATTGATCCAGGAGGGTCAATATATGACTACCGAGGACTTGAAGGATGCATATCTTCATATTCCTATCCACAAGGATCATCACCAGTTCCTAAGGTTTGCCTTCCTGGACAAACATTTTCAGTTTGTGGCTCTTCCCTTCGGGTTGGCCACAGCACCCTTCTAGGGTCACTCCTGTCGGTTCTCAGGCCGCAGGTCATTGCAGTGGCGCCTTATCTGGACGATATTCTGATCCAGGCGTCGTCTTACCATCTGACAAAATCTCATACAGACATGGTTCTGTTCTTTCTGAGGACTCACGGGTGGAAGGTGAACCTAGAAAAGAGTTCATTACTTCCACAGACAAGGGTTCCCTTCTTGGGAACTCTAATAGATTCCTTATCCATGAAAATTTTCTTGACGGAGGTCAGAAGGTTAAAGATTCTGAATACATGCCGAGCCCTTCAGTCCAATCCTTGGCCATCAGTGGCTCAGTGCATGGAGATAATTGGATTGATGGTGGCGGCAATGGACATCATTCCGTTTGCTCGTTTTCATCTCAGACCGCTACAACGGAGCATGCTCAGGCAGTGGAATGGAGATTATATAAATTTGTCTCCTCAGATAGATCTGGATAAGGAGACAAGAGACTCTCTTCTTTGGTGGTTGTCGCCGGATCATCAGTCTCAAAGGACGTGCTTCCTCAGACCCTCATGGGTGATAGTGACAACGGACGCCAGTCTACTAGGTTGGAGTGCAGTCTGGAATTCCCTGAAGGCTCAGGGTGTGTGGACTCAGTCGGAGTCTCTACTTCCAATCAATATTCTGGAATTGAGAGCAATTTTTAATGCGCTTCAGGCTTGGCCTCAGTTGGCTTCGGCCAAATTCATCCGTTTTCAGTCGGACATCACGACTGTGGCTTACATCAATCATCAGGAAGGAACAAGGAGTCCCTTAGCGATGACAGAAGTATCCAAAATAATTCGATGGGCGGAGGCTCACTCTTGTTATCTGTCAGCAATCTACATCCCAGGAGTGGACAACTGGGAAGCAGACTTATTAAGCAGACAGACGTTTCATCCGGGGGAGTGGGAACTCCATTCAGAGGACTTTGCCACTCTGATTCTCAGATGTGGCAGACCGGAATTGGATCTGATGGCGTCTCGTCAGAATGCCAAGCTCCCAAGATACGGATCCAGATCAAGGGATCCTCAGGCCGAACTGATAGATGCCTTGGTCGTTCAACCTAGCTTATGTGTTTCCACCGTTTGCTCTCCTTCCCCGGGTGATTTCACGGATCAAACAGGAGAGGGCTTCGGTAATTCTAATCGCGCCTGGTATGCCGATTTAGTGGACATGTCCTCTCTGCCGCCGTGGAAACTTCCATTGAGGCAGAACCTTCTCATTCAGGGACCCTTCCAACATCCGAATCGAGTTTCTCTGCAGCCGACTGCTTCAAGATTGAACACTTGATTTTATCTAAGCGGGGGTTCTCTGATGCGGTCATTGATACTTTGATTCAAGCATGTAAGCCTGTCACTAGAAAGATTTACCATAACATATGGCGTAAATATCTTTATTGGTGTGAATCCAAGGGCTACTCATGGAGTAGAGTTAGGATTCCCAGGATTTTATCTTTTCTCCAAGAAGGATTGGAGAAGGGGTTATCAGCAAGTTCCTTAAAGGGATACATTTCTGCTTTGTCGATTTTACTACACAAGTGTTTGGCAGATGTTCCAGACATTCAGTCTTTTTGTCAGGCTCTGACCAGAATCAAGCCTGTGTTTAGACGAATTGCTCCACCCTGGAGTTTAAAATTAGTTCTTAAGGTTCTTCAAGGGGTTCCATTTGAACCCATGCATTCCATAGATATTAAGTTGTTATCTTGGAAGGTTTTATTTTTGGTTGCTATTTCTTCTGCTCGTAGAGTTTCCGAGCTTTCAGCGTTACAATGTGACTCTCCTTATCTTATTTTTCATTCTGATAAGGTGGTTTTACGCACCAAACCTGGTTTTCTTCCTAAGGTTGTTTCTAATAAGAATATTAATCAGGAAATTGTTGTTCCTTCATTGTGTCCTAATCCTTCTTCTAAGAAGGAGCGTTTGTTGCATAACTTGGACATGGTCCGTGCCCTGAAGTTTTACTTGCAGGTGACTAAAGATTTTCGTCAATCATCTTTATTTATTGTTTTTTCTGGAAAGCGTAGGGGTCAGAAAGCTACGGCTACCTCTCTTTCTTTTTGGCTGAAGAGTATCATCCGTCTGGCATATGAGACTGCTGGACAGCAACCTCCTGAAAGAATTACGGCTCATTCCACTAGGGCTGTGGCTTCCTCATGGGCATTTAAAAATGATGCTTCTGTTGAACAGATTTGCAAGGCTGCAACTTGGTCGTCTCTTCGCACTTTTTCCAAATTTTACAAATTTGACACTTTTGCTTCATCTGAGGCTGGTTTTGGGAGAAAGGTTCTTCAAGCAGTGGTGCCTTCCATTTAGGTTCCTGTCTTGTCCCTCACTTTCATCTGTGTCCTATAGCTTTGGTATTGTATCCCATAAGTAAGGATGAAATCCGTGGACTCGTCATAACGTAAAATACATTTATTTATTTTACGATATGACGAGTCCACGGCCCACCCTGTCATTTCTAAGACAGGTAACTATTTTTGTTAAACTTCAGTCACCTCTGCACCTTTGGCTTTTCCTTTCTCTTCCTAACTTCGGTCGAATGACTGGAATGGGAGGGAAGGGAGGAGCTATATATACAGCTCTGCTGTGGTGCTCTTTGCCACTTCCTGCTAAACAGGAGGCGCAATCCCATAAGGATGAAATCCGTGGACTCGTCATATCGTAAAAGAAATAAATTTATCAGGTAAGCATAAATTTCCTTTTTTTTTTGGATAATTAGGTTGTTTGTTTTTTTTTTGTAATGCTAGGTTTTTTTATTTTTTGTAATGGTAGTTTTTTTTTTTTTTTGTGATTTTAGTGGGGTTTTTTGTATTGTTAGGTTTTAGTGTAAGGCAGGATAAGTTTGTATTTATTTTAGTTAGGTAGTTAGTAAATAGTTCATAACTATTTACTAACTAGTCTACCTAGTTAAAATAAATACAAACTTACCTGTGAAATAAAAATAAAACCTAAGCTAACTATTAGTTATATTGTAGCTAGCTTAGGTTTTATTTCACAGGTAAGTATTTTGTTTTAAATAGGTATTATTTAGTTAATAATTGTAAATTTAATTTAGATCTATTTTAATTATGTTAAAGTTAGGGGGTGTTAGGGTTAGGTTTAGGGATTGGGTTAGGGTTAGGGGTAGGTGTAGGGGTTAATAGTTTAGGTTGTTGCAATATGAGAGGGTAGCGGTTTAGGGGTTAATAGGTTTATTAAGTTAATAAGTGTAATTTTAATTTAGCTATATTTTAATTATGTTAAAGTTAGGGGGTATTAGGGTTACGTTAGGGTTATGCTAATCTGCCGCCCCCAACACCTACATAATGGTATTGACCTCTAATCTGCAGCTCCCGATATCGCCGCCACCTAATTAAAGGTATTAACCCCTAATCTGCCACTCCCGATATTGCTGACACTATACTAAAGTTATTAACCTCTATTCCGCCATGCCCCAACATCACCGCCACTATATTAAAGTTATTAACCCCTATTCCGCCGCTCCCTGACATTGCCACAACTAAATAAAGTTATTAACCCCTAAACCTCTGGCCTCCCACATCACTACCACTAAATAAAACTATTAACCCCTAAACCACCAGCCCCCCACATTGCAACAACCTAAATTAAACTATTAATCCCTACACTTACCCCTAAACCTAACCCTTACCCTAAAGTAACCCTAACACCCACTAACTTTAACATAATTAAAATAGAGCTAAATTAAAATTACAATTATTAACTAAATAATACCTATTTAAAACTAAATACAAACTTACCTGTGAAATAAAACCTAAGATAGCTACAATATAACTAATAGTTATATTGTAGCTAGCTTAGGTTTTAATTTTATTTCACAGGTAAGTTTGTATTTATTTTAACTAGGTAGACTAGTTAGTAAATAGTTATTAACTATTTACTAACTACCTAGTTAAAATAAATACAAACTTATCTGTCATATAAAACCTAAGCTATTTTACACAAAAACCTAACATTACAAAAAATAAAAAACACTAAAATCCCAAAAAATAAAACAAACTACCATTACAAAAAATAAAAAAACCTACCATTACAAAAAAAAAATCCAAAAAAATAAAAAATATTCCTATTCTGATTAATACCCTTTAAAAAATACCCCCCCCCCCAAAATAAAAATCCTAATCTAGAATAAACTACCAATAGAATAAACTATCAGCCAATAGAATGAGAGCTGCTTAATTCCTATTGGCTGATTTGAACAGCCAATAGGATTTTAGCAGCTCTAATTCCGATTGGCTGATTCAAATTTTTCATCTTTGATCGCGAACCTTGCAATGAAGATTCAGTCTACGGAGGCAACCGTATGAAGAGGATGCCCCGCGCCGGATGTCTTCAGGATGGACCCGCTCCGCGCAGCCGCGATCAAGATAGAAGATGCCGCCGGGATGAAGATTGAAGAGGCCGCCTGGATGAAGACTCCTCGCCGCTAGGATGAGGACTTCTCCACCGGGATGAAGATCGTTCAAGCGGGACTTCAAAAACTGTAAGTGAATCGTCGGGGGTTAGTGTTAGGTTTTTTTTAAGGCTTTTTTTGGGTGGGTTTTTATTTTAGATTAGGGTTTGGGCATGTAAAAGAGTTAAATGCCCTTTTAAGGGCAATGCCCATCCAAATGCTGTTTTCATGACAATGGGTAGCTTAGGTTTTTTTAGATTTAGGTTTTTTATTTTGGGGGGATGGTTGGATGGTGGGTTTTACTGTTGGGGGGTCTTTGTAATTTTTTTATAAGTAAAAGATCTGTTTAACTTAGGGCAATGCCCTACAAAGATCCCTTTTAAGAGCCATTGGTAGTTTATTGTAGGCTAGGGTTTTTTTTTGGGGGGGTGGGATTTTTTATTTTGATAGGGCTATTAGATTAGGTGTAATTCTTTTTATTTTTGATAATTTCGTTTGTTATTTTCCGTAATTTTGTGTTTGCTATTTTTTGTAACTTACGGCTAGATTTAGAGTTTGGCGTTAGCCGTCAAAACCAGCGTTAGGAGCTGGTTTTGGGCTACCGCTGGGATTTAGAGTCAGTCAGGAAAGGGTCTAACGCTCACTTTGCAGCCGAGACTTTTCCATACCGCAGATCCCCCTACGCCATTTGCGTATCCTATCTTTTCAATGGGATCTTTCTAACGCCCGTATTTAGAGCCTTTGCTGAAGTGAGAGTTAGAAATCTAACGTCAAGACTCCAGCCGCAGCAAAAAGCCAGGAGTTAAGAGCTTTCTGGGCTAACGCCGGTTCATAAAGCTCTTAACTACTGTGCTCTAAAGTACACTAACACCCATAAACTACCTATATACCCCTAAACCGAGGCCCCCCCACATCGCCGCCACTGTAATAATTTTTTTTAACCCCTAATCTGCTGACCGCACACCGCCGCAACCTACGTTATCCCTATGTACCCCTAATCTGCTGCCCCTAACACCGCCGACCCCTATATTATATTTATTAACCCCTAATCTGCCGACCGGACCTCACCGCTACTATAATAAAGTTATTAACCCCTAATCCGCCATACTCCCTCCTCAATAACCCTATAATAAATAGTATTAACCCCTAATCTGCCCTCCCTAACATCACCAACACCTAACTTCAAGTATTAACCCCTAATCTGCCGACCGGACCTCACCGCTACTCTAATAAATTTATTAACCCCTAAAGCTAAGTCTAACCCTAACCCTAACACCCCCTAAGTTAAATATAATTTAAATCTAATGAAATAAAATAAATCTTATTAAATAAATTATTCCTATTTAAAGCTAAATAGTTACCTGTAAAATAAACCCTAATATAGCTACAATATAAATTATAATTATATTGTAGCTATTTTAGGATTAATATTTATTTTACAATTAACTTTGTATTTATTTTAACCAGGTACAATAGCTATTAAATAGTTCATAACTATTTAATAGCTACCTAGTTAAAATAATTACAAAATTACCTGTAAAATAAATCCTAACCTAAGTTACAATTAAACCTAACACTACACTATCAATAAATTTATTACATAAAATACCTACAAATAAATACAATTAAATAAACTAACTAAAGTACAAAAAATAAAAAAGAACTAAGTTACAAAAAATAAAAAAATAATTTACAAACATTAGAAAAAGATTACAACAATTTTAAGATAATTACACCTACTCTAAGCCCCCTAATAAAATAACAAAGCCCCACAAAATAAAAAATTCCCTACCCTTTTCTAAAATAAAATTAGAAAAGCTCTTTTACCTTACCAGCCCTTAAAAGGGCCTTTTGCGGGGCATGCCCCGAAGAATTCTGCTCTTTTGCCTGAAAAAAAAACATACAATACCCCCCCAACATTACAACCCACCACCCACATACCCCTTATCTAACCCAAACCCCCCTTAAACCTAACACTAAGCCCCTAAAGATCTCCCTACCTTATCTTCACCACGCCGGGTATCACCGATCGGTCCAGAAGAGCCTCCAAAGTCTTCATCCAAGCCCAAGCGGGGGCTGAAGAGATCCATCATCGGGCTGAAGAGGTCCATCATCGGGCTGAAGTCTTGATCCAAGCGGCGGCTGAAGAGGTCCATCATCGGGCAGAAGTCTTCATCCTATCCGGGCAGAAGAGGACATCCGGACCGGTAGACATCTTCATCCAAGCCGCATCTTCTATCTTCATCCATCCGGAGCGGAGCCATCTTCTTTCAGCTGACGCGGATCCATCCTCTTCTACCGACACCTACTCGCCGAATGACGGTTCCTTTAAATGACGTCATCCAAGATGGCGTCCCTCGAATTCCGATTGGCTCATAGGATTCTATCAGCCAATCGGAATTAAGGTAGGAATATTCTGATTGGCTGATGGAATCAGCCAATCAGATTCAAGTTCAATCCGATTGGCTGATCCAATCAGCCAATCAGATTGAGCTCGCATTCTATTGGCTGATCGGAACAGCCAATAGAATGCGAGCTCAATCTGATTGGCTGATTCCATCAGCCAATCAGAATATTCCTACCTTAATTCCGATTGGCTGATAGAATCCTATCAGCCAATCGGAATTCGAGGGACGACATCTTGGATGACGTCATTTAAAGGAACCATCATTCGGCGAGTAGGCATCGGTAGAAGAGGATGGATCTGCGTCGGCTGGAAGAAGATGGCTCCGCTCCGGATGGATGAAGATAGAAGATGCGGCTTGGATGAAGATGTCTACCGGTCCGGATGTCCTCTTCTGCCCGGATAGGATGAAGACTTCTGCCCGATGATGGATCTCTTCAGCCCCCGCTTGGGTTTGGATGAAGACTTCGGAGGCTCTTCTGGACCGATCGGTGATACCCGGCGTGGTGAAGATAAGGTAAGGAGATCTTCATGGGCTTAGTGTTAGGTTTATTTAAGGGGGGTTTGGGTTAGATTAGGGGTATGTGGGTGGTGGGTTGTAATGTTGGGGGGGGTATTGTATGTTTTTTTTTTTCTGGCAAAAGAGCAGAATTCTTTGGGGCATGCCCCGCAAAAGGCCCTTTTAAGGGCTGGTAAGGTAAAAGAGCTTTTCTATTTTTATTTTAGAATAGGGCAGGGAATTTTTTTATTTTGGGGGGCTTTGTTATTTTATTAGGGGGCTTAGAGTAGGTGTAATTAGCTTGAAATTGTTGTAATCTTTTTCTAATGTTTGTAAACTATTTTTTTATTTTTTGTAACTTAGTTCTTTTTTATTTTTTGTACTTTAGTTAGTTTATTTATTTGTATTTATTTGTAGGTATTTTATGTAATTAATTTATTGATAGTGTAGTGTTAGGTTTAATTGTAGATAATTGTAGGTATTTTATTAAAATTAATTTATTGATAGTGTAGTGTTAGGTTTAATTGTAACTTAGGTTAGGATTTATTTTACAAGTAATTTTGTAATTATTTTAACTAGATAGCTATTAAATAGTTATTAACTATTTAATAGCTATTGTACCTGGTTAAAATAAATACAAAGTTGCCTGTAAAATAAATATTAATCCTAAAATAGCTACAATATAATAATTATTTATATTGTAGCTATATTAGGGTTTATTTTACAGGTAAGTATTTAGCTTTAAATAGGAATAATTTATTTAATAAGAGTTAATTTATTTTGTTAGATAAAAATTATATTTAACTTAGGGGGGTGTTAGGGTTAGGGTTAGACTTAGCTTTAGGGGTTAATAAATTTATTAGGGTAGCGGTGAGGTCCGGTCGGCAGATTAGGGGTTAATACTTGAAGTTAGGTGTCGGCAATGTTAGGGAGGGCAGATTAGGGGTTAATACTATTTATTATAGGGTTATTGAGGCGGGAGTGAGGCGGATTAGGGGTTAATAACTTTATTATAGTAGCGGTGAGGTCCGGTCGGCAGATTAGGGGTTAATAATTGTAGGTAGGTGGCGGCGACGTTGGGGGCGGCAGATTAGGGGTTAATAAATATAATATAGGGGTCGGCGGTGTTAGGGGCAGCAGATTAGGGGTACATAGGGATAAAGTAGGTGGCGGCGGTGTACGGAGCGGCAGATTAGGGGTTAAAAAAATATGCAGGGGTCAGCGATAGCGGGGGCAGCAGATTAGGGGTTAATAAGTGTAAGGTTAGGGGTGTTAGGTGCAGGTGCTGCTTTTTTGCAGGTGTTAGGTTTTTTTTCAGCTCAAACGGCCCCATTGTTTCCTAAGGGGAAATCGTGCACGAGCACGTTTTTGAAGCTGGCCGCGTCCGTAAGCACCACTGGTATTGAGAGTTGCAGTGGCGGTAAATATGCTATACGCTCCCTTTTAGGAGCCTAACGCAGCCCTTCTGTGAACTCTAAATACCAGCGGTATTTAAAAGGTGCGGGGGGGGGGAAAACCAGCGTTAGCTACGCGGGTCGTTACCGACAAAACTCTAAATCTAGCCGTTAGTTTTTTGTTTTTTTTTGTAATTACATACTTTTTATTTTTTAGAGTAGTGTTAGGATTCTTTTAATGTGTAGTTTAGTTTATTTAATTGGTAGTTAGTTTAATTTTAGTTTAATAATTATATTAGTTTAATTGTTATTTTAAACTTAGTTATTTTAATTTGACAGGTAAGTTTTAATTTAATTTAAGATAGGGAAATTGTAATGTAATTTTAATATAATGTTAGGGGGCATTAGGTTTAGGGGTTACTAGTTTAAATTAGTTTATTGCGATGTGGGGGGCTTTCAGTTTAGGGGTTAATAGTTTAATTTATTATATTTTGTTGCGGGGTGGCTTTCGGTTTAGGGGATAATAGGTTTAGTATAGTGGCAGCGGTGTAGGGTTTAATAACTTTAGTATAGTGGGGGCGATGTGGGCGGACGGCAGATTAGGGGTTAATAATATTTAAATAGTGTTTGCGATGCGGGAGGGCGGCGGTTTAGGGGTTAATAACTTTAGTATAGTGGTGACGATGTCGGGGAGCAGCGGAATAGGGGTTAATAAATTGTATTAGTGGCGGCGATGTTGGGAGCGACAGATTAGGGGATAATAATTTTATTATAGTGTTTGCAATGCGGGAGGGCCTTGGTTTAGGGGTTAATAGGTAGTTTATGGGTGGTAGTGTACTTTTTAACCCATTAGTTATGAGTTTTATGTTATAGCTTTGTAGCATAAAACTCATAACTACTGACTTTAGATGTCGTTACGGATCTTGTCGTTTTAGAGTGTAACGCTCGCTTTTTAGCCTCACCGCAAAACTCGTAATACCAGCGCTATGGAAATCCCATTAAAAAACTTAAAGTGAATGTAAATTCTGATGCTAAAGTGCCCGGTTTTTAAAAATCGATTAAAAACAGGGGCACTTTAATTCATCAAGATTTACATTTCACTCCTGTTGTGAAAAAAAACTTACCTTTTAAGTTTGACAGCCGCTCCAGCTTCCTCCACCCGTCACAAAGCCTCTTCCTGGGTCTAAAATAAGGAATCCGGCTTCCTCCAATCACGACATTGAATCAGACACTGATTCCCCTGTGGGGAAGCCGTGATTGGAGGATGACCTATCCATCATTTCTGATGTCCGAAATGGCTTGCAACGACCAGAGGAAGCTGGAGCTGCTGTCAAGATTAAAAGGTAAGTTTTTTTTTCACAACAGGAGTGAAATGTAAATTTTGATGAATTAAAGTGCCCCTGTTTTTAAAATAATTTTTAAAAACCGGGCACTTTAGCATCAAAATTGACATTCACTTTAATTTTTACAAGTGCGGTACTGACATTGCGTTACAGGCTAAAAGGGTTGCAATACAGCTGTACCGACAAGACTCGTAATGGCTGCAGTGCTGTTTTAAGCCTGAAAATACCATATTTTCAGTGTTAAAAGACGAATGCACAGAATTGCAATCTAGCTGATTAATAATTATTAAAAATTGTTCTATTTATTGTAATATATATATATATATATATTCTATACATTATTTAGAACTTTTGCAGTATGTATGAAATATGTGCAGTAAATATACAGTAAAACACATAAATACATAAAAAAACATATGTACACACATATAAACATATACTGTAGATATATATGCACATACACATATTTAGACATGTATGTGTATATACATTATAGAAAAGCGCTCCAACAAGGTAAGCTGTCTGTGTTAATATCACAAATATATATCAAGGATTAACTCCTAATATGTTTTAAAAAATACAAATTTAATAAACACATAGATAAAATCCTAACATACATATGGGTGCTGGCCCCTAAAAATACACATAAAAAAGACAAATATCTAAAACAATGGGGTATTGCTCCACTTTGCTGCATGATATATGCTAAATCCGGAAGTCGCAACTTTGTATCACGAGGATCGTTGATGAAAAGTTAACCGGAAGGTTAGGAACAGAAACTAGAAAGATTGTTTTCTATCTGCCTACAAAGACCACATGACAAATGGACACCTGACAACATCCTGAGATGCTCTAAATTTACCATAAGGTATCTCCTTTGGCGCGGCTGTCTGGGACAGTATCACTCAGTTACAACACTAATCCATACGGTGTTTCTTTTTGATGATACAGACTGTTCATATAATCAAACACCAATAAAAGATTGGGTTTATCAGAGGGTATTATCCCTGCACATGTCTTTTTGGGGAAAAGTTACCCTGATATTGTACTAAGGGCTAGATTCATTATAGCTGAGGTGTACAGGGGCGCGTATACTCGCCCCTGTACGCCTCAGCTCGCCTGTGGCGGGTGAAATTACCCGCAGGTATTCAGCATTACACACAAGCGCAATTTTGCGCTCGCGTGCAATTCCGCCCCCTGCCCACGCACAGCCAATCACGCGTGGGCAGGAGCTGTCAATCTCCTCGGTCAGACTCGACCGAAGAGATTGAATTTCGCCAGTTTAGAGGTGGAGAACTTGCTGCCGTAGGGGCTTGATAAATCTAGCCCTAAGACTTTCTAGATACATTGACTTTCTAACTTTCAGGGAAATTAGCCCATTGGTGCAATACCCCATTGTTTTAGATATTTGCCTTTTTTATGTGTATGTTTAGGTGCTGGCACCCATATGTATGTTAGGATTTTATCTATGTGTTTATTAAAATTGTATTTTTAAACATTTATTAGGAGTTAATCCTTGTTATATATTTGTGATATTAACACAGACAGCTCCGCTTGTTGGAGCACTTTTCCCACACCCACTACTTTTCTGTCATTCTAATCACACGTTGAGAGATCTGTGTGATAATTTGGATTTAGCTATAGTCTGTTTTTACACATTTGTTTCTTACATATATACATTATAGCCCTTTCCAGTCAAACACCTTGTCGTATACCATATACATTTTAGCCCTTGTTAATATTTATATGAATAATTTTTATCAGAAAGTGTATATATGAGTGTTACACTTTTATTTAAATGTTTTTATGCTGTGTTCCACTTGTAATCTAGTCCACAATTATTTCTCCGTTTAAACCTCTTTAAAAACATATCACAGGTTCAGATACTCACGTCAAGCATATTAGTGGGTCACCTGAATGTAGAAGCCCACAACATTATAGATCCTACTAAAGAGCTTAACCATTTCACTACCTGTGAGGAATGAATTGCATTGGTTTACCATGCGTTAGAACACAATATGGGAAGCAAAGGTTACACAAGAAATTAACTATGGTCAAACTAAACGTTAATAAGATGAGGCCAGTGATCAATATAACATCAAGGGACCTTCTCACAGAAAGACATCACCAGAGAGTAGATGGGACAAAAGAAAGATGTATCAGTTATAAAGTGATCAGGCATGTCACCTCTGACCTCTAGTAGCCTAGAGAATGGTCAGGTGACCTCAAATGTCAGGACTCTTTAACCTTACACAATCTGACCTCAAAACAACCTTAGTTTGCTTGATCATTTTATGCCAGCTGGTCAGACCTTTACAAATGATTTTTCATATAATCTAATTTGTATTGAGGGTAATATATAGCAAACAAATGATTCAATATCAATGGAATAAGAATATCCCATAATCTTCTTACATTAAAATAAGTAGTAAGTACAGGCTGTTGTGTGTTGTTTTTAAAATAAAATGTAATACTGGATATTCCAAATTGTTTTATTCTCTTGAGGGCTTTGTGTAAAATATTGGATTTAAATTGCTCTGTGTTTTATAGATAATCTTATTTCATCACTCTAACATTATCAGCTGTTAAAATTATTTATATTATACCAACAGATTCCTTTGCATAATGTGGGGTTTAAAGGGACATTAGCTTGTATTCCACAATACTATTTAGAGATGGGTTCTTCAGTTCTGTTCCTCAAGGCTCACGAATAGGCCAGATTTTAAAGTGAAATGATCAGCATTTCAGTAACCATGGTTACCAATCTGTAATCCTGAAAATCTGGTTTATTATTGGGTCTTGAAGACAGGAAGTGAAAAACCCTGATTTACATGGAGTAATAATGCTTCATTCTATATACATTATGCAAATAAATTCAAATATTTAACCTCCTTTTAATATTTGTATTGTTTATCAACCAGGAGAATTATAAATATGATGTCATGAGTGATGCTACCAGGCATACAATTAAAGTGCTAAATGCCTCTGCTGACTCATTGGGGAAAAAAAGTAATGTTATTCATTTAATAATATTCAAATAATATCAATTACATTTCAGGAGAAAAAAAATGTGTAGGTTATTTGGTGCTGTAAGTTTAATTATGATGTATGTAACACCTAACCAACATAAGTGTAACCCAACCAATAAAAGTGTGAATTTATATTTTCTTTGTAATATGATTAATGCAAACCAGCTCCAGTGAGATTATTTTTATTATAAATTGTTAATAAACTAAAACTAAAACTAACAATGGGCTAGATTACAAGTGGCTTTCCTAACTTCAGGATTTCGGATATCGCAACTGCGTTAACTTCTTTTCCCCATAGACTTCTAATGAGTGTGCTGTTAAACATTTTGTAGCAGTTATCCCGACACCAGTTAGACCTACAGCACTAAACCAGAAGGTAGTTATGTATATTTCTTTCTGTGACATGGAGAGTCCACAACGTAATTTCAATTACTAGTGGAATATATTCACTCCTGGCCAGCAGGAGGAGGTAAAGAGTAACCCAGCAGAGCTGTTAAGTGTCACTTCACTTACTCATAACCCCAAGTCATTCTCTTTGCCTCTGTCAATGGAGGACGTGCGAAGTTGGTGTCTGAAGATATTTATTCCTTTTATTGGTATTTTTCCCTGCAAGCAAGGATTGGGGTTTAGCTGTGTCCACGTCAATCTCTTTAGTAAGGGTAGTGGTGGCTTTTAGCAGTTAGAAGGTGGTGAGGTTGTCTTTGCCTTGCTTCTAACATTGTTGCTACCCCTGTTATAGAAAGCCAGAGTTGGTTACTCTGTTCTTTCATTTTCTACAGGTCTCTGATAGAAGTATGTGTCCTTTCATACCTTGTAAGCTGTCTTCCTGCCCAACAGCTGGATATGCAGGTAAGTGCTTTTGTCTTCTAGGCATTGGAGACTTGCACTTTCAGGAGTTTATCTCTGCATTATTATAAATTTTGGACTTATTTAAACCTTTGTCAAGGATTTATTGGGGCAGTGTGCAAGCACTATCAGTATGTGAGGGAGACTAAGAGGTTACTTCTTCCCCTATTTGTTATGGGATGTTTCCTTTGGCTGAAGGGTTTCCTTATTCTTTATTGAAGAGTTAAGGACAAAGTGTTTTTAATGTGTTTTTAATTTTTTTTTATTTCTTATGGGCTGCTTGTATTGCCAGATCATAATCGTTATTCTCTGCTGATTTTTACTATTGCACGCTGTTAGTTGTTGCTGAGTTTCTTGTGCTACCGCTCACATGACTTCCCGCTCTTCCGTTTGGACTCTGAGTGGAGCAGTGTCATTCTTAGTGAGTTCTCTTCTGTGGCGGCTGTGGAGACCTTGTTGGAGCTCTTCATTTGGTTGTTTCAGCTTCTAGTGGTTACGGTAGGGCACCTCAGTCTGACTGAGGTGTAGAGGTGTATTTTTTTGTTTTCTTTATTTCTACAGCATTTTTGGGCTTTGAAGGATTACAGTTCATTCTTAAAGTCACAGTTCATTTCAATTTCTTTTAATTTTGGGCAATATCTTAGCCATGGACACAGAACAGGAGTCTGTTTCATTTTTTAAATGTTTATTATGTTTAGAGGCCCAAATTGATTTGCCTATGCAATTTTGTTCCTTGTGTTTAGCTAGAACTCTAAAACTCAAAGATAAATGACTCTCTCAGGATAATGATGTTCAGGATATGCCACAGCTTTCTCCTCAAATGTCCCAAGCCTCAATGGTTTCACATACAGTGCCCTACTGTTCCTCTTAACCTCCTGGAGGCATGTATTTGCCTGTAGATTTTGCTGCATAGATATCTTCTGCGGTGTCTGCGGCCTTATCTGCATTTCCCATTGCTGGTAAGCGCAAGATGAAATCTAAGCATATTTCTGCTAGTAAGTTGTCTGTTCCATCATCTTCTTCAAAGGACAAAAGTCCACCTCTTCCTCCTCCAAGTCGGAGCAGTCCAAGTCCTCTTGGAGATTCAATCAGCCTTGGAATAAGGGGAAGCAGTCAAAGAAGCCTTTATCTGAGGCTAAATCAGCATGAAGGTTCCACCCCGGTCCGGTATTGGATCAAGTGGAGGGCAGACTTTCCTTTTTTTTTACGCAATGTCCCAGATCCTTGGGCTGTGGACATAATATCTCAGGGTTTCAAAATAGGATGCAACACATGTCCTCCCAGGGGCAGATTCATCCTCTCAAGATTATCTGCAGACCAGGTAAAAAGAGAGACCTTCTTAAGCTGCGTTCAGGACCTTTCCTCCCTGGGAGTGATTGTTCCAGTTCCGGTAAGGGAACAGGGTCAAGGATTCTATTCAAAACTATTTGTGGTTCCCAAAAAAGAGGGAACTTTTTGTCCCATTTTAGACCTAAAAGGTCTCAACAAATTTCTCAGGGTGCCGTCCTTCAAGATGGAAACCATTTGTTCCATTCTTCCTTTGGTACAAGAGGGTCAGTTCATGATGACCATAAACTTGAAGGACACGTATCTTCATGTTCCCATTCACAGGGATCATCACCAGTTCCCGAGATTCACTTTCCTAGACAAGCACTTTCAATTTGTTGCTCTTGCATTTGGCCTTGCCACAGCTCCCAAAATATTCACAAAGGTTCTGGGGGCTCTTTTGGCAGTCGTCGGGTCTCAAGGAATTCTGGTGGCTTCTTACCTGGATGACATCTTGGTTCAGACGTCATCTTTTCAAACTCTCATACAGAGACCTTGTTGTCTTTTCTACGTTCCCACGGATGGAAAGTGAATCTGGAGAAGAGTTCCCTTGTTTCATCTACAAGGGTGTGTTTCTTAGGGACCATCATAGATTCCCTATCCATGAAGATGGATGTCAGAAAATCCAAACTTCTCACTTCATGTCTCTCTCTCCAGTCTACTGTTCATCCATCAGTGGCTCAATGCATGGAGGTAATCAGACTTATGGTTGCCTCCATGAACATTATTCCTTTTGCTTGATTCCATCTGAGATCTCTGCAACTATGCATGCTCAGTCAATGGAACAGAGATCATTCAGATCTATCTCAGAGGATAGATCTGAATCCTCTAACAAGAGACTCTCTCTCGTTGTGGATTTCTCTGGATCATCTGTCTCAGAGCACATGCTTCCGGAGACCCTCCTGGGTGATTGTGACCACGGATGCCAGCCTTTTAGGCTGGGGAGCAGTCTGGGGCTCATTAAAAGTTCAGGGCCTGTGGACTCGGGAGGAGTCCTCTCTCCTCAGAAACATCTTAGAGTTTGAGAGCGATCTTCAATGCCTTAATAGCCTGGCCTAAGTTGACTTTAGCCCGGTTTATCAATTCCAGACGGACAATATCACCTCAGTGACTTACATCAACTACCAGGGAGGAACTCAGAGTTCCTTAACCATGAAGGAGGTGACTCGCATTATACTCGCATTATACAGTGGGCCGAAGGTCACAATTGTCTCCTATCTGCCATCTACATTCCAGGAGTGGACAACTGGGAGGTGGATTTTCTGAGCAGACAAACCTTCCATCCGGTGGTGTTCACCAGGTTAACCCTCAAGTGGGGGGTGCCAGATCTGATGGCGTCTTGTCAGAAGGTACGGTTCAAGATCAAGAAATCCTCAGGCCACCCTGATAGATGCTCTGGCGGTTCCTTGGGATTTCGGTCTAGCATACCTGTTTCCTCCTTTTGCTCTCATTCCACAAGTCATTGCTCGTATCAAGCAGGAGAGAGCATAGATAATTCTAATAGCTCCTGCATGGCCTTGCAGGATCTGGTTTGCAGATCTGGTGAAGATGTCCTCTCTTCCACCTTGGAGTTTACCTCTGAGGAAGGACCTTCTAACTCAGGGTCCTTTCCTCCATCCAAATCTAGTTTCTCTGAAGCTGACTGCTTGAAGATTGAACGCTTAGTTTTGGCTAAGCGTGGATTTTCTGAGTCAGTTATTGATACTATGCTTCAGGCTTGCAAACTGGTTACTCGTAAAATTTACCATAAGGTATAGTGCAAATACCTATATTGGTGTAAATTGAAGGGCTTCTCTTGGAGTAGGGTCAGGATTCCTAGAATTTTGTCTTTTCTCCAGGAAGGTCTGGAGATGGGTTTGTCAGTCAGTTCTCTGAAGGGTCAGATTTCTGCTCTGTCTATTCTTTTACATAAACGTCTGGTGAATGTGTCAGATGTTCAATCTTTTTGTCAGGCCCTGGTCAGAATCAGGCCTGTGTTTAAGCCTGTTACTCCTCCTTGGAGCTTGAACCTTGTTTTTAAAGTTTTGCAACAGGCTCCATTTGAGCCAATGGATTCTGTAGATATTAAGTTGTTATCTTGGAAAGTTTTGTTCCTCATTGTTATTTCCTCTGCCCGCAGAGTTTCTGAAATCTCGGCTCTGCAGTGTGATTCCCCTTAAAGGGACAGTCAAATTAAAAAAAAAGTTCATGATTTAAATAAGGAATATAATTTTAAACAACTTTCCAATTTACTTTTATCACCAATTTTGCTTTGTTCTCTTGGTATTCTTAAGTGAAAGCTAATTCTAGGAGGTTCATATGCTAATTTCTTAGACCTTGAAGACTGCCTCTAATCTGAATGAATTTTGACCACTAGAGGGCATTAGTTCATGTGTTTCATATAGATAACATTGATTGGCTAAAAAACAAGTCTGTCAAAAGAACTGAAATAAGGGGGCAGTCTGCAGAGGCTTAGATACAAGATAATCACAGAGGTAAAAAGTGTATTTATATAACTGTGTTGGTTATGCAAAACTGGGTAATGGGTAATAAAGGGATTATCTTTATTTTTAAACAACAAAAAGTCTGGTGTTGACTGTCCCTTTAACTTATTTTTCATGCGTATAAGGTGGTCCTTTGTACTAAATTGGGGTTGTGGCTCTAAAATTTTACCTACAGGCTACTAAAGATTTTCGTCAGTCTTCTGCCCTGTTTGTTTGTTTTGGGAGAAAGGTTCTTCAAACGGTGGTGCCTTCTGTTTAGGTCTGCCTGTCTTGTTCTCCCCTGTTCATTCCGTGTCCTCTAGCTTGAGTATTGGTTCCCACTAGTAATTGGAATGACGTTGTGGACTCTCCATGTCATAGGAAAGAAAACAAAATTTATGCTTACCTGATAAATGTATTTCTTTACGGACATGGAGAGTCCACGACCCCACCTTTAATTAAGACAGTATTTTGTGTTACACCTCAGGCACCTCTACACCTTTGTGTTATCTTCTTTTCCATTTCCCTTCTGGAAAATGACTGGGGGTTATGGGTAAGGTAAGTGACACTTAACAGCTCTGCTAGGGTGCTCTTTGCCTCCTCTTGCTGGCCAGCAGTGAATGTCCCACTAGTAATTGGAATGACGTTGTGGACTCTCCATGTCTGGAAAGAAGGAAATTTATCAGGTAAGCATAAATGTTGTTTTTACATTCCGATGTTCTTCACACAGAATAAAATGTCTGATTATTTTCTTTTTTCCTTTTCTACTATCTGAAGAACATAGGAATGTAAATACACAGTAAAACACATTATAAAATATTAAAATTGAATTAAAATGATTTTTCATGTTTTAAGGTCTGAATGGAAAAGGCTCCAAAGTGTGTGTATATATATATATATATATATATATATATATATATATATATATATATATATATATTTGTATGTATATACAAAACACAGGAATCCCAGTTGGTTTGTTGTTGGCGGCTGCTGGTTAGGGTCCCAGGAGGGGAGAGACCTAGACATCGTCCTGGGCTTAAGCCGTGTGGTGCCAAACTGACCCTCCCATTTTCGGCTTTAAACATTGATGTGTGCCTGCTGGCGAGTGCCAGGTTTTTTTGTGTGTGTGTGTGTGTGTGTGTGTATGTATATATATATATATATATATATATATACTCACTGGCCACTTTATTAGATACACCTGTTCAATTGCTTTGTAGCACAAATTGCTAATCAGCCAATCACATGGCAGCAACTCAATGCATTTAGGCATCTACACGTAGTGAAGACGACTTGCTGAAGTTCAAACCAAGCATCAGAATAGAGAAGAAAGGGGATTTAAGTGACTTTGAAAATGGCATGATTTTTGGTGCCAGGTGGGCTGGTCTGAGTATTTCAAAAACTGCTGATCTACTGAGATTTTCACAAACAACCATCTCTAGGGTTTACAGAGTATGGCCCGAAAAAGAGAAAATATCCAGTAAGCGGCAGTTGTGTGGACGAAAATGCCTTGTTGATGTCAGAGGTCAGAGGAGAATGGGCAGACTGGTTTGAGATGATAGAAAGGCAACAGTAACTCAAATAACCACTCGTTACAACCAAGGTATGCTGAATACCATCTCTGAACGCACAACAAGTCGATCCTTGAAGCAGATGGGCTACAGCAGCAGAAGACCAAACTGGGTGCCACTCCTGTGGCTACAAATCACACAGGCTCACCAAAATTGGACAATAGAAGATTGGAAAAACATTGCTTGGTTTCATGAGTCTCGATTCTAGCTGTGACATTCAGATGGTAGGGCCAGAATTTGGCATAAACAACATGATAGCATTCTGCCTTTTATTAACGGTTCAGGCTCTTGGTGGTGGTGTAATGGTGTGGGGGATATTTTCTTGGCACACTTTGGGCCCCTTAGTACCAATTGAGCATTGTTTAAATGCCAAAGCCTACCAGAGTATTGTTGCTGACCATGTCCATCCCTTAATGACTAAAGGGTACCCATCTTCTGATGGCTACTTCTTGCAGGATAATGCACCATGTCACCAAGCTCAAATCAACTCAAACTGTTTTTTTGAACATGACAATGAGTTCACTGTACTCCAATGACCTCCACAGTCACCAGATCTCAATTCAATAGAGCACCTTTGGGATGTGATTGAACGGGAGATTCACATCATGGTTGTGCAGCCGACAAAATTGCAGCAACTGCATGATGCTATCATGTCAATATGAACCAAAATCTCTGAGGAATGTTTCTAACACCTTGTTGAATCTATGCCACGAAGAATTAAGGCAGTTCTGAAGGCAAAAGGGGGTCCAACCCGGTACTAGCAAGGTGTACCTAATAAAGTGGCCAGTGAGAGTATTTATAAATACATAAATATACATGTATATACACATAGATATGCATAAACAGTTATGGCCAAAATTTGGCACCCCTGCATTTCTGTCAGACAATGCACCACTTTGCCAGAAAATTGTTGCAATTACAAATGTTTAGGCATTCTCATGTTTATTTATTTTTTTGTTTGTATTAGTATGACACAAAAAAGTGGAGGGAAAAAAAAGCCAAATCTGACACATTCCACGCAAAACTCCAAAAATGGACTGGACAAAATTATTCTGACGGCATCAGAATGAGGCTTCCATTGTAGCCTATGAAAGCACACTCTCTTGAGCGCAATGCTTCCCAGAAATTACTGTCAACTTGTAATACCAGCGCACATTAGTAAAAGCGATATGTAGCGCTCCACTTGTAATCTGGCCCTAAGTGTACCATAGATTGCACTACTGCATGTGAATTTGGTTATTGATATGGAAATGAGCACTCATTATGTCACTTTTTGCTTCTATCCACTTTAACATGGACCCTTGGTAATGCGTGAAATCTTTATAGCGCAGTTTGTAAAACACAGCAGGGGTTTAAAGCGTGGGACTGAAAAATGTATTCTCATACAGCTGTTTAGACCTTTTAGTACTGGCCAGCTGTCAGATTAGAGCATTAAGTACTCACTAAAAGGGTCTATGCCACCGAAAAACACGTTGGTTTTAAAGCACTAAAGCTGTCGATATATTATACTATACGTTTACTGAGTTACAGAGTGTAATTTAAAGGGATATGAAAGTCAAAAGTGACCTTTAGATTCAGATAGAGCATGTCATTTTAAGAAATGTTTCAATTTACTTATATTGTCTTATTTACTTTGTTCACTTGTTATCATTTGTCAAAAAAAGCATACCTAGATAGACTCAGCAGCAGCTATACATTACTGGAAGCTAGCTCATATGTCTCATATGTCACCAGTGTTTAGCTAGGTCCCAGTCGTGCATTGCTGCTCTGAAACTGACTTTAAAGGGACAATAAAGTCAAAATTAAACATTCAGATAGAGCATCCAGTTTACTTATATTATCATTCTCTTAGTATCTTTAGTTGAAAAGTTAGCTCAAAAGCAGCAATGAACTACTGGGAGCTAGCTGAACATATCTAATGAGGTAATGACAAGAAACATAAATGTGCAGTCACCAATCAGCAGCTAGTTCCCAGTAGTGCATTGCTGCTTCTGGGCCTACCAAGGTGTACTCTTCAACAAGGGTTCTCGGTAGAACAAAGCCAATTTGATAATAGAAGTAATAAAAGTAAGTTGTTTACAATTGTATGCTTTCCACAAATTATGATGTCTAAATTTGACTTTACTGTACCTTTGTCTAAGTGCTTAGCCCCTTTTCAGGGGTGAAAGAATAGTTAGAACATTTTATTATTGCACTATTGATTGCATATAACACATTAGACTACTTTCTTTTTGTATCTTTTTGTCCCTTTTAAGGTACAGTAAAGTCAAAATTGAACCTGCAATTTTAAAGAATTTTCCAATTCGCTTCTAGTGTCAAATTTGCTTAATTCTCTTTGTATCCTTTGTTGAAAAGCTAGACACAGAAGCAGCAATGCACTTCTGGGAGCTAGCTGCTGATTTAAGGCTACACATGTAAGCCTTTTGTCACTGGCTCACACAATATGTCCGGCTAGCTTTCAGTAGTGCATTGATGCTTCTTAAACAAATGATACAAAGAGAATGAAGCAAATTTGACAATAGAAGCATATAGGAAAATTGTTCAAAAATATAATTTATACTTAACTGATAAATTAATTTCTTTGATGGTGGTGAGATTCCACAATCAATTACTCCTGGGAATTACTCTTTTCTACCATTAGGAGGAGGCCAAGATTCCCAAACCCCAAGAGCCCTATAAACCCCTCCCACCTCACACATACCTCAGTCTAATGCACTGGTATTTAAACCTGTCCTCAGGCATCCCTAACAGGCCACTTTTTGAGGTTATCTGAACTAGAACTCAGGTGAAATAATCAGCTCATTAGTAACCATGGTTTTTTTTAACTGCACTCATCCAGGGTAATCCTGAAAACCTGACCTGTTGGGGAGGCCTGAGGACAGGTTTGAAAAACTGTGGTTTAACGTGAAGCCAACCATAAGGAGGTAAGAAAAAGGAATGAGTCATAAAAAGTGGATTAAAAAAAAGATGTGCTAGAGAAAAAAACTAAAAACTAAACAGTCTCGTGGACTCTCACCACCATGGAAGAAATGAATTTATAAGGTGTTGTTTTATTTCATACAGGTGGTAAGAGTCCACGATTCATTACTTCTGGTAACTAATACCCACGTAATAACATGAAGGGAGGGATTTAAAAGCCTCTTTCTTCCACTGAGAAATTAAATCGAAATGAGCTGGAGAAGGCACTTTTTTTTTTTTTTTTTACAATAAGCACAAATAATAATGGTAGAAATGTGTTCAGGGGACTCAGTTTCTTGGATAGATTTAGGGACAAAATCAGACTGCATATCGTATATGGCAAAGAAATGCAATAAACACTATAACCCCTTAAAAACTTCTTGAGGAATGGAAATCACTTACCCCCTCCATAAATAGATTTCTAAATACACTCACAAGTACAATCTAAGCCGAACTGCAAAACAAAGCAGGAGACATAAACATAACATCCGAAGGCAGATAACGTTAATCAGAAAGAAATAATGCACGCAAAAAAACTAACAGCTAAAAAGAAAAACCCGACGTGCGCATAGCTGACGATGACCATGTGCTAACCAACGGTGCGTAAACCAGCTGACGCATGAAAGAACTAAAGAAAGACTAAAGGGACACGTGCAAAATTTAAACTTAGAGTGTCAAAAAAGCTGACGCGTGCAAAACAACAAGGAAGTAGTGTAAAGGATTCTGTCCCAGGGCCATATATATTAGTAAATATATATACATACTTAAAAAGTGCCCATAACATAGCTATAGAGTGTCTAAAATGTTAAATAAATTATACTTTCCGATACACACTCGTCAACCAGCAAATAAGCAGTAGAGAGGCAATCCAGTACTGAAACATATCAGCAAAGGTTAAGGATTAGGAGTATATTGTAGCTCTATAAAGGGAGGCAAAAGACAAGTTCCTGCGACCAATTATGTAAGGTTTATGAAAAATTTCCCAAAAGGTGAAAAAGAATCACAAACCATATCCCATATACATCCCTCTGACAAGCACTGTACTCTGATGGGAAACCGAAAACTCCTCTCTGAAGAATCAATTGCACATCTTCATTCTTCAACCACCTCCAGCAGAGCCAAAGTAAAGACTGAGGTATGTGTAAGGTTGGAGGGGGTTTGGAATCTTTGCCTCCTCCTAGTGGTAGAGAAGAGTAATTCCCAGGTGTAATGGATCATGGACTCTCACCACCTGTACGAAAGAAATTGCAGGTTCTGTCAGAATTATAAAAGAAATCGTTTCATCTTTTTTAAGATTGGTGCTTTACATTGAGCTAAAACTCAGGAGTGGGATCATGTGATAGATGGTGTCATTTTTTTGTGTGAATTTCTTATAATGATCTTATGTAGAGTATAAATAAAGAATCATGTGTTGCTTGAATTTGTAGGTATGGGCAAAAATGACAGATCAATCAAGTACTCCTAAAATGTTCTCTTCTAATTGTATCCAGTACCCATGTATAAGTAATTAAGGATATCCAGGCCGTCAGAAACAATGACAGTAGTGTTACCTGCTCTGAGGACAGTGGCAGGTGAGTTTGACTGGATTGGTACCTGTAAACACATAAAATAGGTTTCTTAAAGGGCCATAATAATTATATGATAAATCACTTGAAAGTGATGCAGCATAACTATAAAAAGCTGACATGAAAATATCACCTAAACATCTCTATGTAAAAAAAGGAAGATATTTTACCTCACAACTTCCTCGGCTCACCAGAATAACTGTTCTGTAAAAAAATTATCTTTTAAATTACTGCCCAGCTGCAGGTGGTAATAAAAAGGAAGCAATAAACAGCAGCCAATCAGAATCAGCAGTACTGAGGTTATGAACTGTTTTACTGTGATCTTATGAGATTTCATAGTAAATGTCCTTAAACTGAAAAGGGAAATAACATGAGTGTGCATGAGGCACGCTGCCTTACAGGTCCTGAGACAGGCATAATGATTTGCTGCTTAAAGTCCTTTACAATGGCACGTGAATACTGAGGACATTGTGAGGTCAAATATATTTCTTTTTTACATAGAGAAGTTCAGGTGGTATTTTCTATTTAGCTTTTTACAGCTATGTTGCATCACTTTCAAGTGTTTCAATATTTGGGAATCATGTCCCTTTAAGACACGATCTTGGAGGACAGACCCCCAAGTATAGCAGATTGCCAATGCCTGTATAGGTTTGACCTCAAGTATTCTTTACTTAGGCAAAATGTACCTCTACCACAGCATCTAACTTGAGATCAAGATCTCGAATTCTGGAGAACTTTGAGTTTCTTTTTCTATCACTTTGGATGAAACATGCTTTTACCCCCTCAACTTTAAAAATCATGGAGTCTATGTATTGTCTAAATAAAATAGTAATAGCTATTTAAGATAGCTCTAGGGTTGCCAGGTGTCCAGTATTCAGCCGGACAGTCCAGTATTTTAGCTATGAGTGTTAGCTAAATGTAAAATGCCTCCTATGCATTATAAATATGGAGCATAAAGAAGTGAGGGGGTCAAAGGGTTCAATCAGTGTTTACATATAATTCTAGCAAAGGAAAAAGTATTGATTTTAATGTTAATGCCAACCAAGGGGTACCATGACTGCTCTGGTATAAAAAGTATACATGGTGTGATCAAGAGCTTGGGCTTTTACAGGGGCAATATGTGACATTACCTTCCATTGTGACCAGTTAGGTACAGATTGTACAGTATTTTTGAAGAGAACACCTGGCAACCATAGATACCTCTGATTGAGAATAATATAATTACATTAAAATTAAAATCCTGTCTAGGGAACAGGACACCTCAAAGGTATTGTACCTATCCATTTATCATATAGCCTAATGATAAACAACTAAGTTATCATAAAATATAAGCCAACCATTACTACTCCTAGGTCAAGTACACCCTATTATTAGTATTCTGGGTCATTAGTAGTCTGTTATCTTTTACAACAGTTCAGAAACCGCAGCAACCACAGGAAATAACTTAGTACTTTATACTGTATATTGTTATTTAAACATCTACTCTGAAACTCGTCTTTGCACAGGTGGCTTCTTTGAGAGCAAAGGATTTTTATATTAAAAAAAAAAAAAGTGCAAACTCGCTGTCAGTGACCCTAAACTTGAGTGCGCACATATTGAACAAAAATACTCGTCCATATGGGTCACATATTTTTGTTTGCATTTCTTCTCAAATTCTTTGCAAAATAGTCATATGGCTGAACGTGTATGAATGAGTATTGTTGCACAAGATGTGTACACTCAGCCGGCGGATTCTTTTGAATCTAGAGGTTTGCGTCAATGACAGAATGATGCACTGGCAGAGCCCAGTTAGTGTTATAAAACTTACAACATTACTTAGGGGCAGGACTTCTAATGTTTAAAAAAAAACCCAAATAGGCTAGAACCACACAAGTTTAAAAATACAAATAACATACTTAGACAGTTATTTGTGCAGTCATAGCTTTTCAAATATGCTAATAAGTTAAATTAATTATTTTTGGGGGGGTTCAGGAATGGCAAGTGCATTTGAAAAATCAGTCTTGCAATGTTGTATGTCTAGTGGGCTACATATGCAGCCAACTCTAAACTAAGCAGAGACAAACTCTTTGTTTTCATGATAATCCAGATTCTGTCAGATATCTAAATAGTAGCTGTTGGTTTATTCTGCAAACAGCTTTATTATTACTACCTATAAGAAGTGATTATGGTCAGTTTCAGAGGGGTCTTATTCTCAAGATATACCCCCCTTTAGAGCTGTTTAGTTATATATGCATGATGCATAACTTTTGAACTTAAAAGGACATACACTAGATTTTTCTTTGCATAAATGTTTTGTAGATGATCCATTTATATAGCCCATATGGGAGTGTTTTTTGTAACAATGTATAGTTTTGCTTATTTTTAAATAACATTGTGCTGATTTTCAGACTCCTAACCAAGCCCCAAAGTTTTAGAAGTATACTGATGTATACCTACTACAGCTTGCTCCTGTTTGTGTAAAGGGTCTTTAATTATGCCGAGGAAGGCAGGAGTGTCTGCTGTTTTTGCTATACAGCCACTTTCAGTGGGTGTTCCAGCTAACCTTTTTAACAGTGCTAAACTGGGAGCTTCTAAGGAAGTTTTTAAACAGCTATACTGTATTTTTATATCAGTGTCGGTGCATATTATTCTTTATAGTAGTGTCGATTACATAGTTCAATGAAAATTGGTGTATAATGTCCCTTTAACATCCATCTATCCTGTGCCCTCTTATTTGTTTAGAATATTTCATGTAATTATTGATTCTTACAAACAGATGAATACATATTGTAAAAATCTACTTTGTTATATTAGCTATTAATAAATATACTTATTATTACTGGTTTCTTTTAGACGGCAGTAAGCATATTCAAAGGATGTGAAGCAGGTGACTAAGAATTACAATGAACATAATGGATTTGTGGGGTAAGATGCAGAGCTAGAATTTTTCACTAGTCCTGGACAAACAAGAAACTGCAACAGATTAGTAAGAAATTCAACTTTAATACTGGCTGGACAGGAGATATTTTCCTACCCTTGTTAATGAATTTATGGAGCAAGGACTAAAGGAAAACACAAATGAGTTTGTTTGAAAAAAAAAAAGAGACTTTATGTAGTTTAAAAAAAAGTTTTTGGTCCTCTTTGCAAAGATAATTCCACAAGTCTGTGAGCCACTGGTGACGCCATGTTGAAATTTCGCTTTCACTATATTCCAGTGCTGATCTGTTTGCATATGTGCAGTAACTCCGCCTGCAACTTGCAGTGAAACCTAGGTTCCAAAATAGCGGTACCCATAATTAGAGGGATGAAATGTATTTAGTGTTTTATGTCCCTTTAAGTACGGATAAAGTTCCACTGCTTTATATTTTTTAGACTGCAAAGCCACAAGTTGGGATATCACAGAGAGGAAAGTAGCTAAATTTTACTTTGCCATAAATAACTAGTTAAAGGAAAAAAATAAAATCAAGATTTTGAGATGAACACAATAAAGGATTTACCACACAACTCTGAAAAATATTTTAATGATCCAGTTTGTCCAGAGAAAAGTGTCTGGTGGTATATAAGATGCTGTCTAAATGAAAACACACACTGTTTTAAAGGGTTTTATTTAAAAAAAAAAAGTTAATATATACAAAAAGAAACAGGTTCAACAGAAATTTGTACAATAAAAAGATGGACCTGAATTAATACCTTTTTTTTTTTTTTTATAAATAAAACATTTTATTTTACATTGCTTTGTACTTATTAGAATACTTTAGCATTGCTCTCTGAGAAATCCAGACTCACTTGCTTGCATCATTATAAGATTAGAACAGACGAGCGGTAAAATGTGCTAAATTGTGGATGGGTATATTTCAAGAAAAAGAAGAATCATTAACCCATAAAACTGCATAGTAATAGGTTTAACCCCCATGCTCTGGCACAGGTAGGTTACTACCCTCGAAATGCAAAAGTTCAGAGGACAGAGAGTGAGGCTAATGTTTTATACTAAAGTCAGTAGGTCTACAATTCACAAGGTGCAGCAAAACACGAACTCATACATGAACTCTACAATCTATACTACATTTAAGTCTTATAGATTGTTGTTAAAAAAGAGTGAAATGAAAACTAATGGGATAGTTTATTTTAAAAAAAATGATTTGTCCTATAAATACCACTGTTGGTTTTCCTATGCTTAAATAAACCTGTGAATAGATTAGATGACAGGATATTAACAGCATTCTTTATTATTACACGTGTGCTTAGGGCTCTTTGCATTTTTAATAAGTGTATCTATGAAATGATAGTTTAATGTGCTTAACAGAGTGAATTAAAATCAAGCGGTTTAGATTTTTAGTGTTTGTTTTCTTGAGGCAGAAAAGGCTACTGGCAAACATATTTAAAATTAGGCTAAGATCATACACAACTGTACAATGCAATCTATAGTAATTGCACACAAAAAAAAATAGGTTTTAAAAAAATTTTTTTGCAGGGTTATGCCATTTCAAACTAGTACAGGGATACACCCCCTGAAAATTCTTGTGGGATTTGTGTTTCGGATCTTCTTCTTGAAGAGAATTACATGGCGCTCTATGGTTAGATCTAAAACTCAGTGTAGCTTTGTCCTATATATAATCTGAGGACACCTGCAGGTTCCAGGTTTCCAATAGTCAACAGCAAAGAAAAAAAACTAAGTGTGCATTCTAGTGATTTTTTTTTCCTCTTAATGTTAAAGTGTAAGTGTATATATATGTAAGTGTATATTTAAGTTTGTGTTTAATGTAACACTGATCAAGGTATAGTAGATACCTGCAATAAAATGTTAGGAATAGCACCATATTATCTCAGTTCAATACCATAACTGTGAAGTGTTTGTGCATTAATTGCATATCTATTTCCTAAATTTGTTTTGGGGACACCCTTGGAATACCTTTTAAGATAACATAACAACTGATTTAATCTATATAAGACTGATATTCAAACATGTCATGACAGAAAAAAAAATACTGAGAACTAACATCTGTCACTAAAAAAACATTTCTAAGTTTGAGACATTTTGCTCAAGAAAACATATCAAGTAATTTTAAATGTTTTTACTTTAAGCCCTAGCTTGGCTTTAATAATCGGTTTGCAAAACAAATAATGAATTTGAGCCAATTTGTTATGAAATTTGTTCAGTTCATTTAGTTCCCCCTATTTATTAAATTGAAAAACTAAATGAGCTAATGAATGCTTTGTGGGTTTATTTAATAAATGAATTTCAGACAAAATTAGAACAAATCCCTTATTTATTTGCACATGTTGGTTTGAGAACAGTGCTCCTCTAAGGCCAGTTTTGTGTGCGGCCCAGCAGGGAGCCACACCTTGCAGTCCGCATTGTGTAGTGTTTGCTAATTGCTCTAATGAACGGTTTTACTGCTGGGCCGCACACAAAACTGGACTTACTGTTATATGGGCATCAGAGTTCAAACTGTCTAGGGTCACTCTGCTGACCCTAATACATAAGCGTATAACAAAAAAGAATTTGGACATCATTAGACATGGCTTTCATCCTCAAAATTGCACCAACTTTCAAAAGTTAAAATGCCAAACTGCTTGTCTTAATGTAGAGGAATCTAGACTTTAAATTACTGTTTGTCAGTAAAGTTGAACTGTGTAGATAGTGCAAGCCATTTCTGGACTTAATCATACAAAATGTTTTCTAGTTTAGAACATAATTTGCTGAGCACAATATATTTGTGCAAAATACTATCCCTACAAGGAAGTAGGAAGATTATACCAGCAGGCCTTTTAGGCACAATGCTTTCTAATGTTTTCTATTAAATAACTTTCTTTTTTTTATTTAAGTGACATATGACTCATCTGTTAAATCAGAGAAAATATATCATATACACCTTGAAATACTAACAAGTTTAGACATTATTACAAGCATTTGTAATATCATTACTGTAGTATAAAGATACAGAAACCAATAAAAAGTGATCAAAAAAATCTGAAACAGGGAACAAATATATTTGTATTGCACAAATGTAAAAATAAATGCTCAGGGCTTATCTAAATCAGGTGAACCTAGCAATGTTAATTTATTTTCACCCTTAAAGGGACACTGAACCCAATTTTTTTCTTTCATGATTCAGATAAAGCATGGAATTTTAAGCAACTTTCTAATTTACTCCTATTGTCAAATGTTCTTCATGCTCTTGGTATCTTTATTTGAAATGCAAGAATGTAAGTTAGATGCCGGCCAATAAAAAAGTGTCAGAGTTCTAAACCAAAAAAAAGCTCAGATGCCTTCTTTTTAAAATAAAGCTAGCAAGAGAACGAAGAAAAATTGATAATAGGAGTAAATTAGAATGTTGCTTAAAATTGCATGCTCTATCTGAATCACAAAAGAAAATATTTGGGTTCAATGTCCCTTTAAGTAGAGTGTTCCGGTATTAAATATATGTTAAAAGGAAAAGTCACCAGAAGAACATATATAAGTCCTGTGTTGGGTGTAGTTTTAGATCAAGAACTGTAATATCACAGACAAGGAATACACTGAAATGGCACAATGTAACAAACAACACAGATTGATAGGGGTTACATTTGGAGGTAGAATGAAGGGGGGAAAAAAGGACAAGCCATGTCTACTGCACCCAAACATGACTCAGTTCAAAATCTGTTTTTATCCTTTTCAATACTAGGAACAAGGGCTAAAGCAACTTATAATGAAAGGAACAACCTAAAATAAATTAAGTGCAGTTTATAAGTAATATTATAAATGTTACATCTCTATTCCTGGAAATACTATTGCAAAACTTGCCTGAAGCCATCTATGCAGGCAAGCAGGACGTTAGACAACTCTTTATTATATTTGCCATAATATGTGCCAGATATTGTCTTTACCAACTTCTGGTGTTAACAGCATCATGAAAAACAATATATTTAGATTGCTCAAAAAGTGCCAAATGCATCAATTAGATTCTTTGCTCTTTTTACATTGCCGATTTGCAACCACATTTTTTTTTTCCAACCACAAATAAGATGTTTTTTACCTCTGGTTAAAAAGGAAATAGTTAACAAAAATATGAATTTACTTTAGAGCTCCAAATTAAAATTGTTTTGCAGGTGGAGCTAACTTTTTCAGTACATCATTTACTATGCAATTTTGTTAAACAAGTGAGCATGAAATTAAATGGTAGAGTAGGTTAGGTTGTCCACCATAAATGGAAGCCACTGACTTTTTAACTTCCCTTGTAGTTAGAAAATCAGATAATGAAAAAAAAAATCTTGTTTTTTTAATATAAATGTTTGTGATGCTGATTTAATTTGGAGAGTTCTGTCCACACTGCAAGGTCTGCTTCATTTCAGCCCCTTAATGGAGCCAATATACAAAAAGGGAAGGCGGGAGGGTATCACCGCTTCACTTTAGAGTCTTCCTTTATTTTCCAGATCATAAGTTCCATGCAGGAGCAAGCATCCTCACTCGAATCATGGCCATCCACTAAAAAAACAAAAACAAGGAAACATTTAAAAAAAAAAATATCAAAATGTGGTGGTATTTTGTTTTAAAGTTGGTCCTCAAGGCAAGAACAAAACCATAATGACAGTCTCTTTACATGCAGCCTAAATTAAAGTAACCAAACCTGAATATCAAGCAGAAAACATCAAATTTTGGCATATATTTGATGATCATGAAGGATAAGATTTTGACACATCGTTTGTGGGTTTGATTTATCAAGCAAGGGTGGACAGGGGCTTACATATTCGCCCCTGTCCGCCCCAGTTCTCCTCTGACGGGCAGCAATAGCTGCCAGAATTTAACATCGCACACGAGTGCTATTTTACGCTTGTGTGCAATACCGCCCCCTGCCCGCGCATAGCCAATCAAGTGCGGGCAGAAGCTGTCAATTTCCACGGTCAGACGAGACTGGCGAGATTTAAACTCTCCACCTGAGAGGTGGATAAGAGGGTAGGGAAGCAGAGGTCTTGATAAATCAAGCCCTGTGTGTAACCTACCATTACATATATTAAAAATGGTTGCCAAAATTCTATTGGGCTGGCAATAAACAAGTATTTGAGTTTGTAGTTAAAGGAACAGTCTACACCAGAATTTGTATTATTTTAAAAGATAGATAATCCCTTTATTACCCATTCCCCAGTTTTGCATAACCAACACAGTTATAATAATATACTTTTAACCTCTGTGATTATCCTGTATCTAAGACTCTGCAAACTGCCCCTTTATTTCAGTTCTTTTGACAGACTTGCAGTTTAGCCAATCAGTGCCTGCTCCCAGATAACTTCACGTGCACAGTGTTATCTATATGAAACACATGAACTAACACCCTCTAGTAGTGAAAAACTGTTAAAATGCATTCTGAAAAGAGGTGGCCTTCAAGGTCTAAGAAATTAGCATATTAACTTCCTAGGTTAAGCTTTCAACTAAGAATACCAAGAGAATAAAGCAAAATTGGTGATAAAAGTAAATTGGAAAATTGTTTAAAATTACATGCCCTATCTGAATCATGAAAGTTTATTTTGGCCTAGACTGTCCCTTTAAGAGAAATATCCCTCATAACTTAGTCTCCACTCACCACAGTGTTTAGAAACAAAAATACAATCTTAATAAAGAAAAACTAATTCCTATTATCAGTCATTTGTAAATTGCCAACAGATTACACAGCATTATAAAACTAATCAATAATTATTATACCACACAAAACCAACACTGTTTTAACTCAGAGCCACACGATATAGGCTCTTTTATTTTTTAATTATAAAAAAGTCCCCAAATTCTACCACTTTTACATCAAATGTAGGGAAAATGTTCTTCAAAATAATCTAAAAAAAATATATTTTTACATGTTGTCCCTTTGTGATCCCACCCAGTTAGACATTTTCTTCCCAGTTCTACACTCTACTCTTATTTAATTCAAATATTTTTAGATTTTAATAGCTCTTAATCCAAGAACATTTGAGTTACTTTACTGCTTCAATTTCTACAATGCATTCTCTTTTTTGAACCACCCTGTCATTACCATTATCCTGGATAATACGTTTGAGGTGATCCGCCATAAGGGAACGCAGTGCACGTTTGTAAGGCAGGCCCAGGCGGTGAGGGAAGACTATGGCTGTGTCCACCACCGTTGGATGAATGAGCTGAGGAAAAAAATATATCATGTCAGTCCTAAATTGTACAAACTTTGTATAGGGTAAATAGCTATATTGTCGCTAACTAAAACGTAATATATGATTAAAGGGACAGTCTACACCTTAGTTATCTTAAAGTCTTACCCTAGATTAATCTGCAAATGGCCTCCTGTAACTTTTCTACATCATGCAGTAGGAATAGTAAAAAAGTTATTTTAAAATTAATATTATTTCTGACCACTTTGAAATGGCTGCCAAGCTCTGCCCACTGATGACATCACAATGTGGGCTGCACATGGCGTCCAATCACAAAAGGCTCACGAGTTAGATTTAACAGACTGTCAATGTTATTCGGCAGAGTGCCTAGATGGAGCCCAGATTGTGATGTCACCACTGGACGGAGCTTGACAGTCATTTCCAAGAGGCCAGAAACAATAGTTTAAAATAACTTTTTTTACTGTTCCTGCTGTATGATATACAAAGGGGTGCAGGAGGCTATTTGCAGCTTACTCCTTAAAGGGACACTAAACCCAAATATTTTCTTTCATGATTCAAGTAGAGAATACAATTTTAAACAACATTCCAATTTACTTCTATTATCTAATTTGCTTCATTCTTTGGATATCCTTGATTGAAGAAATAGAAATGCACATGGGGGAGCCAATCACACAAGGCATCTATGTGCAGCAACCAATCAGCAGCTACTGAGCCTATCTAGATATGCTTTTCAGCAAAGTATGTCAAGAGAATTAAGCAAATGAGATAATAGAAGTAAATTTAAAAGTTGTTTAACCTCTTAAGGACATATGACGGAATTTTTCCGTCATAAAACAATTGAGCAAACTGAATGCTGTGTCCTTAAAGCGTTAAAATGGCATACTCTTTTTAAATCACAAAAGAAAATATGTGGGTTTCATGTCCCTTTAAGATAACTAAGATGTAGACTGTCCCTTTAATCTATGTTCTTACAATGTCTAACAATGTCATATAAGCAGAGATTTAGAAACCTGCGTGTGTAAGATGCACTACAAAAAAAATCTCCAACACTTTACAGGCTGAGTAACTCAAGAAAAAACAAATAAGTGAAAACAAACATGCGGCTGACAACCTTTAGTGCAAAAAGATCACTTTCTAAGCTGTGTCCTATAAGAATGGTGTCTGCACTGAACATGCAGAGTAGAACGGCTTGAACATCTCTTATAGTAATTGTAGTGTTGTGAAGATCCTCTTCTGTAACTCCAGAAAACCTAAAGACATTTGATAAAAGAAACACTGCTGTTAGATTGTGTTACTGGAATCTCACTTATAGCTTCACAGCGCATAAGAACGGTACTAGATACACTGTATAGTCAATAGAAAAACGGGGGGGGGGGGGATAATTTTTAATGGGGCGAGCTATAAAACCAAATCTATCCATATCCAGTGTTCTCCACAGAAAAATTTACCAGCCAGGTGGCATTATGAAATAGTCAGGTGGGGTCAGTGTAATATTTTCTATTATTATATACTTTTCTGGTATCCAAAGCACAATTTAACATAAATGTATTTAATGATAATTTGTGCAATAAAATTGGAATATTTTTAGTATTAGCTAATCTTAGGTTAATATTGGCTAAAATTTTTAGCTGGGTGGTCCGTAAAATCAGCCGGGTGATGCACCTGTTAAAAAAAGTCCTAGGGAGAACACTGGTTATTACAGTGATAGTAAATCCTAGCGTTTGTGAAACACTAGGATTTACCAGTGGAACAAATAAAGGGGAATTTCAATCATGAAGTATAAAATACTTGATAGTTTGCCACACTGAGCACCTCAGGTAGCCTACGGCAGAACGCTATTTTGCTGCGAGGTGATCTTAGATAATAGCGTGCTAGCTATCTGCCATCATGCCAGCTGGCTCTCACAGCTATTGGCTAAGAGGTGGAAACGTCACCTCAAAGCAAAATAGTGTTCTGCCGTGGGCGGCTTGAGGCGCTCAGCATGGCGAACGCTTCAGACAAATAAAGGAACTTTCAGCATTAAGTATTTTATACTTCATGACTGAAAGTCCCCATTATTTTTTCCACTGATAAATCCTAGCGTTTCACAAACAAATCACTTTAATCAATCAAATTTTTCTACACCCAATGTGATTTTAGTGAGTAGATATCCTCCACTACCAGTGCTGCTAGGTAGATGCTCTGACTACTTAAGTAGACAGAATGTCTACAAGAAGTCCTCCACTACCAGTGCTGCTGGGTAGATGCTCTGACTACTGAAGTAGATAGAATGTCTACAAGAAGTCTGAGAACACTAATTGCTACATATGCCCCTTCTGTAGCTGCTGGAGTCAGTTTACATATTGTCAAACAAAAATCTGTTTGAAGAGAGGGGATTGACCAGGAAAGCACTTTGATAAGAATTGGCTTTCTGATACAACACAATCCTGTCAGTGTTAAAAATATATAAAGGCTGCAACTCCGTTTTTAGAGGTTTAAAAGCAAAGGATAGAATGCTGTTGCATATTTCAGGCCACTGGACTCAAATTTCTGGTTGCCAATTACAAAAACAAAACAAATATCTGCACATATAAAATGTATTGTGTAACAAAAATTGTATATGGATGGTTTAAAACAGAAACAAATTTATTTTTCCTACAGCTTATTTAAAGAAACCATAGGTGAAAAGTGTTTCTGTAGCAGTACAATTATTTCAGTTATGAACTTTCCAAATACATTTTTTTTTATATAAAAAAGGTTGTTTGTATCTGTAAACACACACAAAAATCTCTATAAAATACAAAATATAACTATCGACAGCATCACATTATGTAAAAAGGATTAAAAGGGACAGTCTACTTTAAAATGTGTATGGTTTAAAAAGATCCCATTAAAAAAAAGGTGACCCATTTAACACAAGCAATCATATCCCTGAGTTCTGTTTCTAGCCAGAAATGTATCTAAACCGTTTGTAACTGTATCTAGGGTATTGGCATTCACTACCTTCTCAAGTAATTAGTTCCACAATTTGATTGCTCTTGCAGTGAAAAAACGTTTAGGTTTCAGGAGATTAAATCTCCTTTCCTCCAGCCTTAAATTGTGACCTCTTGTCACAAACAATTTTCTTTGAATAAACGGAGCTTCTGTCATCTCTGTATATGTGCCTTGATTATATTTATGTAAAGTAATCATGTCACCTCTTAACTGCCTTTTTTTCTAGAGAAACAAGACCAAGTTTGGCAAACCTCTCCTCATAGCTTAAATTCTTCATTTCTATTATTAGCTTTGTGGCCCTACTCTGAACTTTTTCAGAGTCTGCAACGTCTTTTTTGATATCGGTCCCTAGAGCTTCACTCCATACTCAAGGTGAGGTCTTACCAAGGCTTTATATAGTGAAAAAATTATGCTTTCCTCCTTTGCATAAATGCCTCTTAACACATGCTATTATCTTATTAGCCTTAGAAGCCACTGCCCTGCATTGTGCGCCCATTTTTAGCTTGTTATCTATTACTACTCCCAAATCCCTTTCCTCCTCTGTTTGGCTAAGTCTTGTCCCATTTAAATAATAGGTTGCCTGCTTATTTTTACTTCCAAAATGTAGAACCTTACATTTTCCAGTTTCAGTATTAAATCTCTTTTTCCATTTACTTACCTATTCTTCTAGTTTTTGCAGATCCCCTTGCAATGCAAGTTAATCCTGCTTTGACCTAATGACCTTACACAACTTTGTATCTGCAAAAAAAGAGCTGTTGCTATTTAATTCTTGCTCCAAGTCATTATGCTACGGAGAATGAGCAAGAGGTCACAGTATATACGTATATGTATTTTGTGATCGGCTGATGGCTGTCACATGATACAGGGGAAGGGAAGATGGAATTAATCAATTATCAACTATGCAAGTTTCAATAAACAGAAGATTGTATGACGTGAAACAGATCTGCACAAATGTGAGAGGATGGAGGGGGAAGCAGTAAAAATTTAAGTGAAAGCTATAATGTTATTGTTTTAGTTAAATAAAACTTTTTAAACTATTTTAAAAGTTTTTATTCTAAAAATGAAAACCTTTGTTTGGTTGTAAATATTAAAAATGATAAGATCCAGGATTCTGATAGACTACACAATTTTTAAACAGCTTTCCAATATACTTCAATTATCAAATTTGCTTTAGTTCTCTTGGTATCCTTTGTTGAAGGAGCAACAATGCACTACTGGGAGCTAGCTGAATCATCTAACGAGCCAATGACAAGAGGCATATATGTGCAGCCACCATCAGTAGCGGCTTGTTGCTGCTGAATCTACCTAGGTATTCTTTTCAACCAAGGATACCAAGAGAACAAATCAAATTTGATAATGAAAATAAATTGGAAAGTTGTTTTAAATTGCATGCTCCGGAATGTTAGTGATATTTTAGATGGAGTTTAATTCACCAGTTTTAATGAAGACACTCCATAACTTACTTTTTTAACAGAGATATGAAATTCAAAAACCTTGCTCTCCGCTGCCAACTTCAAAATATAATTTTTCTGTAAGCTAATGGTGTCCTCCAATCAGCACTCTCTCCAATTCAAACTGTTAGCTATATCTATATTAAAAAATAAGTTATAGCGCATCTTCATTACAACTGATTAATTAAACTCCATCTAAAATATCACCAACATTCCGGATCTGATTTTATAAAGGGGAGAGTTTACTATCACTTTAAGATTATAATAACCAGCAGAAAGGAGTCTTAATGTAGAAAACCATTATCTAAATCAAGTATTAAAGACTAGGAATTTAAATTGTGATTTTTGGACAATATCTGAATTTCGCAGAACAGATCTGAAATTACAAGAAGATTTTTATTTTTACATTATACGCCAAAGGTGGTCAAAAGCTTGAATATAGGGCATGCAATTTTAAACAACTTTCCAATTCACTTTTATCAAATTTTATTTGTTCTCTTGGTATTCTTTGTTGAAGGCTAAACCTAGGTAGACTCATATGCCAATTCCTAAGCACTTGAAGGCGAACCCTTATCTCAAAGCATTTAACAGTTTTTCACGAAAAGAGGGTGTTAGTTCATGTGTGCCATATAGATAACGTGTTCACGCCTGTGGAGTTACTTATGAGAGGATACCGATAGGCTAAAATGCAAGTCAATTAAAAGAACTGAAATAAGGGGGCAATCTGTAGAGGCTTAGATACAAGGTAATCACAGAGGTAAAAAGTATATTAATATAACCATGTTGGTTATGCAAAACTGGGGAATGGGTAATAAAGGGATTATCTATATTTTTAAACTATACAAATTCTGGAGTAGACTGTCCCTTTAACCCCTTAAGGACCAAGGACGTACAGGGTACATCCTATATAAACAGTCACTTAATGACCAAGGACGTACCCTGTACTTCTTTAGGGTTTTCAAGCGCTGCAAGCAATCGTGTTTGCTTCCAGCCGCTTTCATGTTATTGCAGTGATGCCTCGTTTTTTAGGCATCCGATGCAGAGAGAGTCACTATGTGGCCCTCTCTGCACTGGCCAGCGATGGTGACGTTGGTAGGTGGGAGCCATAGCAGGAAGGCAGGTGGGCGGCCCATCATTGGTGAATATCCGGACCCTGTCCCCCTCTGTGGTCCTGGATCGCGTGAAAAGGCAGGGGTGGAGGGGGGAGTTAAACTAACAACACAGTCAAAGAAGGTAGAGGGGAAAAATGTTTGGTAAGGGATCTGGTAGGGGGAGGGTGGGTAGGGTATTAAGGGTGGGAAGCTACACTATAGAAATTGGGGGTTTTATTTATTTTTAAACAAAAAAAAGGCAATTTTTGTAGTAAAAGGGTACTGGAAGACTGCCAGTACCTAAGATGGCGGGCAATAGGTCGAGGAGCGAGGCTTAGAGAGCTGTTGGGGGGGGGGGTCAGGGAGGTTGGGGGGTAATGGGGGGTCCTCAGGGCCGTCTTTAATATTGATTGGACCCTGGGCAAAAATTTTCTTGGGCCCCCCCCCACCCCATGCAATTTTGATCTCCACCCAAACATCCCAAAAAACAACTAAATCTATTTTTTTTTATTATTATTAGCCCAGCGGTGGATCATCCACTGCTGGGCTAATCATTAAAAAAAAATAAAAAAAATGCAATATGTGAAACTGGACCTAAGCAGTACTAATAAGTAAATAAATATATAAATTCCTCCACTGTGGATTCATTTAATATTCTTTTGAATGTGATACTGGTGTGAGGTTAGCTGGTTAAAGAGATTTAGGGCAGCCAACAGGAGCAAAGCAAGGTAAAGGAGGAAGCATGGAGGTGCAGACAAATATAAGTTTACTGACTGGAACAGCAGAACTACTATGGGAAGCTGTAAAATCTGAGACAGAGAGAAAATAAAAACTATAAAAATAAACCTTACATTAATGTGTGAAGTATCAGCATGACGCTATACATCAGCCACACCAGCACATGTCGCTTCTTTGCTAGGCACAAGTTCCCTCTCACCCTGAACTAGACAATGCTGCATGGGGAGGGGCGTGTGTGCACTCACTTATTCTTCCCACTGACACCTTTCTACAAAGCACTATTCTCCTAACAAACTTCAGTTAGTTGATCTTAGGGCCACAGCAGAAAGAGCAGGGCTAAGGGGACCAGTAGACTGGATGCTGTCTGTCCAAGGCTGCATGGATACAGTGTGAGATGAGTCACACAGCCTCAAGACTGAAGAGAGCAGTGTATGCAGCTGCACAGATGCTCAAATCTTCATGTGCCTGCCGCTCCAGTTTTCTGCTGTATGCGCCTACAGTCAGCCCTACCCAGAAACAATCCCCACCACCAGAGCAGTTACCTGGTAACAGTGGTAACCCCAATAGGGTGCACATCTAAAACAGCTCATGGCACTAGCTTGGCATGTCACATGACACCGGCACGGTCTGGCACAGTTTTTTAAAAAAAATATAAGCAGAGTACTTTTGACTGTGACAGTATTAGGACTGAATGTGTGTGTTCCCCATGTCACATCAGCAGTCTGGTATGAACAATAAAAAAAAAAAAAAAAAAAAATTTTTTTTTTTTTTTTAGGACTCTTGGGCCCCTCAACAGAGACTGGGCCCAGGGCAGCTGCCCCTTTTGCCCTGTGTTAAAGACGGTCCTGGGGGTCCTACACTAATGATAAGATACATTTTCTTTTAAAATCTTAAAAAAACAAACAACCTTTATTTTTATACTGGCAGACTTTCTGCCAGTACTTAAGATGGTGGTGACAATTGTAATGTGGGGGAGGGAAGAGCTGTTTGAGGTGGGTCAGGTAGGGATCAGAGTGTGTGATGTGTCAGGTGGGAGGCTGATCTCTACACTAAAGCTAAAATTAACCCTACAGGCTACCTAATTAACCCCTTAACTGCTGGGCATAATACAAGTGTGGTACGTAGCGGCATTTAGCAGCCTTCTAATTACCGAAAAGCAATGCCAAAGCCATATGTCTGCTATTTCTGAACAAAGGGGATCCCAGAGAAGCATTTACAACCATTTGTGCCATAATTGCACAAGCTGTTTGTAAATTTCAGTGAGAAACCTAAAGTTAGTGAAAAAGTTAATATTTTTTTTTTATTTAATCGCATTTGGCGGTGAAATAGTGGAATGAAATATACAAAAATGGGCCTAGATCAATACTTTGGGTTTGTCTACTAAAACATACATACATATATATATATATACATACATGTGAAGTGTTATTCAGGTGTTCCTGACAGATAGATAGTGTTAAAATGTAACTGTTGCTAATTTTGGAGAAAAAAAAAAAAAAAAGTGGTTTGGAAATAGCAAAGTGCTACTTGTACTTATTGCCCTATAACTTGCAAAAAAAAAAAAAGCAAAGAACATGTAAACGTTGGGTATTTATCAACTCAGGACAAAATTTAGAAACTATTTAGCATAGGTTTTTTTTGGTGGTTGTAGATGTGTAACAGATTTTGGGGGTCAAAGTTAGAAAAAGTGTGTTTTTTCCTATTTTTCCATCATATTTTATAATTTTTTTATAATAAATTATATTATATGATGAAAATAATGTTATCTTTAGAAAGTACATTTAATGGAGAGAAAAACGGTATATAATATGTGTGGGTACAGTAAATGAGTAAGAGAAAAAAACATTTCTTTCATATTGGTAAGAGTCCATGAGCTAGTGACGTATGGGATATACAATCGTACAAGGAGGGGCAAAGTTTCCCAAACCTCAAAATGCCTATAAATACACCCCTCACCACACCCACAATTCAGTTTAATAAATAGCCGAGTAGTGGGGTGATAAAGAAAGGAGTAATAAAGCATCAACAAGGAATTTGGAAATAATTGTGCTTTATACAAAAAAAATCATAACCACCATAAAAAGGGTGGGCCTCATGGACTCTTGTCAATATGAAAGAAATGAATTTATCAGGTAAATTCTTACATAAATTATGTTTTCTTTCATGTAATTGGCAAGAGTCCATGAGCTAGTGACATATGGGATAGCAATACCCAAGATGTGGAACTCCACGCAAGAGTCACTAGAGAGGGAGGGATAAAAATAAAAACAGCCATTTTCCGCTGAAAAAATAATCCACAACCCAAAGTATAAGTTTAATCTTTAAATGACAAGAAAAACTTAAAACATCAGCAGAAGAATCAAACTGAAACAGCTGCCTGAAGAACTTTTCTACCAAAAACTGCTTCTGAAGAAGCAAATACATCAAAACGGTAGAACTTAGTAAATGTATGCAAAGAGGGCCAAGTGGCCGCTTTGCAAATCTGATCAACTGAAGCTTCATTCTTAAAAGCCCACGAAGTGGAGACTGACCTAGTAGAATGAGCTGTAATTCTCTGAGGCGGAGTCTTACCCGACTCCAAATAAGCTTGATGAATCAAAAGCTTTAACCAAGAAGCCAAGGAAATAGCAGAAGCCTTCTGACCTTTCCTAGGACCAGAAAATAAAACAAATAGACGAAGTCTTCCTGAAATCTTTAGTAGCTTCAACATAATATTTCAAAGCTCTTACCACATCCAAAGAATGTAAGGATATTTCCAAAGAATTCTTAGGATTAGGACACAAGGAAGGGACAACAATTTCTCTACTAATGTTGTTAGAATTCAAAACCTTAGGTAAAAATTTAAATGAAGTCAGCAAAACTGCCTTATCCTGATGAAAAATCAGAAAAGGAGAATCACAAGAAAGAGCAGCTAGCTCAGAAACTCTTCTAGCAGAAGAGATAGCCAAAAGGAACACTTTCCAAGAAAGTAGTTTAATGTCCAAAGAATGCATAGGCTCAAATGGAGGAGACTGCAAAGCCTTCAAAACCAAATTAAGACTCCAAGGAGGAGAAATTGATTTAATGACAGGTTTAATACGAACTAAAGCCTGTACAAAACAGTGAATATCAGGAAGTTTAGCAATCTTTCTGTGAAATAAAACAGAAAGAGCAGATATTTGTCCCTTCAAGGAACTTGCAGACAAACCCTTATCCAAACCATCCTGAAGAAACTGTAAAATTCTAGGAATTCTAAAAGAATGCCAGGAGAATTTATGAGAAGAACACCATGAAATGTCTTCCAAACTTGATAATAAATCTTTCTAGAGACAGATTTACGCGCTTGTAACATAGTATTAATTCCCTGAGTCAGAGAAACCTCTATGACTTAGCACTAAGTGTTCAATTTCCATACCTTCAAATTTAATTATTTGAGATCCTGATGGAAAAATGGACCTTGAGACAGTAGGTCCTGCTTTAACGGAAGTGGCCAAGGTTGGCAACTGGACATCCGAACAAGATCCGCATACCAAAACCTGTGAGGCCATGCTGGAGCCACCAGCAACACAAACAATTGTTCCATGATGATTTTGGAGATCACTCTTGGAAGAAGAACTAGAGGCGGAAAGATGTAAGCAGGTTGATAACACCATGGAAGTGTCAAAGCATCCAATGCTTCCGCCTGAGCATCCCTGGACCTGGACAGGTATCTGGGAAGTTTCTTGTTTAGATGAGAGGCCATTAGATCTATCTCTGGAAGACCCCACATCTGAACAATCTGAGAAAACACATCTGGATGGAGGGACCACTCCCCCGGATGTAAAGTCTGACGGCTGAGATAATCCGCCTCCCAATTGTCTACACCTGGGATATGGACCGCAGAGATTAGACAGGAGCTGGATTCCGCCCAAGCAAGTATCCGAGATACTTCTTTCATGGCTTGGGGACTGTGAGTCCCACCCTGATGATTGCAAATGAACGGTTCTCTCTTCAACAGAGGCCAAAATTGAAGAGCTCTGAAAAATGCACGGAGTTCTAAAATATTGATTGGTAATCTCGCCTCTTGAGATTTCCAAACCCCTTGTGCTGTCAGAGATCCCCAAACAGCTCCCCAACCTGAAAGACTTGCATCTGTAATTATCACAGTCCAGGTTGGGTGAACAAAAGAAGCCCCTTGAACTAAACGCTGGTGATTTAACCACCACGTCAGAGAGCGTTGAACATTGGCATTTAAGGATATTAATTGTGATATCTTGTTATCTATTACTACTCCCAAATCCCTTTCCTCCTCTGTTTGGCTAAGTCTTGTCCCATTTAAATAATAGGTTGCCTGCTTATTTTTACTTCCAAAATGTAGAACCTTACATTTTCCAGTTTCAGTATTAAATCTCTTTTTCCATTTACTTACCTATTCTTCTAGTTTTTGCAGATCCCCTTGCAATGCAAGTTAATCCTGCTTTGACCTAATGACCTTACACAACTTTGTATCTGCAAAAAAAGAGCTGTTGCTATTTAATTCTTGCTCCAAGTCATTATGCTACGGAGAATGAGCAAGAGGTCACAGTATATACGTATATGTATTTTGTGATCGGCTGATGGCTGTCACATGATACAGGGGAAGGGAAGATGGAATTAATCAATTATCAACTATGCAAGTTTCAATAAACAGAAGATTGTATGACGTGAAACAGATCTGCACAAATGTGAGAGGATGGAGGGGGAAGCAGTAAAAATTTAAGTGAAAGCTATAATGTTATTGTTTTAGTTAAATAAAACTTTTTAAACTATTTTAAAAGTTTTTATTCTAAAAATGAAAACCTTTGTTTGGTTGTAAATATTAAAAATGATAAGATCCAGGATTCTGATAGACTACACAATTTTTAAACAGCTTTCCAATATACTTCAATTATCAAATTTGCTTTAGTTCTCTTGGTATCCTTTGTTGAAGGAGCAACAATGCACTACTGGGAGCTAGCTGAATCATCTAACGAGCCAATGACAAGAGGCATATATGTGCAGCCACCATCAGTAGCGGCTTGTTGCTGCTGAATCTACCTAGGTATTCTTTTCAACCAAGGATACCAAGAGAACAAATCAAATTTGATAATGAAAATAAATTGGAAAGTTGTTTTAAATTGCATGCTCCGGAATGTTAGTGATATTTTAGATGGAGTTTAATTCACCAGTTTTAATGAAGACACTCCATAACTTACTTTTTTAACAGAGATATGAAATTCAAAAACCTTGCTCTCCGCTGCCAACTTCAAAATATAATTTTTCTGTAAGCTAATGGTGTCCTCCAATCAGCACTCTCTCCAATTCAAACTGTTAGCTATATCTATATTAAAAAATAAGTTATAGCGCATCTTCATTACAACTGATTAATTAAACTCCATCTAAAATATCACCAACATTCCGGATCTGATTTTATAAAGGGGAGAGTTTACTATCACTTTAAGATTATAATAACCAGCAGAAAGGAGTCTTAATGTAGAAAACCATTATCTAAATCAAGTATTAAAGACTAGGAATTTAAATTGTGATTTTTGGACAATATCTGAATTTCGCAGAACAGATCTGAAATTACAAGAAGATTTTTATTTTTACATTATACGCCAAAGGTGGTCAAAAGCTTGAATATAGGGCATGCAATTTTAAACAACTTTCCAATTCACTTTTATCAAATTTTATTTGTTCTCTTGGTATTCTTTGTTGAAGGCTAAACCTAGGTAGACTCATATGCCAATTCCTAAGCACTTGAAGGCGAACCCTTATCTCAAAGCATTTAACAGTTTTTCACGAAAAGAGGGTGTTAGTTCATGTGTGCCATATAGATAACGTGTTCACGCCTGTGGAGTTACTTATGAGAGGATACCGATAGGCTAAAATGCAAGTCAATTAAAAGAACTGAAATAAGGGGGCAATCTGTAGAGGCTTAGATACAAGGTAATCACAGAGGTAAAAAGTATATTAATATAACCATGTTGGTTATGCAAAACTGGGGAATGGGTAATAAAGGGATTATCTATATTTTTAAACTATACAAATTCTGGAGTAGACTGTCCCTTTAACCGCTTAAGGACCAAGGACGTACAGGGTACATCCTATATAAACAGTCACTTAATGACCAAGGACGTACCCTGTACTTCTTTAGGGTTTTCAAGCGCTGCAAGCAATCGTGTTTGCTTCCAGCCGCTTTCATGTTATTGCAGTGATGCCTCGTTTTTTAGGCATCCGATGCAGAGAGAGTCACTATGTGGCCCTCTCTGCACTGGCCAGCGATGGTGACGTTGGTAGGTGGGAGCCATAGCAGGAAGGCAGGTGGGCGGCCCATCATTGGTGAATATCCGGACCCTGTCCCCCTCTGTGGTCCTGGATCGCGTGAAAAGGCAGGGGTGGAGGGGGGAGTTAAACTAACAACACAGTCAAAGAAGGTAGAGGGGAAAAATGTTTGGTAAGGGATCTGGTAGGGGGAGGGTGGGTAGGGTATTAAGGGTGGGAAGCTACACTATAGAAATTGGGGGTTTTATTTATTTTTAAACAAAAAAAAGGCAATTTTTGTAGTAAAAGGGTACTGGAAGACTGCCAGTACCTAAGATGGCGGGCAATAGGTCGAGGAGCGAGGCTTAGAGAGCTGTTGGGGGGGGGTCAGGGAGGTTGGGGGGTAATGGGGGGTCCTCAGGGCCGTCTTTAATATTGATTGGACCCTGGGCAAAAATTTTCTTGGGCCCCCCCCCACCCCATGCAATTTTGATCTCCACCCAAACATCCCAAAAAACAACTAAATCTATTTTTTTTTATTATTATTAGCCCAGCGGTGGATCATCCACTGCTGGGCTAATCATTAAAAAAAAATAAAAAAAATGCAATATGTGAAACTGGACCTAAGCAGTACTAATAAGTAAATAAATATATAAATTCCTCCACTGTGGATTCATTTAATATTCTTTTGAATGTGATACTGGTGTGAGGTTAGCTGGTTAAAGAGATTTAGGGCAGCCAACAGGAGCAAAGCAAGGTAAAGGAGGAAGCATGGAGGTGCAGACAAATATAAGTTTACTGACTGGAACAGCAGAACTACTATGGGAAGCTGTAAAATCTGAGACAGAGAGAAAATAAAAACTATAAAAATAAACCTTACATTAATGTGTGAAGTATCAGCATGACGCTATACATCAGCCACACCAGCACATGTCGCTTCTTTGCTAGGCACAAGTTCCCTCTCACCCTGAACTAGACAATGCTGCATGGGGAGGGGCGTGTGTGCACTCACTTATTCTTCCCACTGACACCTTTCTACAAAGCACTATTCTCCTAACAAACTTCAGTTAGTTGATCTTAGGGCCACAGCAGAAAGAGCAGGGCTAAGGGGACCAGTAGACTGGATGCTGTCTGTCCAAGGCTGCATGGATACAGTGTGAGATGAGTCACACAGCCTCAAGACTGAAGAGAGCAGTGTATGCAGCTGCACAGATGCTCAAATCTTCATGTGCCTGCCGCTCCAGCTTTCTGCTGTATGCGCCTACAGTCAGCCCTACCCAGAAACAATCCCCACCACCAGAGCAGTTACCTGGTAACAGTGGTAACCCCAATAGGGTGCACATCTAAAACAGCTCATGGCACTAGCTTGGCATGTCACATGACACCGGCACGGTCTGGCACAGTTTTTTAAAAAAAATATAAGCAGAGTACTTTTGACTGTGACAGTATTAGGACTGAATGTGTGTGTTCCCCATGTCACATCAGCAGTCTGGTATGAACAATAAAAAAAAAAAAAAAAAAATTTTTTTTTTTTTTTTAGGACTCTTGGGCCCCTCAACAGAGACTGGGCCCAGGGCAGCTGCCCCTTTTGCCCTGTGTTAAAGACGGTCCTGGGGGTCCTACACTAATGATAAGATACATTTTCTTTTAAAATCTTAAAAAAACAAACAACCTTTATTTTTATACTGGCAGACTTTCTGCCAGTACTTAAGATGGTGGTGACAATTGTAATGTGGGGGAGGGAAGAGCTGTTTGAGGTGGGTCAGGTAGGGATCAGAGTGTGTGATGTGTCAGGTGGGAGGCTGATCTCTACACTAAAGCTAAAATTAACCCTACAGGCTACCTAATTAACCCCTTAACTGCTGGGCATAATACAAGTGTGGTACGTAGCGGCATTTAGCAGCCTTCTAATTACCGAAAAGCAATGCCAAAGCCATATGTCTGCTATTTCTGAACAAAGGGGATCCCAGAGAAGCATTTACAACCATTTGTGCCATAATTGCACAAGCTGTTTGTAAATTTCAGTGAGAAACCTAAAGTTAGTGAAAAAGTTAATATTTTTTTTTTATTTAATCGCATTTGGCGGTGAAATAGTGGAATGAAATATACAAAAATGGGCCTAGATCAATACTTTGGGTTTGTCTACTAAAACATACATACATATATATATATATATACATACATACATGTGAAGTGTTATTCAGGTGTTCCTGACAGATAGATAGTGTTAAAATGTAACTGTTGCTAATTTTGGAGAAAAAAAAAAAAAAAAGTGGTTTGGAAATAGCAAAGTGCTACTTGTACTTATTGCCCTATAACTTGCAAAAAAAAAAAAAGCAAAGAACATGTAAACGTTGGGTATTTATCAACTCAGGACAAAATTTAGAAACTATTTAGCATAGGTTTTTTTTGGTGGTTGTAGATGTGTAACAGATTTTGGGGGTCAAAGTTAGAAAAAGTGTTTTTTCCTATTTTTCCATCATATTTTATAATTTTTTTATAATAAATTATATTATATGATGAAAATAATGTTATCTTTAGAAAGTACATTTAATGGAGAGAAAAACGGTATATAATATGTGTGGGTACAGTAAATGAGTAAGAGAAAAAAACATTTCTTTCATATTGGTAAGAGTCCATGAGCTAGTGACGTATGGGATATACAATCGTACAAGGAGGGGCAAAGTTTCCCAAACCTCAAAATGCCTATAAATACACCCCTCACCACACCCACAATTCAGTTTAATAAATAGCCGAGTAGTGGGGTGATAAAGAAAGGAGTAATAAAGCATCAACAAGGAATTTGGAAATAATTGTGCTTTATACAAAAAAAATCATAACCACCATAAAAAGGGTGGGCCTCATGGACTCTTGTCAATATGAAAGAAATGAATTTATCAGGTAAATTCTTACATAAATTATGTTTTCTTTCATGTAATTGGCAAGAGTCCATGAGCTAGTGACATATGGGATAGCAATACCCAAGATGTGGAACTCCACGCAAGAGTCACTAGAGAGGGAGGGATAAAAATAAAAACAGCCATTTTCCGCTGAAAAAATAATCCACAACCCAAAGTATAAGTTTAATCTTTAAATGACAAGAAAAACTTAAAACATCAGCAGAAGAATCAAACTGAAACAGCTGCCTGAAGAACTTTTCTACCAAAAACTGCTTCTGAAGAAGCAAATACATCAAAACGGTAGAACTTAGTAAATGTATGCAAAGAGGGCCAAGTGGCCGCTTTGCAAATCTGATCAACTGAAGCTTCATTCTTAAAAGCCCACGAAGTGGAGACTGACCTAGTAGAATGAGCTGTAATTCTCTGAGGCGGAGTCTTACCCGACTCCAAATAAGCTTGATGAATCAAAAGCTTTAACCAAGAAGCCAAGGAAATAGCAGAAGCCTTCTGACCTTTCCTAGGACCAGAAAATAAAACAAATAGACGAAGTCTTCCTGAAATCTTTAGTAGCTTCAACATAATATTTCAAAGCTCTTACCACATCCAAAGAATGTAAGGATATTTCCAAAGAATTCTTAGGATTAGGACACAAGGAAGGGACAACAATTTCTCTACTAATGTTGTTAGAATTCAAAACCTTAGGTAAAAATTTAAATGAAGTCAGCAAAACTGCCTTATCCTGATGAAAAATCAGAAAAGGAGAATCACAAGAAAGAGCAGCTAGCTCAGAAACTCTTCTAGCAGAAGAGATAGCCAAAAGGAACACTTTCCAAGAAAGTAGTTTAATGTCCAAAGAATGCATAGGCTCAAATGGAGGAGACTGCAAAGCCTTCAAAACCAAATTAAGACTCCAAGGAGGAGAAATTGATTTAATGACAGGTTTAATACGAACTAAAGCCTGTACAAAACAGTGAATATCGGGAAGTTTAGCAATCTTTCTGTGAAATAAAACAGAAAGAGCAGATATTTGTCCCTTCAAGGAACTTGCAGACAAACCCTTATCCAAACCATCCTGAAGAAACTGTAAAATTCTAGGAATTCTAAAAGAATGCCAGGAGAATTTATGAGAAGAACACCATGAAATGTCTTCCAAACTCGATAATAAATCTTTCTAGAGACAGATTTACGCGCTTGTAACATAGTATTAATTCCCTGAGTCAGAGAAACCTCTATGACTTAGCACTAAGTGTTCAATTTCCATACCTTCAAATTTAATTATTTGAGATCCTGATGGAAAAATGGACCTTGAGACAGTAGGTCCTGCTTTAACGGAAGTGGCCAAGGTTGGCAACTGGACATCCGAACAAGATCCGCATACCAAAACCTGTGAGGCCATGCTGGAGCCACCAGCAACACAAACAATTGTTCCATGATGATTTTGGAGATCACTCTTGGAAGAAGAACTAGAGGCGGAAAGATGTAAGCAGGTTGATAACACCATGGAAGTGTCAAAGCATCCAATGCTTCCGCCTGAGCATCCCTGGACCTGGACAGGTATCTGGGAAGTTTCTTGTTTAGATGAGAGGCCATTAGATCTATCTCTGGAAGACCCCACATCTGAACAATCTGAGAAAACACATCTGGATGGAGGGACCACTCCCCCGGATGTAAAGTCTGACGGCTGAGATAATCCGCCTCCCAATTGTCTACACCTGGGATATGGACCGCAGAGATTAGACAGGAGCTGGATTCCGCCCAAGCAAGTATCCGAGATACTTCTTTCATGGCTTGGGGACTGTGAGTCCCACCCTGATGATTGCAAATGAACGGTTCTCTCTTCAACAGAGGCCAAAATTGAAGAGCTCTGAAAAATGCACGGAGTTCTAAAATATTGATTGGTAATCTCGCCTCTTGAGATTTCCAAACCCCTTGTGCTGTCAGAGATCCCCAAACAGCTCCCCAACCTGAAAGACTTGCATCTGTAATTATCACAGTCCAGGTTGGGTGAACAAAAGAAGCCCCTTGAACTAAACGCTGGTGATTTAACCACCACGTCAGAGAGCGTTGAACATTGGCATTTAAGGATATTAATTGTGATATCTTTGTATAATCCCTGCACCATTGATTCAGCATACAAAGCTGAAGAGGTCTCATGTGAAAAAGAGCAAAAGGAATCGCATCCGATGCTGCAGTCATGAGGCCTAAAACTTCCATGCACATAGCCACTGAAGGGAATGACTGAGACTGAAGGTGCCGACAGGCTGCAACCAATTTCAAACGTCTCTTGTCTGTTAGAGACAGAGTCATGGACACTGAATCTATCTGGAAGCCAAAAAAGGTGACCCTAGTCTGAGGAATCAAGACATTTTTTTGTAAATTGATCCTCCAACCATGTTTTCGAAGAAACAACACTAGTTGATTCGTGTGAGATTCTGCAGAATGTAAAGACTGAGCTAGTACCAAGATATCGTCCAAATAAGGAAACACTGCAATACCCTGTTCTCTGATTACAGAGAGTAGGGCACCTAGAACCTTTGTAAAGATTCTTGGAGCTGTTGCTAGGCCAAACGGAAGAGCAACAAATTGGTAATGCTTGTCTAGAAAAGAGAAGCTCAGGAACTGATAATGTTCTGGATGAATCAGAATATGAAGGTATGCATCCTGCAAGTCTATTGTAGACATATAATGTCCTCGCTGAACAAAAGGCAGAATAGTCCTTATAGTCACCATCTTGAAAGTTGGTACTCTTACATAACTATTCAAAATTTTCAGATCCAGAACTGGTCTGAATGAATTTTCCTTCTTTGGGACAATGAATAGATTTGAATAAAACCCCAGACCTTGTTCCTGAAAAGGAACCGGCATGATTACCCCCTGAAACACACTTCAGAAAAGCCTGAGCTTTTACTGGATTTGCTGGGATGCGTGAGAGAAAAAAAAATCTTCTCACAGGAGGTCTTACTCTGAATCCTTTTCGATACCCTTGAGAGACAATGCTCTGAATCCATTGATTTTGGACAGAATTTATCCAAAAATCCTTGAAAAACCTTAATCTGCCCCCTACCAGCTGAGCTGGAATGAGGGCCGCACCTTCATGCGGATTTAGGGGCAAACTTTGGTTTCTTAAATGGCTTGGATTTATTCCAATTTGAGGAAGACTTCCAATTGGAAACAGATTCCTTGGAGGAGAGGTTAGATTTTTGTTCCTTATTCTGACGAAAGGAACGAAAATAGTTATAAGCCTTAGATTTACCCTTAGGTTTTTTATCCTGAGGCAGAAAAAACTCCTTTCCTCCAGTAACAGTTGAAATAATAGAATCCAACTGAGAACCAAATAAATTATTACCTTGGAAAGAGATAGTAATCTAGACTTAGATGTCATATCAGCATTCCAAGATTTAAGCCACAAAGCTCTTCTAGCTAAAATAGCTAAAGACATGGATCTAACATCAATTTTGATAATATCAAAAATGGCATCACAAATAAAATTATTAGCATATTGCAGTAAGCGAATAATGCTAGATATGTCAGAATCCAATTCTTGTTGCGCTAAATTCTTCAACCAAAAAGTTGATGCAGCCGCAACATCAGCCAAAGAAAGTGAAGGTTTGAGAAGATGACCTGAATATAAATAGGCTTTCCTTAGATAAGATTCAAGCTTCCTATCTAAAGGATCCTTAAAGGAAGTACTATCTTCCATAGGAATAGTGGTACGTTTAGCAAGAGTAGAAATAACCCCATCAACTTTGGGGACTTTTTCCCAAAACTCTATAGAATTTGCTGGTAAAGGATACAATTTTTTAAACCTTGAAGAAGGAATATAAGAAGTACCTGGCTTATTCCATTCCTTAGAAATCATGTCAGAAATAGCATCAGGAATGGGAAAAACCCCTGGAGTAACCACAGGAGGTTTAAAAACAGCATTTAAATGTTTTTTAGACTTAACGTCAAGAGGGCTGGTTACCTCAATATCCAAAGTAATTAACACTTCTTTTAATAAAGAACGCATATACTCTATTTTAAATAAATAAGTAGATTTGTCAGTGTCAATATCTGAGGAAGGATCTTCTGTATCAGATAGATCCTCATCAGAGGAGGAAAAATTATTATGTTGTCGGTCATTTTAAATTTCATCACCTGAATGAGAAGTTTTAAAAGACCTTTTCCGTTTATTTGAAGGTGGAAATGCAGACAAAGCCTTCTGAATAGAATCAGTAACAAATTCTTTAAAATTCATAGGTATAGCATGTACATTAGAAGTTGAAGGAACTGATGGACACACTATCTGCATGTAAAAGTTTATCATGACAACTATTACAAATGACATTCGGAGATATAATTTCCACAATCTTACAACAAATGCACTTAGCTTTGGTAGAACCGATGTCAGGCAGCAAAGTTCCAACAGATACTTCTGAGGCAGGATCAGATTGAGACATATAAAGCAAAATTATCAATTTCCTTAAATGACAGTTTCAGGAATGGGAAAAAATGCAAATAGCAAAGCCCTCTGACATAGAAAAAGGCAAGAGGCAAACATCAATAGGGTATTAAAATAATGAAAAAATTTGGCGCCAAGTATGACACACAAGGTAACTTAAAATTCTTTGGCGCCAACAATATCCGGAAATGACACACTCGCGTCACTAACGACGCAACCGTATGTAAGGCTTAGACGTCAACTACGACGCCGGAAATGACGAAGTTGCGTCAACGAACGTACTTTTCACGCCAAAAGATTCTCGCACCAGAAATGACGCAATAAAGTCTAGCATTTGGCGCACCCGCGGGCCTAATACCGCCCGCAATTTGAGAAAAAAGTAGTCAATTTAGAAAAAAAGACTAAACCCCAGGTAAGAAAAATATTTCTTAAAATGTTTATTTTCCCCAAATATAAAACTGACAGTTTGCAGAAGGAAATACATGAACCGGACTCATGGCAAATATAAGTACAATACATATATTTAGAACTTTATATAAATGCATAAAGTGCCAAACCATAGCTGGGGTGTCTTAAGTAATAAAAAGCATACTTACTGAAAGACACCCATCCACATAAAGCAGATAGCCAAACCAGTACTGAAACAGTCATCAGTAGAGGTAATGGTATATGAGAGTATATCGTCGATCTGAAAAGGGAGGTAGGAGATGAATCTCTACGACCGATAACAGAGAACCTATGAAATAGACCCCCGTTAGGGAAATCATTGCATTCAATAGGTGATACTCCCTTCACATCCCTCTGACATTCACTGTACTCTGAGAGGAATCAGGCTTCAACAATGCTGAGAAGCACATGTCAACGTAGAAATCTTAAGCACAAACTTACTTCACCACCTCCATAGGAGGCAAAGTTTGTAAAAGTGAATTGTGGGTGTGGTGAGGGGTGTATTTATAGGCATTTTGAGGTTTGGGAAAGTTTGCCCCTCCTGGTAGGATTGTATATCCCATATGTCACTAGCTCATGGACTCTTGCCAATTACATAAAAGAAATTACAGCTTAACACAAACACTGCAAATCACTCTGGCTCTTACTCACATATTCAACCTATCCCTTTCTACCGGCTCATTCCCTGCCTCCTTCAAACATGCAAAGGTTACCCCCATCCTCAAAAAACCCTCCCTTGACCCCAACTTCCCTGCAAACTACCGCCCCATATCACTGCTCCCGCTAGCTTTAAAATTCCTTGAAAAACTAGTTTTCGATCGCCTAACCCAATTCCTGTCCTCCAACTCATTGCTCGACCCCCTGCAATCTGGCTTCCGTCCCCAACTCTTAACTGAGACTGCCCTCACCAAGGTTACTAACGATCTCCATTCTTCTAAAAACAAAGGCTACTACTCTATACTCATCTTACTTGACCTCTCTGCTGCCTTTGACACTGTTGACCATCCCCTTCTCCTACGGACTCTCAGCTCTCTTGGGGTCTGTGACACTGCCCTCTACTGGATTCACTCTTATGCAGAGTGACCTGGTCACAACAGAGGGGGCACTAAAAATAGAGCAAAGGGATAATAAATATCTATGAATAATATTCACTAAAATGTATATAATAACAACCACAAAATATGTAGCAAACAATTATTTTGCAGCAGATAGACCCCTCTGGGGAGTATAAAAGGGTATAAGTGTCCTTTAGATAGTGGACGAGTTTCTGTGTTGGCTGCCTCCTCCTCGCCGGTAAGGTCCAGGTGTAGCTATGAGAAATAAAGAAAAACAGAGGGGCGCCTCATGTGTGGTATCATCAGTGTGAAACAGGAAATCATAAATAATATAGCCAAATGAGTACTCACATACTCCAGTAGCACACTTATGTGCTAGTAGGGGCAGGCTGCAGACGGGTGAGCTGTCACACCTCTTAATTCTGCAGCCTGCCCCTACTAGCACATAAGTGTGCTACTGGAGAATGTGAGTACTCATTTGGCTATATTATTTATGATTTCCTGTTTCACACTGATGATACCACACATGAGGCGCCCCTCTCTTTTTCTTTATTTCTCATGGATTCACTCTTATCTCTCTAACAGATCCTTCTCCGTCTCTTTTGCTGGTGACTCCTCCTCTCTTTAGCCTCTGTCTGTTGGAGTATCTCAATGCTCTGTCCTGGGTCCTCTACTCTTCTCTATTTACACTTCTTCACTGGGTAAACTTATCAACAGCTATGGCTTCAGCTATCATCTCTATGCTGATGATACCCAGATCTACCTTTCCACCCCTGCACACTCTCCTTCGGTCAATTCTCACATCAGTGACTGCTTATCTGGCATTTCCTCCTGGATGGTCTCTCACCACCTAAGAATAAACATGTCCAAGACCGAACTAATTTGAATTCCCCCCTCTAACTCTACTCCCGTTTCTAATTTTTCTATCACTGTTGGCGGCACCACTATCTCCCCATCACACCAAGTCCGCTGCCTCGGAGTCAAGCTTGACTCAAATCTGTCCTTCATTCCCCACATCCAATTGCTCTCTTCATCCTGCCGCAACCACCTACGCAATATCTCCACAATTCGTCCGTTTCTAAATGCTGAAACTACTAAACAGCTAATCCACTCCCTGGTAATTTCCCGACTTGACTACTGTAACAACTTACTAACTGGCCTCCCTCTCTCCCGCCTCTCTCCCCTCCAATCCATCCAAATGCATCTTCCAGGCTAATCCACCTCTCTCGACGCTCTGCTGCACCTCTCTGTGAGTCCCTTCACTGGCTCCCCATTCACAACAGAGTTAAATTCAAAATTCTCACCCTGACCTACAAAGCCCTCACTAATGCTGCCCCACCCTACCTGTCCTCACTTATCAACAAATATACTCCTGCCCGCCCCCTAAGATCCAACAATGCTGCTTCTTACGTCCTCTACCATCACCACCTCTCATGCTAGACTCTACAGGACTTCTCGCGTGCGGCACCAACCCTCTGGAACGCACTTCCTCGTGCTGTCAGACTTGCCCCTAACCTCTCCTCCTTTAAACGTTTCCTAAAGACCTTTCTGTTCAGGGAAGCTTATCACCCAACTTATTAACAAACTAACTTCACTTAACTAACAGTTGCCCTCTAACTCCTCACAAATATCATTCTCACCTTTGCAGTCCCCACCTCCTGTTTCCCATCCTCCTACCCATCTAGATTGTAAGATCCCACGGGAATAGGGCCCTCAATTCCCCCTGTATTTGTCTGTAAAATGTTGTCTTATTGTATTGTTTCTCCATTGTACTGTTATGCTTATACCCATGGGCAGCGCTGCGGAATCTGTTGGTGCTTTATAAATAAAGAATAATAATAAATGTAAAAATAGCCCTGGTCCTTAAAGGGACATTCCAGTCATAATTTAAATACACATAGATGAATTACCTCTTTATATAGAAACTTATTTCCAATATACATGCATCTGCAAAAATGCTTCTAGCAAACGATATCACTGTTTTAGTGTTAATATTTTTCTCTGCACGTGCATGTGAAGCATAGCTAGATATTCTCAATGCACCAGTATTTTAAATCCTGCAGCTGCTCAGGGGGCCAGTGGGACTTGTTTCATGTCAGCAATTAACAAATTGAGTCATTACCAGATTGTACAAGCAAGTCCAAAGGCCCTAGCAGGTTGGCGTCCATTGTCACCCAGGAAGGTCTCCTAAAGCATGTGCCCTGAGACAGATGTTCCTGAGAAATCCACCATGGGAGAGAATCCCTTGACAACTGATCTAACTCTATTCTCTGAGATAGATCCGCAATGGAATCGAGCAAAAGGAATGATGTCCATGGAAGCCACCATCAGACTGATTACCTCCATACATTAAGCCACTGAAGGATGAGCAGTAGCCTGAAGAGAGAGGCAAGAGGAAATTATTTTGTTTTTCCTGAACTCTGTCAGAAAAATCTTCATCAATAGAGAATCTATTATGGTCCCTAAGAACACTACTCTTGTAGCAGGGGAAAGGGAGCTTTTTTTCCAGATTCACATTTCATCCGTGGGAACGAAGAAAAGACAACAATATCTCTGTGTGAGATTTTGCTTGTTGAAAAGATGGCACCTGAACCTATATGTCATCCAGGTAGGGGTGCCACAGCAATTCCATGAGAACGGATCACTGCCAAAAGAGCCCCTAGAAGTTAGAACCTTTGAAAAAATTCTGGGAGCCATGGCTAGACCAAATGGAAAGGCCACGAACGGGAAATGTTTGTCCAGAAAGGCAAATCTCAGGAATCTGTGATGGTGCCTGTGAATAGGAACATGAAGATATGCATCCTTTAGGTCTATGGTTGTCATGAATTGACCCTCCTGTACTAAAGGAAGAATGGAGCGTATAGTCTCAATCTTGAAGGATGGAACTTTGAGAAACTTGTTTAGACATGTTTTGTTTAGAATGGGACAGAAAGTTCCTCTTTTATGGGAACCACAAATAGGTTGGAGTAGAACCCGAGACCCTGTTCCTCCACTGGAACTGGAACTAACACTTCCAGGGAGGAAAGATGTTGTATACATTTCAAGAACGCCTCTCTCTTTATCTGGTCTGCAGATAATCTTGAGAGATGGAATTTGCCTCTGGGAGGAAAAGTCTTGAATTCCAATTTGTTACCCTGGGATACTATGTCTACAGTCCAGGGATCTGGGACATCTCATATCCAGGCTTGAGAGAACTGAGAAAGTCTGCCCCCACCTGATCCGATCCCGGATCGGGGGCAAACCCTTCATGCTGATTTGGAATCAGCTGCGGATTTCTTTGATTGTTTCCCCTTGTTCCAAGACTGATTGGGTTTCCAATAAGACTTGGATTTTCCTGCTTGGAAGAAGAAGGGGAAAGCTTTCCTCTGAAGTTACGAAAGGAATGAAAATTACTCTGACGTCCTTTAGGCCTATTCTTATCTTGGAGGTAGAAAAGACCCTTTTCTACCCGTAATAGAGATCATTTCTGCCAAACCGGGTCCAAACAAGGTTTTGTAAAAAAAGGATATAGACCGGCGCTAGGACCCTCACCCCCTCTGCTTAATATAATGGGATGCCCTCTAACAAAGATCCCAGGTATAAAAGTAGGTAAGAAAGGTAGATATATAAGCGCTAAAGAAGATGGGGGAATCCTCCAGGGATATGCCAATTGTTAACTATGTATTAATACACATACAATTATTTAAATCCCAATAGGATAAGAAGTGGAAGTATACAAAGTCAAACAACCGTTGAAGCATAAAATAATATATTTAATAAGAAAATACATATATTGGACGTCCAATTTAGAATAATAAAATGGCGTCTAGAGTAGATCTATATATTTCATTAGAGCCCTATTACACCTTGTCATACGAAAAAACAAAAATATGCTAAAATTACGTTAACTATACAACAGATTTATAGTGGGTGATTTTTAAGGACAGTCTCTACTATGCAGTGGGATGCTCTGCGGCATCCAGATATAACCAGGTGACTTTACACTCTTGTGTTTTCCTGCCCCCGCTGGTTGCTTTATCCAATAAGTAATAGTGTCTTGATGCTTACCTTGTCTCGTTCGAGTTCTCTGCACTTAATCCTCCGTTAGGTTTTGCCCCTGTAAGGAATCACCAGAAGCTTGACTTTAGAGGAAACGTCCGCAGACAAGTATTTTAACCATAACGCCCTGCGGGCTAGGGTAGCGAAACTAGAAGTTTTAGCTCCTAGTCGAACAACCTGTAAAATGACATTTACAATAAAGGAATTGGCCAACGTAAGAGCTTTAATTCTATCTTGAATTTCATCCAAGGAAGAAGGCCTCAAACTAATAAGATGCCGCAATAGTCACGGAGGCAATACACACTGCAGGTTGTCATTGGAGACCTTGATGAACATAAATCTTTTTCAAATAAGCCTCCAGCTTCTTGTCCATCGGATCCTTAAAAGAGCAGCTATCCTCAATAGGAATAGTGATTCTCTTAGCCAGAGTGAAAATGGCCCCTTCAACTTTGGGCACAGTATACCAAGGGTCTTTAATGGGGTCCTCGACAGGAAACATTTAGACAGCCCTGGTTTCTCCCATTCCTGTGAGATAATCTCCCTAGCACGGTCCGGCACAGGGAAAACCTCCGAAGTGGAAGGTTCATCAAAGAAACTATTAAGTTTACTAGATTTTTTAAGAGTGACAAAGACAGGGGTAGCAGAGTCATCTAAAGTAGCTAAAACCTCCTTTAACAATACACAAAGGTGTTCAAGCTTAAATCTGAAGGATACCACCTCAGTCTCAGAAGAAGGAATTATACTGTCCAAATCTGAGATTTCACCCTCAGAAAGTGCCAATGTATCTTCCTCATCAGACTCATGAGAAAGGGCAACTTGGGAAGCGGATCTGGGGACAGGCACCTTACTTTCTGAATTTCTAGATTTCCTCTTGTGTTTTCCCTGTAATCTGGGAATGGCAGCTAATGCCGCAGATACCGCTGAAGATACCTGGGCAGCAATTTCCGTTTTAAATAAACTCCACTAGAAATGATAGAGGAACCGCAGGGCACTGCATGTGACATCATTAAGGCTTAGGACGTAGCAGGAGAAAGCTGAGGTATTATTTTAACAGCATCATCCTGAGAGACATTAGGCTCAAAAATGTTACCTTTATTTTGCAAGGTTTTCTTGACACATGAAGAACAAAATTGCATAGGAGCTGAATTTGCGCATCTAAACATAATAAGCATGATTTCATGAGAGCAGGCTCTTGCTCCATATCAGACATGTTGTGAAACAGTAAATAAACTAGGAAAGATACGTTTAAAAGATTTTAATATTCAATTAATATATGCTAAAATTATGTGAGAAAAGTCAAGAAAAAAACATTTAATAAACATGAAATAAACTTCTAAAATACCCCTCAGTCAACCCCACACCTCAATTACTGAGGTGCCTTACCGCTACCAATTAAGACCAGATCACCCAGAAATGGAGAAACGTTATGAAGTAAAGCCGGTCATGTCACCGCAACTACTGAGCTCAAATTACTGCTGCGACACAGAGAGGCACTAAAAATAGCTTTCTTTCATGCAATTGGCAAGAGTTCATGAGCTAGTGACGAATGGGATATACACCCACAACTCAGTTTTTACAAACTTTGCCTCCTATGGAGGTGGTAAAGTAAGTTTGTGCTTAGTTTTTATGATTTTCTTCTATGATAAGCGCTTCTAAGTAGTCTGAAGCCCATTTCCTCTCAGAGTACAGTAGTTGTCAGAGGGATGTGAAGAAGAGTATCGCCTATTGATTTTATGGTTTCTCTCACAGGAAATCTTTTCAAGGGTTCTGTTATTGGTCGTAGGGATTCATCTCCTACCTCCCTTTTCAGATCAACGATATACTCCTATATACCATTACCTCTGCTGTTAGTTTTCAGTACTTGTTTGGCTATCTGCTATATGTGGATGGGTGTCTTTCGGTAAGTATGTATCATTATTTAAGACACTCTCAGCTATGGTTTGGCGCTTTATGTATTAATATAAAGTTTTAAATATATGGTTTTTACTTATATTTGCCATGAGTCAGGTCTATGTATATTTCCCTTTTGCAGTCTAAACAGTTTCAGTATAGGAATAATGTTTGGTAAGTTTCTTTAAACTTTTTTTCTTACCTGGGGTTCAGTCTTTTTCTAATTTGACTTGTTTCTCAATTTTTTTCACGGGCAAATCTAGGCTTGCGAGGACGCAAATGCTGTTTACTTATTGCATCATTCTTGGCGTGGACATTTTTTTTGCCGCAAAGTTGCGGCTTTGATGACGCAATTTTCATAATTTCCTGCGTCTTTGTTGAAGCTAGTTGTTTTGGTATGAAGTTGCGTTTGTTATGACGCGAGTTGCATCATTTTCTGGTGTTAGTTTTGCGCCAAAAAATTGTTTAACTTACTTTTGCATAATGCGTCATTCTTGGGGCCAAAATTTTGTTATTTTGCCCCTCTCCCTCTATTGCTCGCTGTTTTCATGAATTTTTTAAAACTATTATGCCTGCTTTTTTATTTTATTTTTTGTTTAATAAAAAAAATAAAAATACTATCTTTATTTTCCTATCTACTAAAACTGTTACATTGTGGAAATTGAATGTTTTGCCTAATGTTATTTTTTCTTTTTTGTTACATTTTGCAAGATGTTTCATTCTGATCCTGACTCAGTTGTTACTGTAGAAACTATGATGCCCTGAAACACAATTCTACAAAGCCAAGTGTGTTCTTTTCTTTATTAAGCGGTTATTTTCCTTAGCTCAATTATGTGGCATTTATTTATTTTTTTAAAAGGTTATGACTGCTATTATGCCTTTAAGTAAACTTACGAGGTCTTTTCAAAATTGTTAAGATTTAATTAATTTTGTTCTGACCGACAGCATACTTAAGTTTATTCTACTGATGAAGGTTTTCTTTGGCTCAAAGGATCCAATATCAGAGACAGTTTTATTAAAAATTCTCCTTATTTTTCATTTTGAACATTCTTTGTTAAGGAAACGTTATTTTTAGCTTTTAGGAGCCTAGTCCTCCTATTAACCCCTTAACGACTCATGTCGTACAGGGTACGTCTTGCACAAACTGGTCTTTAAAGACCAGCAACGTACCCTGTACGACATTGGGGTTTAAAGCGGCTGGAAGCGATCCTGATCGCTTCCAGCCGCTTTCCGGTTATTGCAGTGATGCCTCGATATCGAGGCATCCTGCAATAACACTTCTTACCCCTCCGGTGCAGAGAGAGCCACTCTGTGGCCCTCTCTGCACCGGACATCGATGGCCGAAAATCGTTGGTGGGTGGGAGCCAAAGTGGGAGGCAGGTGGGCGGCCATCGATGGCTTCTATGATTGTGGTGTGGGGGAGGGAAGAGAGCTGTTTGGGAGGGATCAGGGGGTGTGATGTGTCAGGTGGGAGGCTGATCTCCACACTAAAGCTAAAATTAACCCTGCAAGCACCCTACAAGCTACCTAATTAACCCCTGCACTGCTGGGCATAATACACGTGTGATGTGCAGCAGCATTTAGCGCCCTTCTAATTACCAAAAAGCAACGCCAAAGCTATATATGTCTGCTATTTCTGAACAAAGGGGATCCCAGAGAAGCATTTACAACCATTTATGCCATAATTGCACAAGTTGTTTGTAAACAATTTCAGTGTGAAACCTAAAATTGTGAAAAATTTAACTTTTTTTTTTTATCGCATTTGGCGGTGAAATGGTGGCATGAAATATACCAAGATGGGCCTTTTCACAAAAGTGGTTTGGAAATAGCAAAGTGCTACTTGTATTTATTGCCCTATAACTTGCAAAAAAAGCAAAGAACATGTAAACATTGGGTATTTCTAAACTCAGGACAAAATTTAGAAACTATTTAGCATGGGTGTTTTTTGGTGGTTGTAGATGTGTAACAGATTTTGGGGGTCAAAGTTAGAAAAAGTTTGATTTTTTCCTCATTTTTTTTTTTTTATAGTAAATTATAAGATATGATGAAAATAATGGTATATTTAGAAAGTCTGTTTAATGGCGAGAAAAATGGTATATAATATGTGTGGGTACAGTAAATGAGTAAGAGGAAAATTACAGCTAAACACAAACACCGCAGAAATGTAAAATTAGCCCTGGTCCTTAAGGAAAAGAAATTGAAAAAATGGCCTTGTCCTTAAGGGGTTAACTATGTTATTTTAAAATCTGGAATTTAAGATTTTAATTTGCTCCTGAGAGTTTTTCCTATTCAAGGTACTATCTGTATTATGTTCTAAAGAATGGTTTATCCACGATTCCCTTTTGGGAGTGTACTACTATTTCTATGGAAATTGGTACTTATTTTTAGGATTCTTTAGAGTTTGAATATAACCTTAGTAGAGTATATTCATGTACTGTTTATATTTTTAGCTCAGCCTTCATCTGTGGCTGACATTTCTGTTCTTTCAACCTTTTTTTGTTGTTGAACAGTTAGCATAAGCAGTTTCATATTCTCAAGTATATAACTTATTTACTTCTCATGTATTTATTTTATTATGTTTACTATATCTATTATTATGGTTTCAAATATATTGTATTATCTTTAGCTTGTTAGGATAATAATTTGTTTGATTTCTTTTATCTCCACTATTTCTGGAGGTTTAGAGTCTTGTGTGCCCTACTTTCAGTCCGGTGATGTAGATCAGTTGGTGAATGCCCTGACTACAAATGCTTGTAACCCGGCAGGGTTAATGCAGCCCTTTCGCCTTTTTTAGGTCAATTTATTATGTACCATTTATTTGGGTAATAATAACAACTGGTTTTTTTTTCAGCTGCTAATTTGGTTAACTCCGAGTGCAAGCACTGAAAAAGTTTTTTTTGTATCCTTCTGGGAGAAAACGCTATATAATTACTTGTTACTCGACTGCATGAAGGTACGGCCTCCTTTTGTTCGTCCTTCCTGGACTGTATTCTTAATTGATGCAAGTCTTACAGGTTGGGGAGCTGTCTGAGGGTCTCTGACAGCACAAGGGGTTTGGAAACTTCAAGAGGCGAGGTTTCGAGTCGATATTTTAGAACTCTGTGCTATTTTCACAGCTTTTTCAGGCTTGGCCTCTTTTGGGAGAGAACTTGATTTTTTTGCTTTCAGACAGACAATATCACAACTGTGGCATATGTCAATCATCGATTAGGGACTATTAGTCCCTTAGCAATTAAGAAGTATCTTGAATACGTTCTTAGGTGGAATTCATCTCCTGTCTAATTTCTATGACATATCTCAGGTTTAGACATTTGGGAGATGGATTATCTCAGCCGTCAGTCTTTACATCCGGGAGAGTGATATCTCTATACAGATGTGTTCTCTTAATTTCCCAGGTACCTTTTCAGGTCCAGGGATTCTCAGGCGGAAATTATGGATGTATTAGCAGTGTCTTGGTTTTGCAAGGTTTCTTCCAAGGGTGATTTTCAAGATCATATTGGAACAGTCATCAGCATGGCCTCACAGGTTTAGTATGTGGTCACAGGTTTAGTATGTGGATCTTGTCCGGATGTCCAGTTGCCATCCTTGGCCGCTTTTTCTTTGGCCAGCCCTCTTGTTTCAGGGGCCATTTCCATCAGGATCTCAAATGACTAATTTTAAGGTATGCAAATTGATTAGTGTTTAGTCATATAGGTTTCTCTGACTCAGTTGTTATCACTATGTTGCAGGCTTATAAGTCTGTCTCACGGAACATGTATTATCAGGTTTTGAAAACCTATATTTTATGGTTTTCTTCTCACAAATTCTCTTGGCATTCTTTTAGAATTCCTAGGGTTTTTCAGTTTCTTGAGGATGTTTTGGATAAGTTTGTCTGCGAATGTTTTGAAGGGACAAAAATCTGTTCTGTTTTATGCTTAGAAAGATTGTTTAAACGTCCTGATAATCACTGTTTTGTTCAGGCTTTTTGGTTTGTATCAAGCCTGTTAATTTATTAATTCTCCTTTTTGGAGTCTTAATTTGGTTCAAGGATTTTGCAGGCTCTTTCTTTTGAGCCTATATTTATCAGCTCTCTTTTCTGTGTTTCCTTATCCGATTTTTTTAATCTAGATATGTTTTGTGGACTTTTTTTCCTAAGGTTGTGCATTTGAACAACATTAGTAAAGAAATTGTTGTTCCTTCCTTGTTTTCTAATCCTAAAGAATTCTTTGAGAGTTCTTTACATCCTTTGGATGTGGTAAAAGCAATTCTTTATCGAGTTTATTAGGATTTCAGAAGATTTCTTGTCTATTTGATGTTTTTCTTGTTTCAGAAAAGGTTAGAAAGCCTCTGCCATTTCTTTGGCATCCTCGTTAAAGCTTTTGTTTTTCAAGGCTTATTTGAAGGCTGGGTAGGTTCCGCCTCAGATTTACAGCTCATTCTGCTAAAATCAGTCGCCATTTCTTTGGCTTTTTCAGATTGAAGCTTCGGATGATCAAATTTGCAAAGCAGTAATTTGGTCTTCTTTGCATACTTTTGTTTTTACCATTTTAATGTATTTTGCTTCTTCTGAAGCAGTCTTTGTTAAAAAAAAAGCTATTCAGGCAGCTGTTTCAGTTTGATTCAAGTTTTTTCAAGGAAAATTTAATTATTGTGTGGATTTAATTTCTCAGTGGAAATAGCTTTTGTTATTTTATCCCTCCCTCTCTAGTGACTCTTCTGTGGACTTCCACATCTTGGGTATTTACATGAAAGAAAACAATTTATGTAAGAATTTACCTGATTAATTTCATATTGGCAAGAGTCCATGAGGCCCACCCTTTTTAAGGTGGTTATGTTTTTTTTTTTTTATAAAATCACAATTATTTTTCCGGTTCCTCTTTTTATATGCTTTTTTACGCCTTTTGTTATCACCTCACTACTTGGCTATTCGTTAAACTGAGTTGTGGGTGTAGTGGGATGTGTATTTATAGGCATTTTGAGGATTGGGAAACTTTGCGCCCCCCCCCTCTCCCCGGTAGAAATGTATATCCCATACGTCACTAGATCATGGACTCTTGCCAATATGAAAGAAATTAATCAGGTAAGTTCTTACATAAATTAGGTTTCCTGGTACACTGAGTACCAGAAATAACCGTTTTTTCAAACCGGACAGTGTAAAATGTTGCACCGGTTTATTTTAAAGCAAAGGGGAAATTAATAAGCTGCTGAAATAAAAAATTCAGCCTTACTTTCAGTTTAAACTTGTATTGTTTTATCAAGTAAATGTGTCAGAAAATAAAGCCTAATAAAATATTTTACCCTTTCTTTTTAAAAGAATTTAAATGTTAGTCTCACACATGATACAGTGCCTGCTTCATGTCTCAGTGTAACCCATACAACAGGATTATCTATGTCCCAATAAAAAAGCATTGTCTTAATTTGTTAAGTGCATGGTCTTCCCAACTGAAAAAAAAGCACTTACCTGCTCCACTGTCCGGCATGTAGACAGTTACAAGGTATGAGAGGACAAAGTTCCTCACAAAGACCTTTGAAAAAGAAAGAATAGAGTAGCCAACTCTGGCTTTCTAAATTAGGGCAGCAATTGTAAGGAAAACTGAGTAAGCAGCTATTTACAAATTCCTAACTGCTTTAAAGCCACCACTACTCCACTGTAAAGAATGACGTGGAATATGGCTATACCCCAAAACTTACTTGTAGATTAAATCAAAAATTTTCTTCAGACACCTAAACTTCACCTCCTCCATGCACCGAAGGCAAAGAGAATGACTGGGGGTTGTGGGTAAGGGAGCGATACTTAGCATTTTAACTGTGGTGCTCTTTGTCTCCTCCTGCTGGCCAGGAGTGATATTCCCAACAGTAATTACTCAAGCCGTGGACTCACCATATCTTAGGAAAGAAATGGTCTGGTCACTAAGGGGTTAATCCTTTGCTACAAGTTCACAAGGCCTTCAGAAAAGTAGAATTTACTATATCTGAAAAAACGTTTACTCCTCAGAATAAAGGATCCTGTAAACTAGCCTTCATGGCAAGCACTTTAGTCCCTCGTACAGTAATGGTCCTTGAAACAGAAGATGGGGAAGCAAAGGAATAACTAAGAACAATCAATGTGTTTGTCCCACATGATCTACAGAAATACTTGCAGATGTAAAACAACAGAAGGAAAACAAACAAACTAATCTATTAGGAATGAATACAGAGTAAAATCAACAAAAGATCTCTGCTTTCTCGTTCAATACTTGACAACCTTTCTGATTTCTGACTTTTACCAGATCTATTTCAGCGAAACCATGTTTCCTGGAAGTTACTAGAAAATATTTCCCAACAAATTCAAAAAACTCTTAGAAGAAATGCAGAAAATCACCTGAGACAAACTTCTAAACCCCCCAAAAATTCTGCAGTTTTTGGCACTGCAAGTCTACTATGAACAACCTTGACAGTTGAAATGTGCCATTGCGATAATTCTGTGAAAAATTTACATTAAAAGAGACAGTCTGAATCATGAAAGTTCATTGTTGACTAGATAAGGCATGTGATTTTAAACAACTTTCCAATTTACTTTTATCATCAAATTTACTTTGTTCTCTTGGTATTCTTAGTTGAAAGCTAGGTAGGCTCATATGCTAATTTCTAAGCCCTTGAAGGCCGCCTCTTATCTGAATGCATTTTGACATTTTTTTCACAACTAGAGGGCGTTCGTTCATGTGTACCATATAAATAACATTGGGCTGACGCCCGTAGAGTTGCCCAAGAGTCAGCACTGATTGGTTAAAAAACATGTCTGTCAAAAGAACTAAAATAAGGGGCAGTCTGCAGAAGCTTAGATACAAGGTAATCACAGAGGTAAAAAGTATATTAATATAACTGTGTTGGTTATGCAAAACTGGGGAATGAGTAATAAAGGGATTATCTATATTTTTAAATAATACAAATTCTTAAGCTTACATGCCTGCTTTTCAAGTAAATATACCAAAAGAATGAAGAAAAATTAATAGGAGTAAATTTGAAAATTGCTTAAAATTGCATGCTCTATCTGAATCATGAAAGAAAAAATGTGGGTTTAGTATTCCTTTAACATAATGCAAAATAATTTAGGGGCTCCAAGATATTTAGAGTTAGATACAGATAGATATACTACTCTAACTTGTAAAACATTTATGGCTAGGGACTACTGCCAAGGACCTCCTGAACCAGACTGGCATTCCTTAAATTTTCCTTTGTTTTTTTTAAAGGTTTAATCTAAAATGTGCCCTTTTACTTTATTACATAGACATGCTGGATAAAAACAAAAATACCCAGTAGCTGACTGAGAATACCTTATAATACTGTCAGATTTTAAAGATTGAAAAGCCCCACACAAAAAGCCCTTCCACAGAGATCAAATGTTTCTTTGTCTTGGCAATATAGCAATTGCTTCAGCCTACCTTACTCCAAAAATTGGTAAAACTAACCTGACTCAAGCAGGACAAGGAGAGGCATGTGTAGGCGGAGGTTCATACCCAAGACTTCTGGGAAATGTTTGTGCCTACTTCAGTGGTCAGAGGATGTATACTCACCAGTACTTCTATAGTTCTATGACAAAAAACATTTTATACACGTGCACAAACACGCACACATGCATATTGCTGCTCCAAACTACCTACTTATGGAACATAAAGCATAAAGAGAAGGGAAATAAAAAGCATGATATATAGTTTATAATCAAACACACTCTACAAGCTCTAAAACACTAGAGCTATAGCTCGTTTCCTTGCACACCAACCTTGTGTTATAATCCACAATTTTATTGTCTGGTTGGACGAAAGTGTCATACACAACTTTGAGTTTGGAGTTAATAACTGTGACTCGTGTTAGCTCCAGTCCATATGTTGTGTAACACTGTGGGAAAAAAGGACAGTTGGAGTCATCAGATAGCAGATTCATACCAATGCTAGCCAAAGAAAGAAACATTTAATGAATATAAAACGTTATTTATTATTTTTTTTAACATATGCATAAAAGCAATTAACTAGTGTTTCAAATGATGCATGAAATTAAGTTAATAATTGCATTCCAATTTTTTTTTAAATATAAATAAAATATTAATTTTGCATTGAATTATCCGTTTAACGGTGCAAAGAGTTAACATTTCCTGTGGTTTCCATTAAGTATCCTGAAGATGGAGAAAATACCGTAGAAATCATACACTTTCTAAACTATGGTCTAGTTTCTATTGTTGTTGTAAACTGTGTAACATAAAACATATATATTTCAACTATTTCATGACCGGGCTAATATGTCTACATCGGAACAAAGTTCCAGTGTAAACAAATTAAAATCATGCAATCGTGCATTCCCTATGATGCTAGGCACGCCCTCCAGACCACAATCCCATTCACAAAGCGCCGTTGGCTTCAGTACACCATGCCTTCACAGCGATGCTAAAGCCCAGCGCAGTTAGGACGACATGGAACGTCCTAATCTCGGTAAGAGGTTAATTTAAATACTTGTTACCACCAGGTTACACAGCTTACAACAGCAATGGAAACTAGGTCTTAGCAAAAATAAGATGCAAAAAAGAGTGTGGCCATCTTGCGCAGTAAACTGAAATAGCATATTTGGAAATACAACCTGTCTACTATTGCAAAGCACTTTGCAATCCTTTATGTGCAAATGCATAGGCACTGAATGGGAAGTATGCTCTGTGCAAAATCAGTACTTTTGTTAGTGTACTAGACATGCACATATGATGCCAATCATAGCATTAAGAAAATAACTAAAGCAGCTTTCTTCTTTATAAAAAAAACAAAAACATAAGCTGCTTTAAACCAGCTGATGCACTGGAGTATGCTACAGCCCTATCATGCTCTCAGTGTTTTTTAAGGGATAGACCAACATAATTTTTTCAGGGCCCATACAGATTATTGACCGCCTTTCAGGCCGATAACAGGGGCCGATATTCTGTACATTTAAAGTTTTGAAAAATCAAACACAATTTCTACACAAATCTGGTATAAACTGAACATGCTTATTAAAATTTTAAACATTAAAAGTAAACAACTGGAAAAATAAAGTGCTTAAAAATTAAACTTATTTTGCTTCCCAAAACATAGAAAAATGGCATAAATCCCTTTTAAACTGCACACTGATATAAAATTAAATTTAAGTAATTACTGCAAAGCTAGACACTACACAGTGTCTTCAGTACTCCCAGTTAAGTAGAAAAACATTATAGTGCAGAAAGCATAACATTTCAGCATGTTCTCCTGTTAAACGGCTTCTGTTTTTTTCATATATTGCTGCCACTTCACTAAAAACACGCTCACTTGGTACACTTTACAGATAAGGGTTAAAAGTAAATGGTGTGGGTGGGTGTGTGTATATATATATATATATATACTGCCACTTGACAGAGAAAGAAGGGAGATGCTGGAATATCAGTGCTAGATTTCTTTAGTTGCTTTCATTTTTAATATGCTCATATATTTACTGGGATTGCAAATACCTTTCCTGGTACTGAGGAGTGGACTATAAAGGTTCTTTATTATGTCACTTATGGACAGTTTTATACATGTGTAACAGCACCACCTAATGGTGAGAGCAATGTTATCCACTGCTAGAGAATATTGATACTAGTCTCATATACTGCATAGCTTTCTACTCAAGGTTTGTTGTGCCTGAACTATCATTTTTTTAAATGTTTTCTTCCTATGTCCATGAAAGGAGAAAATAAAATATCTATTTAGTGAAATAGTTTGCAAATGTGTAAAATTTATCAGAATTCAACAAATAATGTTCTATATAATAAATAATGTGACAGCAAATAGCAAGCAGGTTGATTTTATGTATTGCTGACCCCATGAGCAAATCAAAAGTAATTTAGCTCTGTGTACTTCTGGGTAACTATGTAGCTTTAAGTGCCACTTAAAGATCACATTTTCCATTTCACAAATCATATATATTTGTTTCTGAAAGTCCATCTACAGGCCTGCCATTGGAATTATAATAGTTGGTAACTGAGCTCCCAGGAACACCTGGGCTTGGACTCTTATCCGTGCTATTTATTATTAGATGCGATGTCCAGCTTATTTGTGCTATAGATGATTTGTGTCACTTAAAGCTTCATAGTTTCCCTGAAGTACACAGAACTAAATTTCTTTTGATTTGCTCCATATCGGTAATATCGGTAAGTTTCTGGCCGATACCGATATTTCAGAAATTCCAAATATCGGCCCTAAAAATTGGCCGCTCCGATATATCAGTCTATCCCTAGTGTTTTTGTCGCTTTAAATCTAATTTCTCACAACAGAGTATTTTCACGTTTTCCTTTGTGTGTCCCTTTGAGGTTATAATGGCCCATGGTTCAAAACAGAAGGTGGTGAAGTTGTGCAACCACCAGCTGCCACTTACCATCTCACAGTCAAGTGCGTATACTCCAGCATTCCCGTCACCAGTTGGCAGTTTCTCAAAGGTTTTCACAAAGCCATCCAGATTGTCTTTCCGGCCATCCTGTACATGTTGCTGATGAGGTATGATAGGCACAATGTCAGTATATAAAGGCTGCAAGTGCTTAACAAATTTTGTCAAAAATATAGAATTCCAATATGTAGACAGTTAAAAGCTGTTCCAGCAACATGACGTCATCTATTCACAAATTTCAGTTTAACCCTATAATAGTATACATATGGGACTTCTGCACACAATTCCTTAACTTAATTGTATGAATATCAAATTCCCACCCCACCAAAAAAAAAAAACTATGCAAACTGCATTTCCACTGATGCAAGAGATTCTAGATAAGGAAATGATGATATTTGCAATGCTTAAAATACATTTGTGAACAGCTGTTACATTCTGAGTAGAACTCACTAGCACAACTGGTTTGGCCAACCTCATTTTTAGCAATTATTAAGCTGTGGTAATAGCAAGAGGGGGAAAAAAAAAACTTTAAAAATAAAATTATACAAAATTAGTTGAATATTTAGTAGATATGTACATTCTGAGGTTATTGATACCTCTAAAATGCGGAAGGCGGCGGCTGCTTGTGCTGTTTGGCCATTTTCTAAGCCAAATTTATTCTTGTGAAACTGCAACACACAAAGATGTGTGCAAATCCAGATGCTAGTGTGTTGCAGTTACACAAGAATAAATTTGACTACAAAAATAGCCGAACAGCACAAGCAGCCACCTTCGCACACAATCAGAAACCTATGAAAGCACATATCTACTACTAGCATGTCTGCATTTCCAAACAGTGTTGCTGTATACTTCTATCCCTGACAGCTTTAAAAGCTGACAGGAGGAAGTCAGGGTTTAAAGGGACAGTCAAGTCAAAATTAAACTATCATGATTCAGATAGATTATGCTTTTCTTCTGTGTTTAGTGGTCCTTTAAAATGGATTTTAGAAGCAAAAATGTGGGTCACTGTGAAACTTTTTCGCTGGTCACAACCCAGAAACACTGCCTTCAAAAAAGGTTTACAGAAAAAAAAAAAAAGGCCTACTTTCCTACACCTCATAGTATTAAACGTATTGGAAATTCATACAGAGCATCCAATTTTAAACAAATTTCCAAATTACTTCATATAATACAATGTACTTTGTACTACCTTGTATCCTTTGTTGAAAAGCATACCTAGGTATACTCAGAAGTGTGCACATTTCCTGAGCTCTACATGGCAGAAGTGTTTGGAACAATGTTTGCAACAATACCTTGATTCAATTACTGCTGCCTCTAGTGCTCAACAATGTATAAAAATAAAAAAACATTGTTACATATAACTGCTGGCATCGTGTACTCAAAACACATCCATACTTCTAAGACTACCTAGGTATGCTCTTCAACAAAGGATACAAAAAAAGAAAATTTATGCTTACCTGATAAATTTATTTCTTTTTTGACACGATGAGTCCACGGATCATCTTAATTACTAATGGGATATTCACCTCCTGGTCAACAGGAGGCGGCAAAGAGCATCACAGCAGAGCTGTTACATAGCTCCTCCCTTCCCTCCCACATTCGACCGAAGTTAAGGATAGAAAGGAAAAACCAAGGTGCAGAGGTGTCTGAAGTTTACAATAACCCATAACCCGTCTTACAAGAACAGGGCGGGCCATGGACTCATCGTGTCAAAAAAGAAATAGATTTATCAGGTAAGCATAAATTTTCTTTTCTTTTTTATGACACAATGAGTCCACTGATCATCTTAATTACTAATGGGATTCAATATCCAAGCTAGAGTACACCGATGATACGGGAGGGACAAGACAGGGAACCTAAACGGAAGGCACCACTGCTTGAAGAACCTTTCTCCCAAAAGCGGCCTCAGCCGAGGCAAAAGTGTCAAATTTGTAAAACTTTAAAAAAGTGTGAAAAGAGGATCAAGTTGCAGCTTTGCAAATCTGTTCCACAGAAGCTTCATTTTTGAATGCCCATGAGGAAGCAACAGCCCTCGTGGAATGAGCCGTAACTCTCTTGGGAGGCTGCTGTCCAGCAGTCTCATATGCAAACCGTATTATACTCTTCAGCCAAAAAGAAAGAGAAGTAGCCGTAGCTTTCTGTCCTTTACGTTTACCCGAAAAAATCACAAACAAGGCAGAAAACTGACGAAAGTCCTTAGTCGCCTGCAAGTAAAACTTCAGAGCTCGGACCACATCCAAATTGTGCAGAAGTCGTTCCTTCTGAGAAGAAGGATTAGGACACAACGAAGGAACAACAATCTCCTAATTAATGTTCCGATCAGAAACAACCTTAGGAAGAAATCCTAACTTAGTACGGAAAACTACCTTATCCGAATGGAAAATAAGATAAGGGGATTCATACTGCAACGCCGACAGTTCAGACACTCTCCGATAGCAACAAGAAATAAAACTTTCCAAGATAGCAACTTAATATCAAAGGAATGCATGGACTCAAACGGAGCCCCTTGAAGAACTTTGAGAACTAAATTAAGACTCCATGGAGGAGTAACAGGTTTGAAGACAGGGCTAATACTGACCAAGGCCTGACAAAATGATTGTACATCTGGAACATCCGCCAGACATTTGTGTAACAAAATAGATAAGGCTGAGATCTGACCCTTTAAGGAACTTGTCGATAATCCCTTCTCCAAACTCTCTTGGAGAAAATACAAAATTCTAGGAATCCTAACTCTACTCAATGAGTAGCCCTTGGATTCGCACCAATAGAGATATTTACTCCAAATCTTATGGTAAATCCTTCTAGTTACAGGCTTACGAGCCTGAATCATGGTCTCTATGACAGAGTCATTAACCCACCGCGTTCAATCTTCAAGCAGTCAGCTTCAGAGAAACTAGATTTGGGTGAAGGGCCCCTGAATTAGAAGGTCCTTCCTCAACGGAAGTCTCCAAGGGGGCAGAGATGCCATCCCCACCAGATCTGCATACCAAATCCTGCGAGGCCAAGCTGGAGCTATGAGGATCACCAATGCCCTCTCCTGTTTGATTCGAGCAATGACCTGAGGAAGAAGAGCAAACGGAGGAAATAGGTATGCTAGACTAAAGATCCAAGGGACTGCCAGAGCATCTATCAGCTCCGCCTTGGGGTCCCTGGACCTCGACCCGTATCTCGGGAGCTTGGCATTCTGTCAGGATGCCATGATATCCAATTCCATACAAGCAGTGTAGTACAGCAACAAACCGGAGAATAGTGCTCGTGAAGACAAGGGCTCTGCCAGGGTCCACTAACATCTATGATACAAGTAATTTTGTCCAATTCCAGCTGACCTCACTTGAGAATCAGGTTGGAGAACACTTCCGGATGGAGTTCCCACTCCCCCGGATGAAAGGTCTGCCTGCTCAGGAAATCCGCCTCCCAGTTGTCCACCCCTGGGATGTGGATCGAAGATAGGCAACAAGAGTGGACTTCCGCTTACTGGATTATTTTGGTTACCTCTGTCATCACTAAGGAACTCCTCGTTCCTCCCTGATGATTGATGTAAGTCACTGAAGTTATGTTGTCTGACTGGAACCTGATAAACCAGCCCGAGGATAACTGGGGCCAGGCCAGAAGGGCCTAGAATGTTTATAGGAAGAACAGACTCTGACTGAGTCCAAACTCCCTGAGCTTTTAGGGAGCCCTAGACTGCTCCCCACCCTAGAAGGCTTGGGAATCTATTATGGTTCCCAAGAAAGTTACCCTTGTATTTGGAACTAAGGAACTCTTTTCCAAATTCACCTTTCACCCATGAGTTCGCAGGAAAGATAACACCATTTCGGTGTGGGATCTTGCTTGTTGAAAGGATGGCGCCTGGACTAGGATGTGGTCCAGATAGGGAGCTACCGCAATGCCCCGTGACCGAAGCACCGCCAACAGTGACCCCAGAACCTTTGTGAAAATTCTGGGAGCAGTGGCAAGACCGAAAGCAAGAGCCACGAACTGGAAGTGTTTGTTCAGGAAGGCAAACCTTAGGAACTTGTGATGATCCCTGTGAATAGGAACATGTAGGTACGCATCCTTTAAATCCACTGCTCTCATAAATTGACCCTCCTGGATCAAGGGAAGAATGGAATGAATAGTTTCCATCTTGAAGGAAGGTACCCTGAGAAATTTGTTTAGACTCTTGAGGTCTAAAATTGGTCTGAAGGATCCCTCCTTTTTGGGAACCACAAACAGATTGGAATAAAAACCCTGACCCTGTTCCTGTACTGGAACGGGAACAATCACTCCCAGGGCGGAGAGGTCTCCTACGCAGTGTAAGAACGCTTCTCTCTTTTGAAAAGTAGACACCTACCTCTGGGAGGAAAACTGTACAAAAAAACGTTACTGTGCCTTTAAATTTAAACAGGTAACTTTTTTACCCAGCTATGTCAACATAAAAATAAATCAATTTATATACTACAGACACCCTTACACCTCAGCAACCCTGCTGAGGTGCCTACCTAACCGCTAAACAGGAGTCAATGTCCCCTTCTCATGTAGAGCAGAAACAATCTGGACCTCAGTAACAATATAGCGCTAACGGATAGTACTAGAAGCGCTTGCTTAATTTCTAAAAACCATGCGCTTCTAGTGCCACGCTACTCTGCCATCTCTGTAACGGAAGACATGTCTCTGACTACTGCACAATCAAAAAGGCACGCAAACCAGTTAGGACCGCCCATCGTGGGCGTTACTGAATGCACCTCATCTCCCGATCGGCCTGTTTGCTAGTTTAAGCCGTCGGGAGACATAAACCACCAGAGCAAAAAATAAAAAGCTTTACTCCCAGCCCCAGTGCCTGCAGATATGTCTAAAATCCTCTCCAGACTAGGAGAGCCTGTAGTCCCAAACATAAAGTGCCACTTCCTGTATGAGCCTTATATGTTCTGTTGTTCAAATAAATGTGCCCACTTTTCCTCTGAGTTTGTTTCTTGGTCCCAGAATAAAAAAAAGCAGTACTTACCTTACATCTGCCTGACAGCTCACAGGCTTGAGAGGTCCTATCCCTCACATCGACCTGTAGAAAAATAGAAGTCTGAGTAAATCCACCTCAGGCTATAGAAGATAGGGCAGCATGAAATACATGGGAGGCGTAGTGAGAATTATGTCCCACCAGTTCCCATTGCTCTAAAGCCACCACTGCTCTACTGAAGAGACTGATATGGACTACGGCTACACCCTAGGACAAAGCAGCACAATCTTGCACCACTTTAAAAATAATAAACTCTTGATTAAATCTTATCTAACACCTCACTTTACCACTTCCTAACACTAACGTAGGCAAAGAGAATGACTGTCAAAAGAAACAATCAGTAACACTAAGGGTGTGTTACTACTAGGGGGCGCACAGGACCCTATATGATTACTATGTAAATAGGCTAAGATGCATTGTATCAATAGAAGCCTGATGAAACAGACAGCAGTCTGAGAAACGAGTTGCTTGTTCTTTTAATATCTAGTGTCATGAGACACTGAGATTTTTATTTTATTAATAAAATTTGGTTTTATTTAAACCTCTTTGTGAGAGTCTGAGCTCTGTCAATCCGGCAAGACGTTGGAGAAACCAGTTTCCTTGCAGTGTCAGTGAGCTGGGACACTGTGAGATCCCAGTCTGTTTGATTTAGCACAATTGGGTGCTGCTCCACTTGTGAGTACCTTTTTGATAACCTAACAAATCTCTTTCACCAACTGTATTACACCAGGAGGCGCCTTTGTCTTTTTGTGATTTTTTCACAGAGAAAACTTGCAAAGAGAATGACTGGAGTGGGAGGGAAGGGAGGAGCTATTTAACAGCTCTGCTGTGGTGCTCTTTACCGCCTCCCACTGACCAGGAGGTGAATATCCCATTAGTAATTAAGATGATCCGTGGACTCATTGTGTCATAAAAAAGAAAAACTTGATAATAGAAGTGAATCATAAAAGTTTAATTTTGACCTTCATGTCCTTTAAATAAACATAGTTACATATATCTCACATGAAGCCACACTGCATACTTAAAAGGACATCAATTTGCTAGGTATAACTACAGTAGCACCATTATATCGTTTTTCCTCTTGTGCCTGCGGCTCTCTTTTCTCTTATTTTAACCCTTTGCAAGGGCTGGTTAGTGAAGCTCTGCATCTTCAAACTGGGTGCTGCCATCTTAGAATTTAAGTAAACACATACACACTTACAGACCTGGTTGGCATTCACGGATAAGTGATATTGTTGTCTTCTTGAAAAATCTTATTGTTCTCTTCACTTTAGAGTTCACAATAAACAGCGGGAGCTATACATTTTTTACAGTGGGTAAATAGCTTTTTACTATTCCTGAGGCCTTTTTATAGTTATGCAACTTTTGAATTGTGTAAAAAAAAATAAAAAAAAAAAAAATTGCAAATAAGTAAAGCTTCAGTTTTCTGTTATAAGCTAACCCAAAGTGCAAGGTATAGCTGTCAAAAGGTAGTAACATCACTAATATGTGAAAGTGTGCTGCTTCTATCACAGGATGTAACAATGCGCTTGCTACAAGATGGCGGTGCCTAGTATAAAGATGTAGAGCTTTACCAGCAAGCTTCTGTAATGTGTTAAAATAAGAGAGCTGAAGGTACTGGAATAAAGATACAAGCAAGGTGAGTAATAACCATATTATGGAAATTGTAACCAGCTGTTTAATGTCCCTTTAGTCAAAATCAAAGTGATGGTAAATCCAAGCGTATAACAAACGCTAGTATTTACCATCACTAGAAAACAAAATTTATGCTTACCTGAAAAATGTCTTTATTTCCGGACATGGAGAGTCCACGACATCATTCCAATTACTAGAGGGATATTCAACTCCTCGCCAGCATGAGGAGGCAAAGATCACCCCAGCAAAGCTGTTAAGTGTAACTTGCCTTACCCATAACCCCCAGTCATTCAGCCAAAGGAAAACGGAAAAAGAAGAAACACAAGGGTGAAAAAGGTGCCTGAGGATTACTCAAAAAAACTGCTGAATTATAATTAAAAAGAGGGTGGGGTCGTGGACTCTCCATGTCCGTAAAGAAAGAAATTTATCAGGTAAGCATAAACTTTGTTTTCTTTCCTATGACATGGAGAGTCCGCAACGTCATTCCAATTACTAGTGGGAACCAATACCCAAGCTAGAGGACACGGAATGAACAGGGAGGGAGAAAAAGGCAGGAGGACCTAAACAGAAGGCACCACCGCTTGAAGAACCTTTTTCCCAAAGGAAGCCTTAGCCATGGCAAAAGTATCAAATTTGTAGAATTTGGAAAAAGTATGCAGAGAGGACCAAGTAGCTGCCTTGCAAATCTGTTCCACAGAAGCTTCATTTTTGAAAGCCCAAGAAGAGGAGACAGCCCTAGTGAAATGAGCCGTAATTCTCTCAGGAGGCTGCTGTCCAGCAGTCTCATAAGCCAAACAAATTAAACTTCTCAACCAAAGAGACAGAGTAGTAGAAGTTGCCTTCTGACCCTTACACTTTCCAGAGAAAACAAATAGGGCAGAATATTGCAGAAAATGCAAAAGACGTTCCTTATGAGGAGGATTAGGACAAAAAGGAGGAACAACAATTTCCTGATTAATATTTCGATCCAACACCACCTTAGGGAGAAGCCTCAATTTTGTACGAAGGACCGCCTTATCTGCATGAAATATAAGATACGGGTAATCACACTGTAGAGCTGAAAGTTCAGAGACTGCGAGCAGAAGAAATAGTAAGGAGAAACAAAACCTTTCAAGACAACAATTTTATATCAAGAGCATGCATTGGCTCAAGTGGAGCCTGTTGCAAAACTTTAAGAACTAGGTTAAGGCTGCATGGAAGAGCAACAGGTTTAAACACAGGCCTGATTCTAACCAGGGCCTGAACAAAAGTTTGAACATCTGGTAAGTCCGCCAGATGTTTATGCAAAAGGATAGACAACGCAGAAATCTTACCCTTTAGAGTACTGACCAACAAACCCTTCTTGAGGCCATCCTGAAGAAAAGAAAGTCCGGGGAATCCTCACCTGGCTCCTGGAGAACCCTTTATATTTGCACCAATAAAGATATTTACGCCATATCTTATAGTAAATCTTGCGAGTAACCGGTTTGCGAGCCTAAAGCATAGTATCAATGACCGCTTCAGAAAAACCATGTCTAGACAGAACTAGGCGCTCAATCTCCACAAAGTCAACTTCAGAGAATCTAGGTTTGGATGGAGGAAAAGACCCTGAATTAGAAGGTCCTTCCTGAGAGGTAACCTCCAAGGAGGAAGAGATGACATCTGAACCAGATCCGCGAACCGGATCCTGCGAGGCCATGCACAAGCTATTAGGATCACCGATGCTCTCTCCTATTTGATACAAGCAATGACTCTTGAACATCCAAGGTACCACTAGAGCATCTATCAGAACGTCCTGAGGGTCTCTTGACCTTGAACCATACTTTGGAACCTTGGAGTTTTGGAGGGATGCCATCAGATCCAACTCTGGAACTCCCCACCTGAGGGTTATCTGAGAGAACACTTCCGGATGAAGAGCTCACTCCCCGGGATGAAAAGTCTGTCTGCTCAGAAAGTCCGGCTCCCAGTTGTCCACACCTGGAATGTGGATGGCAGATAAAGGCAATTTTGAGCTCCTGCCTACTGCAATATGCAAGTTACCTCCTTCATGGCTAAGGAACCGAGTCCCTCCATGGTGGTTGATGTAAGCCACTGAGGTGATGTTGTCCAACTGGAATCTGAGAAGCTGGACCAAAGACAGTTGAGGTCACGCCGATAGGACATTGAAGATAGCTCTTAACTCCAAGATGTTTATGGGAAAAGAGGACTCTTCCCGAGACCTCAGGCCCTGAGCCTTCAGAGAACCCCAAACAGCTCCCCAGCCTGACAGGCTGGCATCCGTAGTCACAATCTCCCAGGAAGATCTCAGGAAGCAAGTGCCCTGAGACAGATGTTCCTGAGACATCCACCACGAGAGAGTGTCTCTTGTTAGGGAGTCCAGATTTATCCTCTGAGAAATCTGAATGGTCTCCATTCCATTGACGGAGCATGCAAAGCTGCAGCAGTTGTAGATGGAACTGAGCAAAAGGGATGATGTCCATGGATGCCACCATTAGACCAATTACCTCCATGCATTGAGCCACTGAAAGGCGAAAGGAAGACTGGAGGGAAAGGCAGGAAGCAAGAAGTTTGGATTTTCTGACCTCCATCAGGAAAATCTTCATGGACATGTTATCTAGTATAGTCCCTAGAAAACACACAGTTGAAGATGGAATTAGAGAACTCTTTTCTAAATTCACCTTCCACCCGTGGGAACGTAGAAAAGGACAACAGCATCTTTGTATGAGATTAAGCTAGTTGAAAAAGATGACACCTGAACCAAAATGTCATCTAGATAAGGCGCAACAGCAATTCCCTGGGATCTGATCACCGCCAATATCGCCCCCAGAACCTTTGTGAATATTCTGAGAGCCATGGAGAGACCAAACAGAAGCACAACAAACTGGAAATGTTTATCCAGAAAAGCAAATCTCAGAAACTGGTGATGTTCCCTGTGAATGGGAACATGAAGGTATGAGTTCTTCAGGTCTATGGTCGTCATAAACTGACCTTCCTGTACCAAAGGAAGGATGGAATCCTGGAGAATTTGTTGAGACACTTGAGATCTAGGATTGGACGAAAAGTTCCCTCCTTTTTGGAGACCACAAATAGATTTAAATAGAATCCTAGACCTTGTTCCCTTAGAGGGACTAGTAAAATAACTCCCAGGGAGGATAGGTCCTTTACGCAATTTAAGAAGGTCTCCTTCTTTACCTGGTTTGAGGATAGTCGTGACAGGAGAACTCTGCCCCTTGTAGGAAAAGACTTGAATCCCATTCTGTAACCCTGGGATACTATGTCCACAGCCAATGGATCTGGGACATCACGTATCCAGGCTTGACGAAAAAGAGAAAGCCTGCCCCCCCACCTGATCCAAACTTAAATCGGGGGCGGAGCCTTCATGCTGATTTAGAGTCAGCAGAAGGCTTCTTGTTCTGCTTTCCCTTATTCCAGGGCTGACTGGATTTCTAAGAGGACCTGGATTGGTCTGGAAGAGGAAAACTTCTGTCCCTTTAAGTTGCGAAAGGAACTAAAATTAGTAGTCTGCCGCCCTCTAGGTCTATCCTTCTTGTCCTGAGGCAGGAACCCTTTCCACCTGTAATCTCTGAAATGATTTCCACCAAACCAGGGGCAAACAGTCTCATCTTACCCTTATAGGGTAAAGCCAAAAGCTTGGCCTTCGAAGAAACATCAGCCAACCAGGACTTTAATCCCAGAGCCCTGCGTGCTAATACAGTAAATTGCTAGACATCTTAGCTCCCAGTCTAACTATTTGCATATTGGCAACACAGTTATTGGCTAGTTTGAGAGCTTTGGTCCTATCTTGGATCTCCTCTACTGTAGTTTCCTCTGTAATAAGATCAGACAAGGCTTCACACCCGCAACTGTGGCGATACTCGCTGCAGGTTGCCACTGTAATACTTGATGGATATACATCTTTTTTAAGTAAGCCTCTAGCTTCTTATCCATGGGATCCTTAAAAGAGCAACTATCCTCTATAAGAATGGTAGTTCTCTTAGCAAGAGTATAAATAGCTTCTTCTACTTTAGGCACAGTGCGCCAAGAGTCGCAAATAGAGTCAGCAACAGGAAACATTTTTTTTAAAAAACAGGGGAAGGGGAAAAAGGAACCCCTGGCTTAGCCCATTCCTGAGCTATAATTTCAGACATCTTCCTTGGAACAGAAAAAAACCTCCTCAGAAGATGGAGAATCATAAACTCTATCCAGTTTAGAAGACTTTGTGGGGTTGACAGCAACCGAAGGTTCAGAGTTGTCTAAAGTAGCTAGGACCTCCTTCAGTAACAACCGGAGGTGTTCCAGTTTAAATCTAAAATTTACCTCTTCAGATTCTGAAGATTTTTCTGCCAAAGGGTCAGAGTCTGAGATTTCCCCTTCAGAAGCTACTTAAGTATGTATCAGACAAATGAGAAAGGTTGACCAGCACAGCATTAGAGGGGTCAGAAGCCTTACTAGCAGACAAAAGTTTAGAATTCCTCTTACGCTTACCCGAAGTAGGGAAAGCAGACAAAGCCGCCGATACCACAGAAGTTATCTGCGCGGCAAAATCTCCTGGCAAATAAACACCCCCAGGAGGTTGAGAGGACACGCAAGGCACTGTATGCGAAACTGATAAGGCTTGGGACGTTTGAGGAGAAAGCTGAGGCATATCCAGAACAGGTATCTTCTGACAGACATTAGGATCACAAGGGGTTAACTTATCCTTATATTTTAAGGTCTTAGCTAAACAATTGGAACAAAGTTGTATAGGCAGTACAATTAGGACTTCTAAGCAAAGTAAGCATTTATCCATATTAGTTGAAGAATCTTTATCAGATTCCATTGCAAATATCAGTTCCCTCAAAAATTACAATTTATAGTATATAAAGAACTAATAAATTAACAGAAAAAAACTTCGTACATATAAGATCCAAAAAAACGGCACCTGTCACTTTAACAAAAAAAACTCAAGAGTGCCTGAGGCTCCTACCGTACCGGAGTCGAATAACCCACTAGCAAGGGGGCTCTCCAGATGAGATGACTTATTCACAAGTTCAGATCGGCAATCCGATCATAAGAAATTAAAGCTGCAGCAGTCCAGGCTCAATGACTGACTAAACTCCGCTCCTCATACATATGGAAGAGCAGAGGGTCACGTGAGCGAGTGAGTATACAAAAGAAACTGAGCGACAAGTCAATTAAAGGCGCGTATTTCAAAACGGCTCAATGGTAGAAACATAACCGAGCCATAACAGCCTAATAATTGTCCGGACTCCATTAAACAGATGTGCCCCTTGCCATATGTTTTATCAATAAATGTTTAAATGACCAAAAACTTTCCACACAGTTTGATTAAGTCCTAAGCACACAGCTTATATTAACCCCTTAGACTCTCTAAATGCCAGTGTTAAGCATACATTGTGCATGCAAATCTGCCCCAAAAAAGTATCTAAGACAATTTGATCCACTAGAGGTTTTACCTCTAAAGTGCTATCCTTCATAACCTAGAAGGAAACTGCACTTACCTGTGGATCCAGCTACATAGGTGTGAACGGTATTCCACTCCCTGTTAGGAACCTGCAGTAAAAGAAAGAACAGAGTAACTAACTCTGGCTTTCTACAAAGGGGTAGCAAAATGTTAGAAGTAAAGCAAAGATTTCCTCGCTGCCTTCTAACTGCTAAAAGCCACCACTACTTTTACTCAAAAGATTGACGTGGACACAGTTAGACCCCAATCCTTGCTTGCAGGCAAAGTAACCATAAAAGGATTACAATCTTCAGACACCAACTTCGCACAACCTCCATTGACAGAGGCAAAGAGAATAATTGGGGATTATGGGTAAGGGAAGTTACACTTAACAGCTTTGCTGGGGTGCTCTTTGCCTCCTCCTGCTGGCCAGGAGTTGAATATCCCACTAGTAATTGGAATGACGTTGTGGACTCTCCATGTCACAGGAAAGAAAAACATTAGTTTAAGTCATCATTTACTAAAAAAAATTATGTTAAACTCACCCTACCTGTGCGGCAAGTATATAGCTAAAATCCCGGCACAGCGCTCTTCTCCAATGAGGTGACATTTCCACCTCTAAACCAATATCCATGCTAGGATATCAGATGACATGCGCGGCTATTGATTTAGGAGGTGGAAACGTCACCTCATTGAAGAAAAGCATTGTGCCGTGGGTGGCTAGAGGCACTGAGTTAGTGATATACTTGCGGCACAGATAGGGCGAGTTTAGCACCATTTTTTTAAGTAAATGATGACAAACTAATGTTTATTTTTAATGATGGTAAATCCTAGCGTTTGTTATACACTTGGCTTTACCATAACTTTAACGGTATTGTTACACAAATGATAAAATGAAATGTGTGTATGGTTATACAAAGTGTTTCCTTTCTTTAACTATTCTAACATTCATTCATCACTCTGAACTACAATGCTTGCAGAACCATTTTATTCATATTATCCCAGTAACTTGCGAACTTCCCAAATATGCTGTTCCTTGCCCAGTATGTGTGCAGGAAAGGATCTTAGCTTCTGCAACTGTGCGATTAGGCATGTGCATATATTCATTATTCATAAGCAAATGTTGCTGCTGGCTAAAGTGTTTGGCTCTTTCAGCCTGCGGATTTATTTACAAAAAAAGTGCAACACACGGATATCCAGATTATCACAGATATTTATGTGCTTTAGCAGGCAGCTACATTTGCTTATGAATAATGAATGCCGAATATATGCACATGCATAGTAATCACAATATTTACTGACTTCCAACATGAACTGTAAAATGCCCAGTTACTTTATAGGTCTCGTCATGTCTGACAACCCTGTTCAGAATTTTCTGTATGTATTTAACAATAACCTTGACTGTGGGAGGCAATGATGTTAGATGGAAGAGCATGGATAAGACACATGTACAAACTGCCACACATCATAAATTAAAAGAACCAGCAAAATTCAGTTAAATGTAATGTTTCCATATATTTGGACAGGTCACATTTTGCTCTGATAAAGCGCATCATCCTTTGCTTTGCAAGAAATGCACCCAAAGTTGTTCTCTGTTGATGACCAGACATCTGGTGCCATCTACTGGAGTATTTAAGAACTACAACTCAATCATGCCTAGTTTAGGCCACTGGTTTTCAAACCTGTCCTCAGGCCTACCCAACAGTCAAGAATTTCAGGATTACCTTGGATGAGAGCAGGTAAAAAAAAGGCCATGTTTACTAATCAGCTGATTTTTTCCCCTGTGCTCCAGTTCAGATAGCCTCAAAATCTGGCCTGTTAAGGAGGCTTGAGGACAGGTTTGAAAACCAGTGGTTTAAACTAATACACTCCCATGAAATCAACTACACATTTGAATTCAGTAGACAGAGCTATTTCAGACTTTACAACCCTTTCGCAATCGCGAAAGGGCGAAGGTGTTTGCCATTTTCAATTTTAAATGACAGAGGCAATGTTGGCATTTTTGCTCTGTCTTGGTTTCGACATAAACGTTTTCTTGTTATGTGCATCAATATATATTATTGTGTAGCTATTGAAAAATACCTAAAAAATAAATAAAAAAAAGATACTTTATTACTTTATTTTGTCCTGATTTTAAGAATACCCCATTATATCTAGGTTTCCAAGCAATTTATAGCACATATAATCCAACTACTACAAATTACTTTAAGGGTAGAATTATGGGGTTAATGCTAAAATTTGCTATGCTTGATCTGTAAATTTAGAAACTAAACACCAGAGTATTTACCTAGAGGCATTTTGACACTTTGTATTATCCATTTTATAGCCAAAGGTATAAATTAAAACTTAAAGATAAAAAACTGTTTGCAAATTTATTTATTTTATTTTTTTAAAAGTTACACTTTATTAAAAAAAAAAATTTGAACTATTTCATTGATAGGGAATGGTCAAAACAAAGCCACCGTTTACAAATACTATTATAGGACAACACATAAAAACATTCCAATAGCCACTGAATTATCCTCAAAGTATAAATACTTAATTTAATTAACTTTTATTTATCTATTATTCACAATTTTACACAGTACTTTTTGACACAATTGATAGAGGTGTACATTTGTATTTTATATTTATATGTTGTAGCCGCATTAAAATGACATTGTTTTTATCCAATAAACATCTTTGATTAAAAGTTTTCATAAAAGGGATAGTAGTAAACCCCAAAATTTTCTTTTATGATCCAGATAGAACATACAATTTTAAACAACTTTCCAATTTAATTCTATTATCAAATTTTCTTCATTCTCTTGTTATCCATTGCTGAAGGGACAGCATTGCACTACTGACAGAAAGCTGAAAATATCTATTTAGCCAATCACAAGAGACAAATGTGTGCAGGCACCAATTAGCAGCAGCTCCCACTAGTGTATGATATGTGCGTATTCATTTTTTTTAACAAGGGATACTAAGAGAACGAAGCACATTTGAAAATAGAAGTGAATTTAAAAGTGTCTAAAAATTACATGCTCTATCTTAATCATGCAAGTTTAATTTTGACTTTCCTATCCCTTTAAGCTCACACAACCATATTACTATTTTTTATATACAGCCACCACTGTGGTAAACTGACTACTGCTACTCAAGCCTGTCTTTGAGAAAGATTGGGGATACAGTTGTGGGTTTGAGGTGGCTATCACTAGTTTGTTTGTGGAAGGCTATTTCTACCTTTAAGCTAATTATGTGGCTATTAGGGATTATTTTATGTGTAGAGTCCTGTAATAGTATTTACAGTTAGTCCTGTTTACTACTTTTCTTTTGGCAACTTTTTTCTGCTATTCGTTCAATAGTCAACAGGTTCAGTCATCTGGACAGCTGCTAATTTGTTACAGCCAGCGCATTTGGCACCATATTTAGGTGCACCTCCGTTGAGAGTACCTTTCCAGTAGGGGTTGCTTGTTCACTTTGTATTACTCTGATAAAGTACCACTGTGTCGCCTTCTTCCTTTTTATTCTTACAGACATTGTCTTACAGATTTAGACAATGTCAGCCTTAGATGAAGTGCTGCCTTATATTTCTGTCTGTTGACATTGGAGCTTGTGGGACAGTTATCCAGTGCCTTTCTTGGACCAGTGATCATTTACCAGGGGTGGCCTCAATAGCTCTATTTCTGTGGTGCCTCACTGCATCAGTATGAAGAAATAGTCTATGACAACCTAGTCACAATAAAAGTTCACAGTGGATAACACAATATTTTCAATATTTGATTGACTTTTCGGAATTTATTTATATTCTTACCTTAGCTACTTGGCATCCAGTAGAACCAACTGTTACAGAACAGCAGCTATATTGAGTCTCCCAACCACCAGCCCCTAAGAATAATGAAAGGAGAAGTCTTTATGTGAAATAAATCTATTCAAAAACTTTACACTAACATAGCTGTCACTGTATCTTCATACAACTACTACACTTTAAACCCACCCATGCCATGTCCATTATTCCTATAGAGATGCTACGCAGACTGCTGTCATTGCACCACCATCTCGCTCTTAGTCCCATTAGGCAACCACCCATAGAAATGCCACCACACTTTAATCTTACCCTGCCCCCCCCCCTCTGCTATTCTGGAGCTTATTAATAAACAAAACTTTCACTGCTTCTGAAGCCCCCTGTAATTCTCACACACTGCTGTGCTCAGACCCTGCCTGTGTCAGACGGCACCTCTCTGTCTGCGCAGACGTCCCCAGTGGTAGACACACTCCTCCCGGCGCACACAGTTTCCACTTGGCGACACCATATATTCTGCTCCACAGCGGCAGCAAACTCTACAAAAGGCTGCAAAAATAAAAGCCCAATAGTTAATCCTCCTTTCAGCCAATGTTAGCTGATGCATTTGTAGGACTGGAAGTTTGTACTAGCAGCTGCTAATTAAAAAAAAGCAGACCAGTAAATAAAGGTCTTTGATTTTAAATCATGTATACAAAGTAAGAAACAGAAACCAGTTTAGTGTTTTCCTGGCTTATCATCCAGAGTACAAAGCATATTAGAGGGATATTGAAACACTAAATACATATTATTCTCCAATTGCCTCCATGTTAAAATTTAGCTTCCATTACATTTCAGTGCAGATACCTGCAGTGTAACCTAAGTTCCAAAATGGCGACACCCATAATAAGAGGGAGGCAAATTTATTTATTGTTTAAAAGTATTGTAATTGGGTCTAGACATACTGTACTGACTTTAACCCTTTCATGACCGATTTGATTTGTCTACATCGGATCAATGTTTCAATTATGGGATCGGGTCGGGATGGTGAGCTTACAACGCTAGGCACGCCCATCATTTCCCGACCCTATTCTGGAAGCGCTGTTGGTTTCAGTTCAGCCAAATGGCTAGGACGTTCCATGCCGTCCTAACAGTGCTAAAGCCCAGCGCAGTTAGGACGGCATGGAACGTCCTAACGTTGGGAAAAGGTTAAGCAATTAATCTATTTATTTATCAAAACACAAAACAATAAGTTACATTATATGGGATGTACAGCTTTACATAAAAGCCATATTTTGCACTACAGGCTATATTTATTTTTAACATAGAAGGTTAAATCCTGATAAAAATTGTATACCTTGCGCAACTCTATAGGTTTCTAGGTTTCTATTACATAATTTCTTTTGCAGAGGACAATTTGGGACTGATAAAGAGTGCAAACAATGACTATGTGATTGTAGCAATGTTAAAAGAATTGTAAACCTTGTTAAATAGTTACTTTAACTTTGCACAATTTGATTGTTTGCACTCTATAAAATTTTGTTGAGGGATTAAAGACACTGAAAACAGCAACTCATGTATATTTAAAAAGAGAGAGGAGAATGGTATGCAGATCAGGAAATAACAGAACCGTTCTATGTTATATGTGTACATTAAAGAGATAAACACAATACACAGATATTATATGTAGATAATAAGAGCATTTCGAATTAAATGTTTTTCTATACAGTACTCCTTACATTTATATGGATCATACTGGGGAAGCATAAATAATATCCTGTTTCCCTGAACAGAGATGATTATATCCAGCTCTATTAACATGTACATAATACAAGAGATTGTACTTACAGTCTGAACTCTTTTTCTCTTCAGCATTTAAAAGCACTGCTCTGCCAGGTTTGTCTGGGTGAGGAAAAGGGTATCCATGCTCCTGCAACTGTTCTGGGGTCATGACATATTCCTTGAGCTTTTTGTATAATGCTGCATCTGTGCAAAACACAACAAAATGGCAGAACTATCAAAGTATGCTAATTACGCAATAAAATTCCTATATCAATTATACTATTTTAATTCTAAAAAATGAAGGATTTGAAGTGCATTTTAAGCGAGTTTGTTTACAGCCAAAATGATTCTTGAGGACTTAAAAGAATATAAAATGCAGTAGAATTGCATAATTAACAAATTCATAATAAAAAGACAATGTAATAACACCTACTTTTTTATTTATTACATTTTAAAGAAATCTAATTTATTTAAAATTATTTTCAATGTGTTTAACCTCCTTCAAAAGGGTTAAAGATTTAGTCAAGTTGCACTCCTGGAATACCCACTATTATGCTCCAGAAAAGGATATGGCTAATGACCGAAGCATACACACGAATGACTGATGCTTATTGGCTCTCCAGCTGTATCCTCATCTGGAGTGAAACAGAAGCACATGTAACAAAAATGAATTTGTCTAAAAATAAAATGCTGTATCAAATAATACTATTTACCCACAAGTGTCCCTATAATTAACAGGTTTACAATGACATGGGATAAAGTAACTACGATCAGTCAGGCTACCATATAAACACCAAAAAAATGCAATACTTAAAGTGAAGACACAGGTCCATAAGGCAAAAACTTCAATAAGTTATATTCTTTATTCCAGGATTTCCTCAAAGAAAAAAAGAGAGCAAGACGCATAGGGCAGTATAGTAAGTAAATAGCTCTAAGGACAAGGTTGCAGGAATACTTATTCTTCAGAGCTATATTCCAGCTCTGAGAAAAACAAAATTTATGCTTACCAGATAAATTATTTTCTTTCCTGGCAGGGAGACTCCACGACTACATTCCTTAATGTTGGGAAATAAAACACCTGGCCACCAGGAGGAGGCAAAGACACCCCAGCCAAAGGTTTAAATATCCCTCCCACTTCCCCCTATCCTCTCAGTCATTCGCCCGAGGGAACAAGGAAAAGTAGGAGAAACATCAGGGTATAAAATGTGTCAGAAAAAAAAAGTATAAAAAGGGAGCCGCCCAAACAAAATATCTCACGGGCGTGGGGTCGTGGACTGGTCCTTTGCGGCCAGGACGAGGCAAGTAGAATCACCGGTGCTCACTCCTACTTGATCCGAGCCACCTGAGGGGAGAAGAGGTAATGAAGGAAATAGATATGAGTCTGAACCTCAAGGGAACCGCTAGAGCATCTATTAGTTCTGCTTGAGGATCCCTTGATCTCTACCCGTAACTGGGTAGTTTGGAATTTAGACGGGAGGCCATGAGGTTTATCTCCGGCATCACCCATCTGGAGCATATATCTTCAAATACCTCGGGTGGAAAGACCATTCCCCCGGGTGAAAAGATTGCCTGCTGAGGAAGTCTGCTTCCCAATTGTCCACACCCGGAATATGGATCGCGGACAGCATACAGTTGTGGGTCTCTGCCCATTCCAGGATCTGAGAAACCTCTCTCATCGCTAAGGAACTCCTCGTTCCTCCCTGATGGTTGACATAGGCTACAGAATTTATATTGTCTGATTGGAATCTGATAAACTGGGACAAACCCAGAAGGGGCCAAGCCCCTTCTGCCTTATGGAAATAAGTTCCTATTGATCGACAACATGGACTCCTCCTGAGTCCACAGACCCTGTGCCTTCCTGGCACCCCAAACGGCTCCCCAGCTCAATAGACTTGCATCCGTAGTCACAATCTCCCAGGATGGTCTCAAGAAGCACGTGCCTTGGAACAGGTGACAGAGCCACCAAGAGAGCAAATCTCTCAACAGGCTGTCCAGTATTATCTGTTGGGACCGGTCTGAATGGTTGCCGTTCAATTGTCTCAGCATGCATAGTTGTAAGGGTCTGAGATGGAATCCGGCAAAGGGAATGATGTCCATACAAGATACCATGAGGCCAATCACCTCCTTACACTGGGCCACTGAAGGACTTAGGGAGGCCTGGAGGGCAAGGCAAGCTGATGTTACCTTGCAACATCTCTGATCTATTAGAAAGATCTTCATGAATACCGAGTCTATAACTGTACCCAGGAAATTCACCCTGGTATGTGGAGTAAGAGAACTCTTTTCCAAGTTTATCTTCAATCTATGTGATCGAAGAAGACTTAGAAGGAATTCCAAGTGCTCCCTTGCTAGACGAAAAGATTGTGTTTGTACCAAGATATCGTCCAGATAAGGTGCTACTGCGATACCTCGTGTTCTGGCAACCGCTCATAAATATTCTTGGAGCAGTAGCTAAGCCAAACGGCTATGAACTAGAAGTGTTGGTCCAGAATGCAAACCTCAGGAATTGAAAATATTCCTGTGTATCGGAACATGAAGGTATGCATCCTCAAGGTCTATGGTAGTCATAAACTGAACTTCCTGAACAAGAGGAAGGATTGATCTTATTGTCTCCATCTTGAAAGAGGGGATGCTTAGAAAATTTGTTTAGGCACTTAAGGTCCAGAATTGGATAAAAATTTTCCTCCTTCTTAGGAACCACAAAGAGGTTTGAATAGAACCCCAGACCTTGTTCTGAAGCAGGTACCAGGACAATTACTCCTAAAGAGACTAGGTCCCTTAAGCAATCTAAAAAGGCAGTCCACTTCTCTGGTCTTGTAGACAGTCTGGAGAAAAGGAATCTGCCCCTGGGCGGATGGGTCTTGAATCCTATCCGGTATCCCTGAGGCCGCCCCTTCATGCCAACTTGTTATCGGCGGGCTTCTTTGTCCATTTGGACTTGTTCCAGGACTGAGCCGGCTTCCAAGTACTATTGGGCTGCTCAGGCTTGGATGAGGATTGAGATCATTGGGACTTGTTTAAACATTCGACGACTGTCGTCCCTTAGGGCTGTTCTTCTTATCCTGTGGCAGGAAGGCTCCTTTCCCTCCGGTAACCGTGGAAATGATGGAGGTCCAGACCTGGTCCGAATAAGATCTTCCCCTTGAAGGGGAGAGAAAGTAACCTGGGATTAGAAGTCATATCTGCAAGACTTCAACCAGAGAGCCCGGTGGGCTAGAACCGCAAAACCTTTGCGTTCAGGCGCATAATTTGCATATTTACATCACAGATGAAGGCGTTAGCAATTCTTAATTCCTTAATTTTCTCCTGAATATCCTCAAGGGGAGATTCCACCTCAATAAGTTCAGACAGAGTCGTACCAGTAGGTTGGAATAAAAATCCCCTGTGTTGGAACATTCTCCTCCGAAAAGTTCCCAACTTCTTTTCCATAGGCTCTCTAAAGGACAAACTATCCTCAAGGGGGATAGTAGTACGCTTAGCTAGCGCCATCCACCTTAGGTATGGAACCCCACAATTCTATTTGAGAGTCAGGGACCGGGAACAAATTCTTAAAAGTTGCTGGCACTGTCTTCGTAAACCCTTTCTAACTTAGGGATTTTAGGTTCCTCAGGTAGCTTAGCATCTGGAACCTCTAGCGTAGACAGGACCTCTTTTAGTAAAAAAACGCAAATGTTCAATTTTGAATCTAAAGAAGGGTTTCTCCTATGGAGGAGACTTAGTAACAGACGTCTCCAACTCAGAAAGTTCACCCTCTGACGCTACAGAGGTTAAATTATCCTCGGATAGCTGAGACATACAGGCTAGATCCTATAGGAATTTAGATGACTAAGTTGGGAGAACTATGTTTACCCTCTCTCTTACGTTTCCCAGAAACTCAGGGCCACAGACACCGCTGATTGTAGCTGCTCTGTAAAGTCGGCAGGAAAAAGGCCCCCCTTCAGATGAAGAATTAGCTGTGCCGCGGGGAACTGCATGTGAAGCAGTTTGAGTAGATAGGGCAGAAATCTCTCGGATCATAGAATCCTGAGAGGCAACTGGAAAAAAATTGAGCAGACGGGCAAACCGCAGGCTCCTCACAATATAAACAGGTATTATTATTCACTATAGAGGAGTGGAACCCTCTAACGTATTATCAGAGCCCTCCATAGCTATGGTATATAATTCCACAGATGGATTAAAAAACATTACAAAAAACAAGCGTTTTTAATATAAACAGACATCTTTACAATGGCTAGGGCACTCACCACCTCCTAGACCCAGACAAATGATCAGTGAAATGCTCTCCTCAGGAGTGCTGTCTGCAGAAGGATCACAAGGAAGTGAAAGAGGCCGCAACCGGTCACGTGATCCGCAAGACAGGACTTCCCCCGCTATTCAAAAAGAGAGTGTTAAGCTAATATGAGCTGCGCAACACACAAAAACAAAAGTGAAACCCGTCTGTTCCCAAGCCAAAAGCACACAGTCTTATGAGCCTAAAAATAAAAGTGAAAACTGTCAGTTCCCAAGCCAAAAGCACACACAGTCTTATGAGCCCAAACCTAATGCAGAACATAAAAATCCCCATAACTGTTCCCAATAATCTCCCTAAAGGAGATATTAACCCTTGATCCTATTGAGGTATAGAGGAGTCACACTGTGACCCTATACAGGAGTCCCTGCTATAACATTAAAGCGGACTTACCCTCTAGGATTCATGCTGTGGAACAGCTACAGCCTATCAAGTGTGACAGCCTTATAGCAATGCTCTGACAGAGACCCAAGTGATAAAAAAAAAAACACAAGCAGTGAAACTCGTCAACACTGATTGCTCAGGAGTTGTTAGCTAACAGCCTGGATGGTTTCGCAGAAAAACTTCCCCTGCATATCCAGACTCTAACTTTCATCAATACTCTCACTGAGAGGTTTATATGATTACTTAAAAACACCAGTCCTCTCTTGAAGGGAACATAACCATTACAGGACTATCTGAATCTTCTGACACTTCTCTGCTACCTTCTCTAGTGACGAAAGGCAAAGAATGGCTGGAAGGATAGGGGAAGTGGGAGGGATATTTAAGCCTTTGGCAGGGGTGTCTTTGCCTCCTCCTGGTGTCCAGGTGTTGTATTTCCCAATAGTAAGGAATGAAGTTGTGGAATGAAGTTGTGGACTCTCCCTGCCTTATGGAAATAAATCAAGCATGAAAATAAATCATCTGACATTGTACAGGAACTGATTAAATATGCATTTAAAATTCAATAAAATACATGATAAAAACACTCAGGGTAAATCACAACACATGCAGAGGAACAGTGGTTCTCGGATTATAGGCAGGTCCAATTAAACTCATTGTTACAGAAATCCTCTTATTGTGCCAAAGTCAAATCTTTGTTTTCCCTCTTTGTGTCCCAACCTCAGAGCTGGAATATAGCTTTGAAGAATGAGTATTCCTGCAACCAAGTCCTTAGAGCTATTACTTACCATACTGCCCTTAAGTATTCCATTTTTTGGTGGTTCACTTTTTATTTTAGCTCTATTTGCACTTTGTTAGAACACAATATTGTTCCATTGTATTTTATTGTATTATACTTCCTTGTATCTATATTTTTATCACATGATCAGTCAGGCTGCTGTTGGGAAAAAAATAAAAGCTAGGCAACAAAACAAACAAAACATTCGTAAATATGTATAGGAAATCCTAGACAAGTCAGGTTTCTGTTTCATGCTGCACAAGAATGTCCTTTTTTAGTATAGCTAGTATAGACCTTGAATAAGATATTATGTTATAAGATATGTTTTGTGAGAAAGATGCTGATCTATGTTGCTGTCACAGTTCTATTGCAGTTACTTCATATATTTCTATTCTGTAAGCAAATAGCATTTCAATAAATTGATCAATCAAGCAATCCAAGAATGAATTTGAAAAATAAAAATCTGGTATCATACCTGATAGTTCTTTCTCCTGAAGACCACTGTTCCGTTGCACAGAGAAACTGGTTTTTGTAGCAAGCTTTCCCCCAAGGACAGATTCATGTGACACTGCTTTTTTGTTGGTATTCTCTAGCATGGGTGGAGAGATTATGTATGAAGTAAGAAATGTGAATAGCTAAAAACTATCATGGATTCTCCAATCTGCCTATTCTACACCACCTACAACAACTTTCTACTTTCACCACTTTTTAGAGAAAAAAAAAATTAGAATAGCATGCAAGCATAGGAACTCCATCTAAGACACTATATTGATCTGACCGATGTGTATGCTTTAGTTTTTAAAATTATTGATCTGTAATAATTGAAATTATACAGTTTTATGACAAATGTTTTTGGTTGTTTCTTAAAAGGGACATGAAACACAATTTTTTTATTACTTGGAATAAGCTTCCGGTGGAATTAAAACAAATTAAAACATTTTCCTATTCAATTAGAGCGTGGCAAAACATATGTGAAAAACTAGAAATTAAGTTTAGGATGTCTAATTATATTTTATTTTAAAAAAAAATCTGCTTTCCCAGAAGCTATTAATTCAGCAGTATTTAGTAATTGGAACAGAAATGGTCTGAGATATATATATTAAATATGAGGTCATACCTGAGAGATTCTACTGCACTAATTAAAGACCTGGCTGCACTAACCGAAATACTACCAGGAGATGTTCTGGCTAGTTTGGATGTAGCAAGTCTTTATACTATTATACCTCATGAAATGGGTATGGATATTGTAAGACGAAGTCTGGAAAAACATCCTCACATTGGACCCCCGGTTGGGTTCATCATTGAATTACTAGCTCTATGCCTGAAGATGAACTATTTCAAATTTGAAAAGAAATTTTACCTCCAGTTGATGGGAACGGCGATGGGCTCCAACATGGCCCCAGCTTTTGCAAATCTCTTCATGGAACACATGGAAGAGAATGTCTTCAAGGTATATGAGCACGAACAGGTACTCTTTTACAAAAGGTACATTGATGACATCATCGTGGTGTGGAGAGGAACTATAGAATCATTCCAGGAATGGGTGAGAAACCTAAATGCAAAGGGTGACCAGGTGAAACTGAAAAAGGTATCAAGCTACAACAAAGTAGATTTCTTAGATCTAAGAATCTATAAAGAAGACTCTGGCCTGGGTACAACCCTGTTCAAGAAAGAAACCGACCGTAACACACTGCTACATGCCTCCAGCTTCCACCCTAGATCTCTTATAAGAGCGATTCCGAAAGCGCAGTTACTACGGGTTACTAGAAACAATTCTTCCGACACCAGAAGGGAAACTCAGCTAAATGAAATGGAGGAGAGGTTCCGGAACAGGGGCTACAATAATTAACTGATTAAGAAAGCTAGAAGTGATATCGCGGAGAACCGGATGAGTGTGGACCCCAAGACCAGAATGAACTTCATCACTACTTACTCCCCAGACACAAGAACACTGGGTATGACATTGAAAGAAAAATGGGACATAATTGAATCTGATGCATCATTACCATATCGTGGGTATGGCCCTCCAAGAATTGGTTATAAAAGAGGGAGGAATTTAAAAGACATGCTGATGAAGACTGACCCCATTAACAGCTACAGTAAAAGAACCCGATCCACCAAAAAAGACTCATTTAAGTGCTCCAGCTGTGTGACGTGCAATGCAATGCTCCAATGCAGTCAATTCCGACATCCTCATACAAATGAGTTGTTAAAATTAAACATTACCTTACATGTACCACTCAATATGTGATATACATGCTAAACTGCAATTGTGGTCTATTCTACATTGGAAAAACCTCGGATGACATAAAAAAAAAGAGGATGGCGAATCACAGAAGTGCCATACGAGCAGCCATAGATAAGGGGAAGAGTGACCAACCCGTGGCCAGGCACTTTTTGGGTATGGGCCACACAGTGTCTGATCTTAGGTTAAAGCTGATTGACCACATCCCTCCACTGAACCGTGGGGGGGATCGTGACAAGTTACTACTCCGTAGAGAGGCTGAATGGATTTATAAACTGAACACGGTCCACCCACATGGCCTTAACATGGGCATCGACTGGCATTGCTTCTTGTGACATCAGCTGACACAGGTACCACCTTTTGATCCCTGAACACACCGTGATTACTCTCTGTGGCCATTCCAGGGACACGAGTGTTGTTTAATAGTATTTTTCTGACTTACTGATGTCCTACATTGCTTTTGGGTTCCTGATTTATGAATATTGCGGACATTGGCTGCCTGTTTACATCCTTGAGACCCACACGTGGGTTTCGGACATTGATTTCTTCTTCCAATATACTCTAAGTTTTATGTTTATGTCTGTAAACTATTTGGTTGGATCTCCCACGTAGGCTGCCTTTCTTTTTGCATCTGGCTATTTAGCATTATCTCCTAATGATATGACCCCACACCGAATCTTATCTATTTTGATTGCGCATTTGGGGTTTGCATAGTGACTCCTCGGGCTGTGTGTTTCATTTCCTTTTTTAAATACAATATGTTCCCTTTTTTACAATATGCCCCCTTTTTTATTCACCAGTCACTATCCATTGTTAAGGATCAACCTTTTATATGCAAGCTTACAACACTTGCATTCGTCACTATAGGGGACTGGGTCTGTGCCACCTATTGTAGTTTCGTTATGCCCTTCTTGACCCTTTGTATTCACTTTTCCCGTATGAATTTTACATTTTTTAATTGTTTCCCTTATGAGCTTTGCCTACGCGTATCCAGGGGACACTCCTCTCCATGCCTGTAACATTTGGAAATCCTGTATCAGTGTACCTAGACGTACCGGTCAGCTGTTTTTTTGCTGTTTTTTAGCCGTTTGTTTGCTGCTGACATCATAGGGGCCTGTCTCTTTCCACCAATTACCATTCAAATAGCGGTTGTCTTGGGGGCGTAGGTTGTATCTAGATACGCATGCGCAGGACACCTTGCCTATCGCGCCTTTGGTAACACACCCGAGCAGTAACTCTGTAAACCCCTCAGGTATTTACCATCTCCGTATCTGTGCGCATGGAGTTATTCACTGGTTATGTTATGATCACGGGTTTGAGTAGTCCCACTTACTACCAGCGCTACACGGACATTCTGTTATGAATATGATAAGTCTCATTACATATGCTTAGGACACCCCCTGCAATATATGCCCCGCAGTGTGATTACTGCTTAGGCTTACACCATTTATTCTTTTCGCTAACATTTTTACCTGCTTGTATTTTGGTGACATATATATATATATATATATATGTATGTATGTGTGTATTGATTGCTCAGTATAAGCTTGAAATGATACCTTTGATATAAGCAGCGCTCAGTGTTCCTTTTAATTGCTGCTTATCTGTTACATATTTGCAATCTATGCAGAATACTTTTTGCTACTAGGTGCTATGTTTGATTAATAATAGAATTTGCCGTTTACATGAATATACCCATTTGTGCTGTATATGTACTTTGATGCAATGTTCACTTATTTGGTGTATTTTGTGTCTTGCAAATTTTTAATTTGTTTGGATGGTGTTTGTTTACACTTGGTGGTTGCCATGGCAACAGTTTTGGCGGTTTTTTTTTTTACACTGGGGGAGGGTCTTATGTAACAGTATAAATGTTTGCTTCATTCTATGTATTTTGGTCTGATGAAGGGGTGTATTCCCCGAATCGTCACTGAATAAATCCAGTATTGTCAAGACCAGTGAGTGCTGTCTCCTGATTTCCATATTCTACACCATATTCTAGCACCCTGGCATTTGGAACTAAAGTGTTTGTGAGAGTGCACCTGCCACTACCTGATGTGTGGCGTGCTGTAAGAACTAATGTTATTTTTTGTATGAATACATACTGTTAGAAATAAAGAGATTTAAATTAAAAAAAAATGTATTCTCTATCTGAATCCTAAAATACATTTTTGGGGTTTCATGTCCCTTTAATAAGATTTAAAAAAATAAAAGGAGAAAAAAGCCAAGCGACTTGGAAAATGTGAGGGCACTCACAATTTATTGCATCCTTGACATACTATGTACTTACTTGCTGGAGTATCCAGATTGCTGGTTGTCTGGCTTCTGAGTTTCTTAAGGGTATTGACAGCTACATTCAGGTAGATATTCTTACTGGAGCTTCGACCATACACTATTTTCTCTTCTTCAAGGGCCTTTTTTATTTAAAAAAAAAAAACGTAAAAATGTTAGGAGCTATGATAAACACTAAACGTTCAGATACCCTTAATCCACTGTTCTTCTGACCTTGTCAAAGGCTTCCTGCTGTGAGGAGCAGAATTTTGAACATTCATCAATGAAGATGTTGAGGTATCTCTGGCGAACAACAGTTGGTACTTTGGCACCAAACTCAGTAGGAATCACTGGCCTTTTCAAGCTGGCACTCTGAAAAATGAAAGAAGAAGAAAAAAAAAAAAAAACATAGGTTTGCAATGGACAGAGTAGGTAAAGATTACTGCACTACTATCTATGTCTTTAGTACTAAAGCTGTAAGGGTGTGTAATGCCCAAGACTTCATAGGATCAAAAACTAGAAGTGGGCTATGTATCTAATGGCCGCACCCACCTAAAGAGCTGGGCATTGACAGTAAGGGCTGCATTTCAAGGAACACTCAAGTCAAAATTAAACTGGCTGTCACATGATACAGGAGTGGTGGAAACTTTTAATTTTGACAGAAAAAAAAAAATCTACTACTTATTTGAAGTTCAGAAAAGTGAGCACTGCTTCTAAGCTATGCCTGAGACCAAGCAGAAATCTAGCAAATGTACACACCATATGCAAATAAAGCTAGGTACCTGAAGCGATGGCACATGTGCCTGCCTCCTCTGTGAAGCTGTTGTGGTGGTTTTAGATGACATTCCAGCCAAGGTTCTGGCCTTCAGAGTAGAGGACAAACCATTGGAAACAGGATTGGTGCCTGCTATGCTCAGGGGTGTACTGGCTGGAGCTGTTTTTTTTACTCCTGAGTGAATAAAGAGGGAGTTTTTTTTTATCATCTATTTGGAGAAAAAGCAAACATGTGTAACACTGAATGTTGCAATTTCATGAAACTTAAAACTTCCAGTACTTGAAATTACCTGGTGAAAGAGGCTGAATACTCGAGAGAGAGATTGGCAGATGTGCAATCCTCTTTTTCTCTCCACTCGGTGCTGATGAAGGTTTCTGCATAGTGCTTGTCAGCTTTAGAGTCTCTTGGGCTAACAGCTGGACAGCTTGTTCCTGTGCTCGTTTTATCCTCTGGTAACAGATCTCCTGTGGTGTTGGGCGGCGGTATGGGTGGATAACAGGCTTAGTAGGAGAATCTGACTGTTAAAAAAACAACAACAGGCATGCATACATTTAGAAACTTCCTCAGACAAAACAAAGAAAAAACATAATTTATGTAAGAACTTACCTGATAAATTAATTTATTTCATAGTGGCAAGAGTCCATGAGCTAGTGACGTATGGCATATACAATCCTACAGGAGGGGCAAAGTTTCCCAAACCTCAAAATGCCTATAAATACACCCCTCACCAAACCCACAATTTAGTTTAATGAATAGCCAAGTAGTGGGGTGATAAAGAAAGGAGTAAAAAGCATCAACAAAGGAATTTGGAAATAATTGTGCTTTATACAAAAAAATCATAACCACCATACGCCAACCTATTTATGGGTTGGTGGGAGCGGTCCCACGTCTATGCAGAGACAAATCCATTTCGTCATTGTGTCAAACTATATAAGAGATACATTGACGATCTTCTTATAATTTGGACTGGGACAGAGTCAGAAGTGGGTGACTTTGTGAACTGGCTAAATGAAAATGATGTAAACCTCCAATTCACATCTTTACATCATAGTACCCAAATACCTTATCTAGATGTCACTTTAATAGGTGACACAGATAATAAAAAGGATCAACACAGATTTATACAGGAAACCTATCTCATCCAATGCGGTTCTTCATGCTCGTAGCAATCACCCGCCCCATACGGGTTTTGGGATTGCCAAGGGGCAATTCATTCGCATTAAGCGAAATTGCTCCAATAACTCTGATTTTGAAAGAGAAAGTAATGAACTAAAAACACTTCTAAAAGATAGAGGTTACAAGAATAAAGTCATAGAAAGAGCCTAACATTGTGTCTATGAGTAAGGCTAAGATGTACAGCCGAAACACGTAAGACAGCAGCTGGGTCTTTCTGTTTTTAATGTTTTTTAAGCTCATGTAAGTCTTAATAAAGTATGTGTTTTTTTTCTATGTCTGGAGGCTGGCCGGAGTCTTTTTTCTGTTTTTGAAGTTCTTACATAAATTATGGTTTTCTTTCATGTAATTGGCAAGAGTCCATGAGCTAGTGACGTATGGGATAGCAATACCCAAGATGTGGAACTCCACGCAAGAGTCACTAGAGAGGGAGGGATAAAAATAAAAACAGCCATTTTCCACTGAAAAAATAATCCACAACCCAAAGTATAAGTTTAATCTTTAAATGACAAGAAAAACTGAAAACATCAGCAGAAGAATCAAACTGAAACAGCTGCCTGAAGAACTTTTCTACCAAAAACTGCTTCTGAAGAAGCAAATACATCAAAACGGTAGAACTTAGTAAATGTATGCAAAGAGGACCAAGTTGGCGCTTTGCAAATCTGATCTGTAACTATTTCTTTCATGTAATTGGCAAGAGTCCATGAGCTAGTGACATATGGGATATACATTCCTACCAGGAGGGGGCAAAGTTTCCCAAACCTCAAAATGCCTATAAATACACCTCCCAACTCACTCATACCTCAGTTTAACGTTTAGCCAAGAAGTGAGGTGTAAAAAAGGAGTAAAAAGCATACAAAAAGAGGAACTGGAAAAAAGAATGTGCTTTATACAAAAAAAATAATAACCACAAAAAAAAGGGCTGGGTCTGATGGACTCTTGCCACTAAGAAAGAAATTAATCAGGTAAGTTCTTACATAAATTATGTTTTCTTCCACGTAAGTGGCAAGAGGCCATGAGCTAGTGACGTATGGGATATAATACCCAAGATGTGGAAGTCCACAAGTCACTAGAGAGGGAGGGATAAAAACATAATTTATGCTTACCTGATACATTTATTTCTCTTGTGGTGTATCCAGTCCACGGATCATCCATTACTTGTGGGAAATTCTCCTTACCAACAGGAAGTTGCAAGAGGATCAACCACAGAAGAGCTGCTATATAGCTCCTCCCCTAACTGCCATATCCAGTCATTCGACCGAAACAAGCCGAGAAAGGAGAAACCATAGGGTGCAGTGGTGACTGTAGTTTAAATTAAAATTTAGACCTGCCTTAAAAGGACAGGGCGGGCCGTGGACTGGATACACCACAAGAGAAATAAATTTATCAGGTAAGCATAAATTATGTTTTCTCTTGTAAGGTGTATCCAGTCCACAGATCATCCATTACTTGTGGGATACCAATACCAAAGCTAAAGTACACGGATGAAGGGAGGGACAAGGCAGGCTTAAATGGAAGGAACCACTGCCTGTAGAACCTTTCTCCCAAAAATAGCCTCCGAAGAAGCAAAAGTATCAAATTTGTAAAATTTTGAAAAGGTATGAAGCGAAGACCAAGTTGCCGCCTTGCAAATCTGTTCAACAGAAGCCTCATTTTTTTAAAGGCCCAGGTGGAAGCCACAGCTCTAGTAGAATGAGCTGTAATCCTTTCAGGGGGCTGCTGTCCAGCAGTCTCATAGGCTAAGCGTATTACGCTCCGAAGCCAAAAAGAAAGAGAGGTTGCCGAAGCTTTTTGACCTCTCCACTGTCCAGAGTAAACAACAAACAGTGTAGATGTTTGGCGAAAATCTTTAGTAGCTTGTAAGTAAAACTTCAAAGCACGGACCACGTCCAGATTATGTAAAAGACGTTCCTTCTTTGAAGAAGGATTAGGACACAATGATGGAACAACAATCTCTTGATTGATATTCTTGTTAGAAACTACATTAGGTAAAAACCCAGGTTTTGTACGCAGAACTACTTTATCTGAATGGAAAATCAGATAAGGAGAATCACATTGTAAAGTAGATAACTCAGAGACTCTCCGAGCCGAGGAAATAGCCATCAAAAACAGAACTTTCCAAGACAAAAGTTTAATATCAATGGAATGAAGGGGTTCAAACGGAACCCCTTGAAGAACTTTAAGAACCAAGTTTAAGCTCCATGGGGGAGCAACAGGTTTAAACACAGGCTTGATTCTAACCAAAGCCTGACAAAAAGCTTGAACGTCTGGAACTTCTGCCAGACGCTTGTGCAAAAGAATAGACAGAGCAGAAATCTGTCCCTTTAAAGAACTAGCTGATAATCCTTTTTCCAAACCCTCTTGGAGAAAGGACAATATCCTAGGAATCCTAACCTTACTCCATGAGTAATTCTTGGATTCACACCAATAAAGGTATTCACGCCATATCTTATGGTAGATTTTCCTGGTGACAGGCTTTCGTGCCTGTATTAGGGTATCAATGACTGACTCGGAGAAGCCACGCTTTGATAAAATCAAGCGTTCAATCTCCAGGCAGTCAGTCTCAGAGAAATTAGATTTGGATGGTTGAAAGGACCTTGTAGTAGAAGGTCTTGTCTCAGAGGCAGGGTCCATGGTGGAAAGGATGACATGTCCACCAGGTCTGCATACCAGGTCCTGCGTGGCCACGCATGCGCTATCAAGATCACTGATGCTCTCTCCTGTTTGATTTTGGCAATCAGTCGAGGGAGCAGAGGAAACGGTGGAAACACATAAGCCAGGTTGAAGAACCAAGGCGCTGCTAGAGCATCTATCAGTGCCACTTCTGGGTCCCTGGACCTGGATCCGTAACAAGGAAGCTTGGCGTTCTGGCGAGACGCCATGAGATCCAGTTCTGGTTTGCCCCAACGATGAACCAATTGAGCAAACACCTCCGCATGGAGTTCCCACTCCCCCGGATGAAAAGTCTGACGACTTAGAAAATCCGCCTCCCAGTTCTCTACACCTGGGATATGGATTGCTGATAGGTGGCAAGAGTGAGTCTCTGCCCAGCGAATTATCTTGGAGACTTCCAGCATCGCTAGGGAACTCCTGGTTCCCCCTTGATGGTTGATGTAAGCCACAGTCGTGATGTTGTCCGACTGAAATCTGATGAACCTCAGGGTTGCTAACTGAGGCCAAGCTAGAAGAGCATTGAATATTGCTCTTAACTCCAGAATATTTATTGGGAGGAGTTTCTCCTCCTTGAGTCCACGATCCCTGAGCCTTCAGGGAATTCCAGACTGCACCCCAACCTAGAAGGCTGGCATCTGTTGTTACAATTGTCCAATCTGGCCTACGAAAGGTCATACCTTTGGACAGATGGACCCGAGATAGCCACCAGAGAAGAGAATCTCTGGTCTCTTGATCCAGATTTAGCAGAGGGGACAAATCTGTGTAATCCCCATTCCACTGACTGAGCATGCATAGTTGCAGCGGTCTGAGATGTAGGCGCGCAAATGGCACTATGTCCATCGCCGCTACCATTAAGCCGATTATTCCATACACTGAGCCACTGAAGGGCGGGGAATAGAATGAAGAACACGGCAAGATTTTAGAAGCTTTGATAACCTGGATTCTGTCAGGTAAATCTTCATTTCTACAGAATCTATCAGAGTCCCTAGGAAGGAGACTCTTGTGAGTGGGGATAGAGAACTCTTTTCCTCGTTCACCTTCCACCCATGTGACCTAAGAAATGCCAGAACTATGTCCGTATGTGACTTGGCAATCTGAAAGCTTGACGCCTCTATCAGGATGTCGTCCAGATAAGGGGCCACTGATATACCTCGCGGTCTTAGGACTGCCAGAAGCGATCCCAGAACCTTTGTAAAGATTCTTGGAGCTGTAGCTAACCCGAAGGGAAGAGCCACAAATTGGTAATGCCTGTCCAGAAAGGCAAACCTTAGGAACCGATGATGATCTTTGTGAATCGGTATGTGAAGGTAAGCATCCTTCAAATCCACAGTGGTCATGTACTGACCCTCCTGGATCATAGGTAGGATGGTCCGAATAGTTTCCATTTTGAACGATGGAAATTTGAGGATTTGAATAAAAACCCTGTCCCTGTTCCGTCTGTGGAACTGGACAGATCACTCCCATAATTAGGAAGTCTTGCACACAGCGTAAGAATGCCTCTTTCTTTATCTGGTTTACAAATAATCTCGAAAGGTGAAATCTCCCTTGAGGGGGGGAAGCTTTGAAGTCCAGAAGATATCCCTGAGATATGATCTCCAACGCCCAGGGATCCTGAACATCTCTTGCCCACGCCTGGGCGAAGAGAGAAAGTCTGCCCCCTACTAGATCCGTTACCGGATAGGGGGCCGTTCCTTCATGCTGTCTTAGAGGCAGCAGCAGGCTTTCTGGCCTGCTTGCCCTTCTTCCAGGACTGGATAGGTTTCCAGCCCAGCTTGGATTGAGCAAAAGTTCCCTCTTGTTTTGTAGCAGAGGAAGTTGATGCTGCACCTGCCTTGAAGTTTCAAAAGGCACGAAAATTAGACTGTTTGGCCTTTGATTTGGCCCTGTCCTGAGGAAGGGCATGACCCTTACCTCCAGTAATGTCAGCAATAATTTCCTTCAAACCAGGCCCGAATAGGGTCTGCCCCTTGAAGGGAATGTTAAGTAATTTAGACTTTGAAGTCACGTCAGCTGACCAGGATTTAAGCCATAGCGCCCTACGCACCTGGATGGCGAATCCAGAATTCTTAGCCGTTAGTTTAGTCAAATGAACAATGGCATCAGAAACAAAAGAATTAGCTAGCTTAAGTGTTCTAAGCTTGTCAAGTATTTCAGTCAATGGAGTAGCTGTCTGAAAGGCCTCTTCCAGAGACTCAAACCAGAACGCCGCAGCAGCAGTGACAGGCGCAATGCATGCAAGGGGCTGCAGGATAAAACCTTGTTGAATAAACATTTTATTAAGGTAACCTTCTAATTTTTTATCCATTGGATCTGAAAAAGCACAACTGTCCTCGACAGGGATAGTGGTACGCTTTGCTAAAGTAGAAACTGTTCCCTCCACCTTAGGGACCGTCTGCCATAAGTCCCATGTGGTAGCGTCTATTGGAAACATTTTTCTAAAAATAGGAGGGGGGGAAAAAACGGCACACCGGGTCTATCCCACTCCTTATTAATAATTTCTGTAAACCTTTTAGGTATTGGAAAAACATCAGTACACACCGGCAATGCATAGTATTTATCCAGTCTACACAATTTCTCTGGCACTGCAATTGTATCACAGTCATTCAGAGCAGCTAACACCTCCCCAAGCAATACACAGAGGTTCTCAAGCTTAAATTTAAAAGTAGAAATATCTGAATCAGGTTTCCCCGAATCAGAAATGTCACCCACAGACTGAAGCTCTCCTTCCTCAGCTTCTGCATATTGTGACGCAGTATCAGACATGGGCCTTAAAGCATCTGCGCGCTCTGTACTACGTCTAACCCCAGAGCTATCGCGCTTTCCTCTGAATTCAGGCAGTCTGGCTAATACCGCTGACAGGGTATTATCCATGATTGCCGCCATGGCCTGCAAAGTAATCGCTATGGGCGTCTTTGATGTACTTGGCGCCATTTTAGCATGAGTCCCTTGAGCGGGAGTCAAAGGGTCCGACACGTGTGGAGAGTTAGTCGGCATAACTTCCCCCTCGTCAGAATCCTCTGGTGATAAATTTTTTAAAGATAAAAGCTGATCTTTATTGTTTAAAGTGAAATCAATACATTTAGTACACATTCTCATATGGGGTTCCACCATGGCTTTTAAAAACATAATGAACAAGGAGTTTCCTCTATGTCAGACATGTTTATACAGACTAGCAATGAGACTAGCAAGCTTGGAAAACACTTTAAATCAAGTTAAACAAGCAATATAAAAAACGTTACTGTGCCTTTAAGAGAAACAAATTTTGCTAAAATTTGAAATAACAGTGAAAAAAGGCAGTTAAACGAAATTTTTACAGTGTATGTAACAAGTTAGCAGAGCATTGCACCCACTTGCAAATGGATGATTAACCCCTTAATACAAAAAACGGATTAACAAAACGAAACAAATGTTTTTAAACAGTCACAACAACTGCCACAGCTCCACTGTGGCTTTACCTTCCTCAATACACGACTTTTGAAGCCTTTTGAGCCCTTCAGAGATGTCCTATAGCATGCAGGGGACTGCTGAGGGAAGCTGAATATGTCTGTCTAATTTTAACTGCGCAAAAAAGCGCTAAAATAGGCCCCTCCCACTCATATTACAACAGTGGAAAGCCTCAGGAAACTGTTTCTAGGCAAAAATCAAGCCAGCCATGTGGAAAAAACTAGGCCCCAATAAGTTTTATCGCCAAAGCATATATAAAAACGATTAAACATGCCAGCAAACATTTTATATTGCACATTAATCAGAGTATATACCTCCGATAGCAAGCCTGATACTAGTCGCTATTAAATCACTATATTTAGGCTTAACTTACATTAATCCGGTATCAGCAGCATTTTCTAGCAATTCCATCCCTAGAAAAACTTAAACTGCACATACCTTATTGCAGGATATCCTGCACGCCATTCTCCCTCTGAAGTTACCTCACTCCTCAAACATATGTGAGAACAGCAGTGGATCTTAGTTACTTCTGCTAAGATCATAGAAAAACGCAGGCAGATTCTTCTTCTAAATGCTGCCTGAGATAAAATAGTACAACTCCGGTACCATTTAAAAACAAACTTTTGATTGAAGAAAAAACTAACTATATTACACCACTTTCCTCTTACTACCTCCAGCTATGTTGAGAGTTGCAAGAGAATGACTGGATATGGCAGTTAGGGGAGGAGCTATATAGCAGCTCTGCTGTGGGTGATCCTCTTGCAACTTCCTGTTGGGAATGAGAATATCCCACAAGTAATGGATGATCCGTGGACTGGATACACCTTACAAGAGAAATAAAAACGCCCATTTCCGCTGAGAAATTAAATCCAAAAAAAAATGTAGTTCTCTTAAAAATGTAAAAAAAAAATCAAAACAAATGCATTAGAATCAAACTGAGACAACTGCCTGAAGAACCGTTCTACCAAAGGCTGCTTCCAAAGAAGCAAACACATTAAAATGGTAAAATTTAGTAAACGTATGCAAAGAAGACCAAGTTGAAGCTTTGCAAATTTGATCAATTGAAGCCTCATTCTTAAGAGCCCAAGAAGTGGCAACTGATCTAGTAGAATGAGCTGTAATTCTCTGAGGCGGAGACTGCCCTGCCTTCAAATAAGTTTTGTAAATCGAAAGTCTCAACCATGAAGCCAGAGAAATAGCAAAAGCTTTCTGGCCTTTCCAGGAGCCAGAAAAAATAACAAATAGACTAGAAGTCTTTCTGACATACTTAGTAGCCTCAACATAATATTTCAAAGCTCTTACCATATCCAAAGAATGTAAAGATCTTTCAAGAAAATTCTTAGGATTAGGACACAAAGAAGGAACAACAATTTCCCTATTAATGTTGTTAGAATTCACAACTTTAGGCAAAAATTTAAATGAAGTCCGCAAAACAGCTTTATCTTGATGGAAAATCAAATAAGGAGACTTCCAAGAGCGAGCAGACAAAAATAGAAATTCTTCTAGCAGAAGAGATAGCCAAAAGAAATAATACTTTCCAAGAAAGCAATTTAAAGGGACAGTCTACACCAGAATTTTTATTGTTTTAAAAGATAGATAATCCCTTTATTACCCATTTCCCAGTTTTGCATAACCAACACAGTTGTTATAATATACTTTTAACCTCTGTGATTATCTTCTATCTAAGCCTCTGCAAACTGCCCCTTTTTTCAGTTCTTTTGACAGACTTGCAGTCTAGCCAATCAGTGCCTGCTCCCAGATTACTTCACGTGCCCGAGCACAGTGTTATGGGTAATAAAGGTATTATCTATCTTTTAAAACAATAAAAATTCTGGTGTAGACTGTCCCTTTAATAACTGTATCAAGTGGTCCCAACGTCCATGTATTGTCTTCATTAAATTTCTGACTATATATAAAATGTCTGGACTGTAGGTAAGCAAAAAACAAATCTCTTATCTAGGTTATATTCTTTAGATAAAACCCCAAATGTTCTAATGTGTTTAGTTGTTGGATCTAGTAACTGTATAAATAAATTCAAGTTATTAATGGACCAAGCTCTAAAAGACGAGGAGGAATGTCCAGTTTCAAAGTCGGGGTTCCCTCTGATGGGTAAATATTTAGAGAACCAATGGTTTACCTCTAACAGAAGTATAATATTATAAATATTGTATTTTAGAGTGAAATCTCTGGCATTTTTAGGTTGGCTTATGTGTAGTATGGCTTTGAGGGAGTACGGAGCAATTATGGCTTCTTCTATTTTATAGTTTGTAACATGGTTGGCTTCAGTTAAGCAATCCATAGCAATTTTAGCCATGCATGCCAGACTGTAATTTTTAAAGATGGGGAAAGCAAATCCAAATTAACAAGAAAGGAATATCCCAAAACGAAGGAGCATTGGTAAAAGTATTCAATCCTTTATTCAAAAATCTTGTAATAACAGCAACTTTTCAGTAAAACAATTCTTTGTGTTAAGGTCACATCGTCTTACGCATTTCAGCTATATCAGCCGTACTCATAGACTTAATCAAGATTTTTGAATAAAGGATTGAATACTTTTGCCAACGCTCCTTCGTTTTGGGATATTCCTTTCTTGTTACTTTGGATTGTCTAGTGCACCTGTTGTCCCAAGTCGGAGGATTGCAGAGGAGAAAAAGGTATCTGGGTAACAGTGGAAGGATCCACCGAAGAGGACAGTACTGTCAGCCGAGGATGATGTCATAAGTAAGGGCCGAAGACTGGGAGCGAAGTAGGGAGCAGTGCTGAAGCGAAGAGATCACAGGCGTTTAAACCTCTCTGCAAAGGTAGCAACAAGAGTCGAGCTGCATAGGCGAGTTAGTGCAAATATATGCACACCAGTTTTGGGTCGCCCGCCAGCTGAGTCTGGAAGCAGCAGGAACGACAAAGCTACGAGGTGAGTAGAAGCAGAGGAGGTAAGCCAGTGTTTAAAAGCCCTTTACCGCTTATCCATATTGAGCCCGTTTTGATGGTGTTTAAACACAACAGCGTTACTGACACATATATTTGCTCGACTACCTGCAGTTATTACTGGATTTTTTGGAATATTTCTTTTTGGTTGGGAAAGCAAATCCACCCTTGTCTTTAGCATGCATTAATATTGATAGAGATATACTTGGTTTTAATGAAGCCCAAAGAAAACGAGAGCATTTGGAATAAAAATTTTGAATATCTAGTTTTTTTAAGAACATCAGAATATTCTGTAGTAAAAATAGGATTTTTGGAAATATTCGCATCTTTATTAGCGCTATTTCTGCTGACAACGTCAAGGGTAGTTTATGCCATCTTTGCAGGTTGGCAAAATATTTTTGCCACATAGGTATATAGTTGGTATTATACAATTTTTCTGGATTTTTAGAAATAATAATTGCCAGATATTTAATTTATATTTCAGTTCTTTTGAATGGGTTTGCTACAAGACTTTCCTTATTTTTAATTACCCAGAGTATCTCTGATTTAGAGAGATTAATCATATCCTGCAAACTTACTGAACTCGGTTATGATATTTAGTAACATTGGAATGTTCTTTTTTGAGTTCCTTATATAAAATAAGATATCATCTGCATATAGTGACAGTGTGTGGAGTTCGTATTGCATATATATATATATATATATATATATATATATATATATATATATATATATATATACACACACATACATATATATATACAGTGAGGCCTCGGTTTACGAATTTAATTCGTTCTCCGGGTCGTTTCGTATTGCGAAAAATTCGTAAACCGAAACACGTTTTCCCATAGGAATGCATTGAAAATCAATTAATGCGTTCCGGAGGTCCGAAAAAATTCAAATAAAGTGTCCAAAAAATGCTCCAAAAGGCTTAACAACTTGCTGCAAATGGCTCCAATGTCTCCAAAAGGCTCCACAACTTGCTGCAAATGGCTCCAAAAGGCTTAACAACTTGCTGCAAATGACTCCAAAAGGCTCAACAACTTGCTGCAAAATGGCTCCAAAACCTCTCCAACACCTCCACACTGGTACCCAAACTTCATTAATTCAATCATACTTGAGTATGCAGGGGGCACAGGGGCCACTGGTTTCGTATTGCGGAAAATATTCGTAAACCGAGGGGGGCAAACCGGATTTTGTTTCGTATTGCGAAAAAAATTCGTAAACCGAGTCAATTTTTCTTCAAATTTCGTATACCGAGTCGTGCGTAAACCGGGGCCTCACTGTATATATATATATATATATACACACACACATATATATATATACACATACACATATATACATATATATGTATGTATCTTCTAGTCTGTCACAGCATTTTACTACTAAGGGTTCTAACGCAATATTAAATAGGAATGGGGATAATGGACACCCTTGTCTTGTTCCTTTGTGTAGGATTATGGCTGGCGAGAGGAGATTATTTGTACTGAGAAAGGAACAGGGTTTTGATATATTAAATGTATAAAGCTGAAAAAATGTCCTGAGAAGCCAAAGTTTCTTAACGCTGTAAATAGATGGTCCCATAGGACGGAGTCAAAGGCTTTTTCAGCATCCACCGTTAACAGTGCAAAGTCTTTTTTTGGTTTTGACTCCGTCCTGTTCATAGCCATTGCATGTTCAATTAGTGTCATTGCCTTTCGTATATTTTTTTTGGCTGTTCTACTGGGCATAAAGCCTGTTTGGTCTGGATGTATAATGTCTCACATAACACTTTTTAAAAGTTTAGCTATTATGTTTGCTAAGATTTTATAGTCGTTGTTTAACAGTGAGATGGGCCTATATGAATCCATTAGGTACAGGTCCTTGTCTTTCTTAAGTATAAGTGTGATATTTGAGGCGGAGAAGTTTTTAGAGGGTTTATGTTGGTCTATAAAATATAAATTAAACAGTTTGGTAAATGTATTGGCCACTGAATCTGAGAGAATTTTATAAAATTTGGCTGGCAATTGATCCGGGTCTGGTGCTTTACCCATGGCTATTTCATTAATTGCCTACATAGTTTCTTCTACCGTAATCTCTTGATTTAATAACGAGAATTGATCTGCAGATATTTTTGGCAATTTGATATTATCCCAAAACATTTCTTTTGCCTCTTTATTGGCTTCTGTAGATGAATATATTTTTTGGAAGAAATAAAAAAAAAAGCCTATTTATCTCCTTTGGGGAGGTATATTTATTTCCCTCATGTACAATTGTTCCGATATAATTATTCTTTTTAATAGATCTAGCAAGAATGGCTAACATTTTAGCATTTTGGGGAGAACCTACCAAAGAGTGTTTTCCTTTTTATTTCCTCTTGTGTCTGATGCTGGTCTAGGAAAATCTCTCTCTCAGTTTTAGCTTTCTGGTAACTATTCCAATTCTCTCTATTCGGATTTTCTATATATCGTATGTATTTATTTTTAAGTTGATTCGTTAATTGTAGTTCCCTTTGTCTAAACTTTCTTTTCCTGTTGACCATATATGCTTTTATTTCCCCTCTAAGATACGCCTTCGCTGCTTCCCAAAATATTTCAATTTTAGTCAAGTATTCTTTATTAAAGGAAACATAGTGCCTCCATTTTTGAGTTAACCAATTTCTAAAATCGACATTGGACACCAGAAATGAGGGAAAGAAGACCTTGCCCACTTGATCTTCCCATTTAAAAAAATATGGAAGCAAATATAATATTGGCTAAATAGATTTTTGCCCATTACGTTAATATTCGAACCCACACAAAAAATTGTTTATATCCTTAGAGGATAAGATCCAAAATAAACCACTGATTAACACTGAAATATTATTAACAAGACAGATGATATTAAGAGCCTGGAAAGATAAGCAGGCTCCTAGTATTGCTTCTTTTGTGCATAATATAAGATACCAAATGGTATTGGATCCCTTGATATTTGAAGAAAATAAATTTAAAAAGTTTATGGCAAAATGGGATAAAGTAATTCTGGACCAGTCAAGAGAAGTCCAACTACAGCTTCTAGGGTACTTTCGTAAGTCACCGTTTTTTTTTTTGCAATTGATATTAACAGATAAATATCCTGCATACTGGAGACAGCATCTTTAAACTTTTTTTTTCTCTTTCTCCCTCCCCGTGTAGTTTGTTTTGTCTATATAAAGAAAGTTCTTGGTTAGAGACCTTACAGAAACACAAATTGTTTGTATAGGTCACTGTTTTTTCAGAGAGTTATTTATTGAGCTCAATATAGAGATGTGAAAAGAACAGCTATATTGATAAATGGAGTGAATATCTAAGATTATAACAGGTTCTTACTGTTTGTCTATTTTCTTTTATTTTCTTCGATATAGTGACGCTTTGTTTTTTTAAGTATCAATACTATGGTTAAAAATTATCAAATGTTATTAGTTATAGCGTACATGATTGACTCATTACTTGAAACATTTCTGTATCAATATGAAATTTAAATAAAAATTATATTTAAAAAAAAGATTGTTCCATTATGAGCTTGGAGATCACCCTTGGAACAAGAGCCAGAGGCAGAAAGATGTAAGCAGGTTGGTAAAAACAAGGAAATGCTAGAGAATCCACCATCTCCGCCTGAGGATCCTTGGATCTGGAAAGGTATCTTGGAAGCTTCTTGTTCAAACGCAAGGCCATCAGTTCTATTTTTGGAGGACCTCACATCTGTACAAATTGAAAAAACACATCTGGATGGAGAGACCACTCTCCCGGATGTAAAGTCTGACGACTGAGATAATCTGCTTCCCAATTGTCTACTCCTGGGATATGAATCACAGAAATTTGACAATAGTTGGATTCCGCCCAAGAAAGTATCAGCGATACTTCTTTCATTGCTAAAGGACTGCGACTCTCCCCTTGATGATTGACATATGCCACTGTGGCAATATTGATTGGTAACCTCGCCTCCTGTGGTTCCCAAACCCTTTTGTGCTGTCAGAGACCCCCAGACAGCTACCCAACCCGAAAGACTTGCATCTGTTGTGATCACAGTCCAGTAAGGACGAACAAAGGAGGCGACTTGAATAATAAGGTAATGGTTTAACCACCAAGTCAGAGAGAGTGTTGAATGTTGGGATTTAAGTATATCAACTGTGATATCAGAGTATAATCCCTGCACCATTGGTGCAACATGCAAAGCTGTAGAGGTCTCATATGAAAACGAGCAAAGGGGATTGCGTACGATGCTGCAGTCATGAGACCTAAACTTCCATGCACATAGCCCCTGAAGGGAATGATAGAGACTGAAGGTTTAGGCAAGCTAAAACTAACTTCATTCATCTCTTGTCTGTCAGAGAAAGAGTCATGGACTCTATCTGGAAACCTAAAAAGGTGACCCTTGGCTGAGGAATCAAGAAACTCTTTTGTAAATTTATCCTCCAACCATGTTTTTAAAGAAACCACACAAGTTTTTTCGAGTGAGATCCTGTTAAATGAAAAGATTGAGCTAGTACTAAGATATCGTCCAAAAAAGGAAACACTGCAATACCCTGCTCTCTGATTACAGATAGAAGGGCACCGAGAACCTTTGAAAAGACTCTCGGAGCTGTCGCTAGGCCAAACAGAAGAGCAACAAATTGGTAATGCTCGTCTAGAAAGGAGAATCTCAGAAACCAATAGTGGTCTGGATGAATCGGAATGTGAAGATAAGTGTCCTGTAAGTCTATTGTGGACATTAAATGACTTTGCTGAACAAAAGGCAGAATAGTCCTTATAGTCACCATCTTGAAAGATGGGACTCTTACAAAACGATTTAGAGTTTTCAGATCCAGAATTCATCTAAATGAATCTTCCTTCTTTGGAACAATTAACAGATTTTAATAAAAACCCAAACCCTGTTCCTGTTGAGGAACTGGAACAATTACCCCTGAAAGCTCTAGATCTGAAACACAATTCGGAAAAGCCTGAGCCTTCACAGGGTTTTTTGGAACATGGGGGAAAAAAGAATCTTCCCATGGATGGTCTTATTCTGAAACCTATTCGATACCCCTGAGAAACAATATCCTGAATCCACTGATTTTGGACAGAATCTGCCCAAATGTCTTGAAACAATTTCTAACTGCCCCCCACTAGTTGAACTGGACTTAGATTTCTTATCTTGGGGCAGAAAAACTCCCTTAACCCCAGTGATAGTGGAGATAATATAATCCAACTGAGAACCAAATAAATTATTACTGTGAAAAGATAGAGATAGTAATCTAGATTTAGACACCATATCAGAATTCCATGATTTAAGCCATAAAACTCTTCTAGATAGAATGGCTAACGACAGATTTGATATTAATTTTAACAATATCAAATATAGCGTCACAAATTAAATGATTAGCATGTTGAAGTAAAAGAGCAATGATAACTGCTGTGCTAGACTGTCCAGTCAAAAAGTTGAAGAAGCAGCAACTTTAGCTATAGAAATAGCAGGTCTAAGAATATAACCAGTATGTAAATATGCCTTCCAAAGATATCAATCAATCTTCCCATCTAAGGGATCCTTAAAAAAGTACTATCTTCCATAGGAATAGTAGTACGTTTGGCAAGAGTAGAAATAGCGCCATCAACATTAGGAACTTTCTCCCAAAATTCTGAATTGGACACAGGTAAAGGATACAATTTTTTAAACCTAGAAGAAGGATTAAAAGAAGTACCAGACTTAGACCATTCCTTATTAATCATATTAGAGATAGCATCTTGAATAGGAAAAACTTCAGGAGTAACCTCAGAAGTCTTAAAAACAGAATTCAAACATTTGCTATTCTTGTTATTAAGAGAACTAGATTCCTCAATACCAAAAGTAAACCATTCTTCCTTTAACAAAGAATGAATATATTCAATCTTAAAAAGAAAGGTTGATTTATCAAAGTCAGAAGTAGGATCCTCTGAGCCAGAGGAATCCTCATCAGCAGAAAATACTTCATTATGCTGTTGATCAATACAAACTTCATCAGATTTATGAGGAGAGACCTTTTAAGTTTATTTGAAGGCGGAATAGCAGTCATAGCCTTCTCTATGGCTGAAGCAATATAATCTTTTATATATACAGGAATATCATGTACATTAGACTGTGAAGGTTTAACAGTAGATGTATTTGTACTTCTAGAAACATTATCAGCATGAAACAATTTCTCATAACAAGTGCCACATATTTTAGCTGAAGAAGGAAGATCAGCCAATTTACAACATACACACGTAGGTTTGGTAGATTTGTTTTTAGGCAACTTGGTTCCTACAATAACATCAGAGGCAGGATTGTTTTGAGACATCTTGCAAAACGTAACAAAAAAAGAAAAAAATAACATTTAAACAAAATATCTCATTTTCTCAAAATAGCAGTTTCAGGAATGGGAAAAAATGCTTTTGAAAAAATACTAATGCAAAACAAAAGCAAACATCATAGCCCTCTG